>NC_142471.1:19696969-20000000 GCF_049115385.1 Moschus berezovskii | reverse complement strand
AGATTCATGTCAATGTATGACAAAACCAATCAATATAATATTGTAAAATAATTAGCCTCCAATAAAAATAAAAATTAAAAAAAAAAAACAAAGTAGAATACCACCGATACAATTGTCCCAGAGTCCCTTTCTCTCAGGTTACTGAGTTAACCCTTATTCTAAAATCTGTGTTTATTACTCTCGTTTTTGAAAAACAGATTTGCCATATATGTATATATATCTATATATTGTTTAGTTTTGGGCTTCCCAGGTGGCACTAGTGGTAAAGAACCCACCTGCCAATGCAGAGATGCCAGTTTGATCCTGGGGTTGGGAAGATTCCCTGGAGGAGGGCATGGCAACCCACTCCAGTATTCTTGCCTGGAAAATCCTCAAGAATGAAGGAGCCTGGCGGGCTACAGTCCATAGTGTCGCAAAAAGCCAGACATGATTGAAGTGACTGAGCACAGCACATGCTAGACACTTTAAAATGGTATCACACTAAAAACAATCATATCTGGCTTTTTTCCCCTCAAAAAAACACACTTCAGTTTTCCAAATATTCATCCATATTGATGCTTGTAATATGTATCTCATTCAGCTTTATTGCTGAGTAATATTCCATTATGTAAACAGACCAAGATTTATTTACCCATTCTCATGTCCATGTAAATTAGTATTCTTGGTAGGTTTTTAAAAAACTGTATTTATTTGGTTTGCCGGGTCTTAGCTGTGAAATGATTAACACAAGATTTTTTAGTTGCAGCACACAAACTCTTAGCTGTGGAACTTGGAAACAAGTTTCCAGACCAGGAATGGAAGCTGGGTCCCCTGCATTGGGAGTGTGCGTCTTGGCCACTGGACCACCAGGGAAGAACCTTTGGTAAATTTTTGCTTTAAGAACTTTCCTATAAATATCCTTGCAAATGTCTCCTGGTTTCCATGCCAAATACTACCAGTTGTGGAATTTCTGGTTATAGGGTATGATTAATACTATCAGTTAGGGCCAAACTGTTTCTCAAAACAGGTGAAGCATCTTTCTGGAATCGTAAATAAAAGATCCCGTTGCTCTACCCATCCTTGCCAACACCTGGTATTTTCAGATTTCTTAATTTTTGCAAGCTAGAAAGCATGAAACGGAATTGCAATGTGGTCTTAATTTACGAATTGCAATGTGGTCTTAATTTACATTTCTTCGAAAACTAATGAGTTTTAGATGTTGCTTTCCCTGTTTTGTTGCTACTGGTTTAATTGTACATCTTTCTTTTAGACTATTTTCTTATTGATTTTAAAGAATTCTTATACCATCCCAATATCATACTTTGTGAGTTACATGTATTACCTAACTGTCTACAATTTGTGCCCATGTTGGGCCGTAATTCTAGTACGGGCTTCTTCCATCACACCTTCCTTCCCTGGCCTCAAGCTACTGAGAAATTAAAAAATAGCAATATTAGTTTCTAAACTGAGTTTTAAAAATTCTATATCCTGAGAAGTATATTTAATATAATTAGGTGTTTTTTTTCCCCACATAGATTGGCAAAGGCAAATTTATTGCCAATGCAGTGAAAATTCAGCTACCATTGCTGAGAATGTAAAATCTTTACATTGGTGGTAGGGGAGGTGATGCAAGAGGGTAAGGGTGGTGATGCAAGAGTAAATTATTGGACAAAAGTCACTGAAATTATTACATATAAATTCTATCCCAATAATGCTGATGTGAAATTTTAAAAATAACAGATGGAAATTATATTTCAGGGAGGTGGGATAGCTGTTGGTTAAGGTCTGGTTCTAGAGCCAGATTGCCACTTTGCTGTGCCTCTTAGTATGTTATCACATTGGGCAAGTTATTTCATGTCCTTAACCCTCACATTTCTCAAAGGCAAAATAAGGGTAATAGCAGCACCTATATTGTTATGTCATAAATGTTTTACTTTTCACATCTCAGCAAGTAATCTGCTGATAATTTATTTTTGACTTTAATGTGAGGTAAGGCTGTAGTCTTACTTGTACAGGAGGCAGTGATCAAGACCATCCCTAAGAAAAAGAAATGCTAAAAGGCAAAATGGCTGCCTCAGGAGTCCTTACAAATAGCTGAGAAAAGAAGAGGATCTAAAGGCAAAGCAGAAAAGGAAAGATATAACCATGTGAATACAGAGTTCCAAAGAATAGCAAGGAGAGATAAGAAAGCCTTCCTCAGTGATCAATGCAAAGAAATAGAGGAAAACAATAGAATGGGAAAGACTAGAAATCTCTTCAAGAAAATTAGATACGAAGAGAACATTTCATGCAAAGATGGGCTCAATAAAGGACAGAATGGTATGCACCTAACAGAAGCAGATGATATTAAGAAGTCGTGGCAAGAATACACAGAACTATACAAACAAGATATTCAACCCAGATAACATGATAGTATGATCAAAAGCAAAGGAGAAAAGGAAGATATAAGCATCTGAATGCAGAGTTCCAAAGAATAGCAAAGAGAGATAAGAAAGCCTTCCTCAGTGATCAATGCAAAAAAATAGAGGAAAACAACAGAATGGGAAAAACAAGAGATCTCTTCAAGAAAATTAGAGATATCAAGGGAACATTACATGCAAAGATAGGCTCGATAAAGGACAGAAATGGTATGGACCTAACGGAAGCAAAAGATATTAAGAGGTGGCAAGAATACACAGAAGAACTGTACAAAAAAGATCTTCACGACCTAGATAATCACGATGGCGTGATCATTCACCTGGAGCCAGATATCTTGGAATGTGAAGTCAAGTGGGGTTTAGAGAGCATCACTATGAATAAAGCTAGTGGAGGTGATGGAATTCCAGTTGAGCTATTTCAAATCCTGAAAGATGATGCTGTGAAAGTGCAGCACTCAATATGCCAGCAAATTTGGAAAACTCAGCAGTGGCCACAGGACTGGAAAAGGTCAGTCTTCATTCCAATCCCAAAGAAAGGCAAAGCCAAAGAATGCTCAAACTACCTCACAATTGCACTCATCTCACACGCTTGTAAAGTCATGCTCAAAATTCTCCAAGCCAGGCTTCAGCAATATGTGAACCGTGAACTTCCAGATGTTCAAGCAGGTTTTAGAAAAGGCAGAGGAACCAGAGATCAAATTGCCAACATCCGCTGGATCATGGAGAAAGCAAGGGAGTTTCAGAAAAACATCTATTTCTGCTTCATTGACTATGCCAAAGCCTTTGACTGTGTGGATCACAATAAACTGTGGAAAATTCTGAAATAGATGGGAATCCCAGACCACCTGACCTGCCTCTTGAGAAACCTGTATGCAGGTCATGAAGCAACAGTTAGAACTGGACATGGAACAACAGACTGGTTCCAAATAGGAAAAGGAGTGCGTCAAGGTTGCATATTGTCACCCTGTTTATTTAACTTATATGCAGAGTACATCATGAGGAACGCTGGGCTGGAAGAAGCACAAGCTGGAATCAAGATTGCTGGGAGAAATATCAATAACCTCAGATATGCAGATGACACTACCCTTATGGCAGAAAGTGAAGAGGAACTCAAAAGCCTCTTGATGAAAGTGAAAGAGGAGAGTGAAAAGGTTGGCTTGAAGCTCAACATTCAGAAAACAAAGATCATGGCATCTGGTCCCATCACTTCATGGGAAATAGATGGGGAAACAGTGTCAGACTTTATTTTGGGGGGCTCCAAAATCACTGCAGATGCTGATTGCAGCCATGAAATTAAAAGACGCTTGCTCCTTGGAAGGAAAGTTATGACCAACCTTGATAGTATATTAAAAAGCAGAGACATTACTTTGCCAACCAAGGTCTGTCTAGTCAAGGCTATGGTTTTTCCCGTGGTCATGTATGGATGTGAGAGTTGGACTGTGAAGAAAGCTGAGCGCTGACGAATTGATGCTTTTGAACTGTGGTGCTGTAGAAGACTCTTGAGAGTCCCTTGGACTGCAAGGAGATCCAACCAGTCCATTCTAGAGGAGATCAATCCTGGGTGTTCACTGGAAGGACTGATGCTAAAACTGAAACTCCAATACTTTGGCTACCTCATGCGATGAGTTGACTCACTAGAAAAGACACTGATGCTGGGAGGGATTGGGGGCGGGAGGAGACGGTGACGACAGAGAATGAGATGGATGGATGGCATCCTTAACTCAATGGACATGAGTTTGAGTGAACTCCGGGAGTTGGTGATGGACAGGGAGGCCTGGCGTGCTGTGATTCATGGGGTCGTAAAGAGTCAGACACGACTGAGTGACTGAACTGAAGTGAACTGAACTGATGATCACTCACCTAGAGCCAGACATCCTGGAATGCAAAGTCAAGTGGGCCTTAGGAAGCATCACTACAAACAAAGCTGGTGGAGGCGATGAAATTCCAGTTGAGCTATTTCAAATCCTAAAAGATGATGCTGTGAAAGTGCTGCACTCAATATGCCAACAAATTTGGAAAACTCAGCAGTGACCACAGGACTGGAAAAGGTCAGTTTTCACTCCAATCCCAAAGAAAGGCAATGTCGAAGAATGCTCAAACTACTGCACAACTTCACTCATCTCACACGCTAGTAAAGTAATGCTCAAAATTCTCCAAGTCAGGCTTCAACAGTACGTGAACTGTGAACTTCCAGATGTTCAAGATGGTTTTAGAAAAGGCAGAGGAACCAGAGATCAAATTGCCAAAATCCACTGGATCATCGAAAAAGCAAGAGAGTTCCAGATAAACATCTGCTTTATTGACTATGCCAAAGCCTTTGACTGTGTGGATCATGACAAACTGGAAAATTCTTAAACGAGATGGGAATACCAGACCACCAGACCTGCCTCTGGAGAAATCTGTATTCAGGTCAAGAAGCAACAGTTAGAACCGGACATGGAACAATAGACTGTTACCAAATCAGGAAAGAAGTACATCAAGGCTGTATATTGTCACCCTGCTTATTTAACTTATATGCAGAGTACATCATGAGGAACGCTGGGCTGGAAGAAGCACAGCTTGAATCAAGATTGCTGGGAGAAATATCAATAACCTCAGATATGCAGATGACACCACCCTTATGGCAGAAAGTGAAGAGGAACTAAAGAGCCTCTTGATGAAAGCAAAAGAGGAGAGTGAAAAAGTTGGCTTAAAGCTCAACATTCAGAAAACTAAGATCATGGCATCTGGTCCCATCACTTCATGGGAAATAGATGGGAAACAGTGGAAACAGTGTCAGACTTTATTTTTTTGGGGGGCTTCAAAATCACTGTGGATGGCGATTGCAGCCATTAAATTCAAAGACGCTTACTCCTTGGAAGGAAAGTTATGACTAACTTAGATAGTATATTAAAAAGCAGAGACATTACTTTGCCAACAAAGGTCCGTCTAGTCAAGGCTGTGGTTTTTCCAGTGGTCATGTATGGATGTGAGAGTTGGACTGTGAAGAAAGCCGATCGCCGAAAAATTGATGCTTTTGAACTGTGGTGTTGGAGAAGACTCTTGAGAGTCCCTTGGATTGCAAGGAGATCCAACCAGTCCATCCTGAAGGAAATCAGTCCTGGTTGTTCACTGGAAGGACTTATGCTAAAGCTGAAACTCCAATACTTTGGCCACCTCATGCGACGAGTTGACTCACTGGAAAAGACTCTGATGCTGGGAGGGATTGGGGGCAGGAGGAGAAGGGGACGACAAAGAATGAGACGGCGGAATAGCATCACCGAATCGATGGACGTGAGTCTGAGGAACTCCGGGAGCTGGTGATGGACAGGGAGGCCTGGCGTGCTGTGATTCATTGGGTCGCAAAGAGTAGGACACGACTGAGCGACTGAACTGAACTGAATGTGGTGTATTACACTGATTTGCATACACTGAACCATCCTTATGAATTTGGGATGAATCCCACTTGGTCATAGTGTATGATCTTTTTTATATATTGTTGGATTCAGTATGCTAATATCTTGCTGAGAACTTCTGAATCTATATTCATCAAGCATATTGGTTTGTAATTTTCTTTTTTCTTTTTGGTGTTCCTTGGTTTTGCTACCAGCATGATGGTGTCTCCACAGACTAAAGTCAGTTTATCCACTTTACAGTTTTGGTTGGAAGCCCTTAAGATTGGTGATTATAGTTTGATAATGAAAAATGTCATGTTAGCAGAAGTTTTAGCATGTAACTTATTCAGTGCTGTATATAATCACACTGTTTTGTAAATGCCAAACAATGCTGCTTATTAATTATTCTTTATATTGTTGTAATACAAGGTTAACGTGTGTGTATGCTTAGTCGCTCAGGCGTGTCTGACTCTTTGCGACCTCATGGTCTACAATCCATGGAATTCTCTAGGCTAGAATGCTGGAGTGGGTAGCCGTTCCCTCCACTAGGGGATCTTCCTAACCCAGGGATCGAACCCAGGTCTCCTGCATTGCAAGGGGATTCTTTACCAGTTGAGCCACCAGGGAAGCACAATACAAGGTTAATGTGTTCATTTAAATATCTAAGTAGTTTTATTAAATACAAAATGCTTCACAGTAATTTACCTACGATTCTCTGTAGGAAGCATACAAGTAATATAATCAAGATTGGTAACTAACTTTCTATTCTTCCTTTCATGCTTCCAGTGATGGAGAACAACATTCTGTTCTCTTGAGACTGTCAGTTTCAATGCTGAACACCACCAGGTGTCAAAGTTTTCCCTTACATTGAATAAAATTATCTTCCCTATAACATTGACCTATTGCTCTAGCCTTGCATTTCACAGTTAAAATAGAAAAATCAGTATTCCTTCTCTCATGTGACAACTCAAATTATGTATAACAGCTATTTTGTTAGATTTTCCCCCCTACTTTTCTAATCCAATCCCTCAAATTATTCCTTGCCATATACTAGTTTTCCAGTTTTTATAAAACAGATTGTTAATGAGTTGAACTGTGTCCTCCTTAAAAGAAATGGTGACTATCTGGAGACAGGGTCTTTGCAGAGGTAATCTAGTTAAAATGAGGTAATTAGGGTGGGCTCTAATCCTACATAACTTGTATCCTCATAAAAATGGGAAATTTGGACACAGAAACAGGCACAAAAGGAGAATGCCAGGTGAAGATGAAAGCAGAGATCAGGGTGGAAGCTAGGAGACAGACATGCAACGAATTCTCTCTCAGCCCGCAGAAGGAAGAACGCTGTTGACACAATGATATCTGTTTAAGCTATCCAGTTTGGTGGTACTTTGCTGTAAAAGTCCTAGCAAACTATATATAATACATTACTCAGAAATGTGACATAAAAGGTTAAGGAAATTTCCCACAGCCGAATGCTTGGGTTTATATACGAGTAAGAATAATTATTTCAAAAAATGGTAAAATGGGCATATTATTACTTGAAAATATTAATGTTCTCTGCAATGAAATATTTGAATACATTCTGAAATTAAATTCTGAATTACTGGCCAGCACAAGTCTACTGGGTTTAGATTTTTCTTATGACTTTTGTTTTCATGATTTTTCTTTTTTTATGTAGCTCTGCTTTTGCAGAGTTGATGAGACTATTAATAGTAAAGAAAGCAACATGCTGGTAACCCTTGATTCTGCATTCAAATCCTAATATGCTAACAACTTCGAGGCCAGGAAAACTGGAATTTGTAAATCACATTTGATTTATAAACTTAGAAAATAAGGACTATGAGAGTCAGTATGCAGAATAAGAGATTACAAAAGTTATTTTCAAAGTGTGCTGCACCAACAACTGTCATCAACTTGGGGAAATTCTCTATACATTCTGAAATAGAAATTAATTTTGAAATAGTATTAAAAATATAAGAATGATCAGCAACAGTATTTTATCTAGAAAATTCTTAAAAGATATCCCAAGATGCTTTATGAATTTCCATATCATTATGGCTTGTAACTTCTCCCACAGAAGCAAGAAATAGTAAACAACAAAGCCATTTTCAGATGGGGACGCTGAGGGCATTGTATCTTGTAGAGCATCACTCCAATAGAACCAGGCAACATCTGGAGATATTTTTGGCTGTTGTACCTGTGGGAGGTGCTACTGGAATCCTGTGAATAGAGGCCAGGGATGCTGCTAAACCTGCTACAATGCATAGGACAGCCCCCTACAAGAAAGAACTATCCAGTCCAAAATTTCAGTAGTGCTAGCTTAAGAAACTCCGACATATTTAAAGGATCTTCAAATGAAATATGGAGAAGGAAATGGCAACCCACTCCAGTTATCTTGGCTGGAGAATCCCATGGACGGAGAAGCCTGGTAGGCTACAGTCCCTGGGGTCGCAAAGACTGGGACACAACTAAGCGACTTCACTTTCACTTTCCAATAAAACAAAAGTACTTTGAATATCAATGTGAAGAGCTGTATAATATTTTAACATTCAGTTCAGTTCAGTCGCTCAGTCGTGTCCGACTCTCCGCGACCCCATGAATCACAGCACGCCAGGCCTCCCTGTCCATCACCAACTCCCGGAGTATACTCAAACTCATGTCCACAGAGTCGGTGATGCCATCCAGCCATCTCATTCTCCGTCGTCCCCTTCTCCTCCCGCCCCCAACCTTTCCCAGCATCAGAGTCTTTTCCAGTGAGTCAACTCGTCTCATGAGGTGGCCAAAGTATTGGAGTTTCAGCTTTAGCATCAGTCCCTCCAATGAACATCCAGGATTGATCTCCTTTAGAATGGACTGGTTGGATCTCCTTGCAGTATAAGGGACTCTCAAGAGTCTTCTCCAACACCACAGTTCAAAAGCATCGATTCTTCGGCGATCAGCTTTCTTCACAGTCCAACTCTCACATCCATACATGACCACGGGAAAAACCATTGCCTTGACTAGACGGACCTTGGGCGGCAAAGTAATGTCTCTGCTTTTTAATATACTATCAAGGTTGGTCATAACTTTCCTTCCAAGGAGCAAGCGTCTTTTAATTTCATGGCTGCAGTCAGCATCTGCAGTGATTTTGGAGCCCAAAAAAACAAAGTCTGACACTGTTACCACTGTTTTTCCATCTATTTCCCATGAAGTGATGGGACCAGATGCCATGATCTTTGTTTTCTGAATGTTGAGCTTCAAGCCAACCTTTTCACTCTCCTCTTTCACTTTCATCAAGAGGCTTTTGAGTTCCTCTTCACTTTCTGCCATAAGGGTAGTGTCATCTGCATATCTGAGGTTATTGATATTTCTCCCAGCAATCTTGATTCCAGCTTGTGCTTCTTCCAGCCCAGCGTTCCTCATGATGTACTCTGCATATAAGTTAAATAAGCAAGGTGACAATATACAACCTTGACGCACTCCTTTTCCTATTTGGAACCAGTCTGTTGTTCCATGACCGGTTCTAACTGTTGCTTCCTGACCTGCATACAGGTTTCTCAAGAGGCAGGTCATTAGCTAGTCTGATATGTACTTAAAATAATCTCTAGCCATTGTTAAATAATTCCATTCCAACTGCAACCATTGTCTCTGACCACAGTATTTTAGTAGGACATTTCACCTGAATTTTAGTTATAGTGGCTTTTGTTAATTCCAACATGCCTGAGGTTGGTAAATTTGCCTCAGTAACGGGGCTTCCCTGGTGGCTCAGAGGTTAAAGAGTCTGCCTCCAATGCGGGAGACCCGGGTTCGATCCCTGGGTCGGGAAGATCCCCTGGCGAAGGAAATGATAACCCACTCCAGTATTCTTGCCTGGAGAATCCCATGGACGGAGAAGCCTGGTAGGCTACAGTCCAAGGGATCGCAAAGAGTCGGACACGACTGAGCGAGAGAACAGAACAGAATAGGGATAACTATGCTTAAACTATTAACAGACAGTTTTGCAAACATAAAGACACTTATATCAATTTTTATCTTTAACTTGTCATTTAAATTCAACGAAAGTGTCAGTTTAAGGCAAATGCATGACCAATGACAGAAATAAGCTCATATTCCTCTAACAGAGACTCAGCAGTAATCTCCATGTGATGACTAAAACAGTAATACCATATTTAAAATATTTAAGTTATCCATTTATACTATTATTATTGTAATATACAGTTTATTTGGGTTTCCCTGGTGGCTCAGATGGTAAAGAATCTGCCTGCAATGTGGGAGACCTGGGTTCGATCCCCGGGTTGGGAAGATCCTCTGGAAGAGGGCATGGCAACCCATTCTAGTATTCTTGCCTGGAGAATCTCCATGGACGGAGGAGCCTGGCGGGCTATAGATCATGAGGTCACAAAGAGTCGGACATGACTGAACGTCTAAGCACACACACTGTTTATTTAAACATTTAAATCTATACTGAAAAAAGAGAATATAAAAATCTCTGTGCTAAAATTATTTTAAAAAATCCAGTTGCTGTCCAGTGGTTAAGACACCGTCTTTCCAATGCAGGGGGCGCTGATTCGATCCCTGGTTGGGGAACTAAGATCCCAAATGCCACGTGGAAGGGACAAATTAAAAAAAAAAAAAATCCAGTGGAAAAAGAAATAGCTAATATAGCAGCAGTGACAAACAGTGGACAAAAGCAAACTGTTTCTGAAATGAAGGCTGACAAAGGAATCTTGTTGGAAGTTTTGGCCTGTGTGATGAAAACAAGACCCAAACGTTTAGGATGTGTTTTCTGTCTTAATTAAGGAAGACAGCAAAAATGACCTGTTGCAGGACATTCACAGAAAATTACACGTTTAAGATATTTTTTTCCTAATTTCTTTGAAAATATCATTGCTCCTATTTTCCTTATTTCTCATTACCTAAACGCAGTAAGTATCCTATTCTTAGTATCCTACTCTTAGACATCACTCAGGAATATTTAAGCTATTTACATGATGAGCTCATCAAAACTGGTAAATAAAGTTATTATTAAAATCTACCTTAACTTAATTGAAAGAAATTATTTTAGCCATCGAAATTCCCTGGTAGCTTGGTGGTAAAGAAGCTGCCTGTAATGCAGGACACGTGGGTCAGGAAGATCCCCTAGAGAAGGAAATGGCAACCTACGCCAGTATTCTTGCCTAGAAATCCCATGGACAGAGGAGCCTGGCAGGCTATGGTCCATAGGGTCGCAAAAGAGTTGGACATGACTTAGCAACTAAACAACAACAGTCATTTTAGCTATTATTGAGATTTTATCAAAAGGAAGAAAAATCACTAGTAAATTGTGACTGCCCTCAAAGTTCCCAATGATTTAAAAATTACTCAAGATTTTTTTCATTAATCCTGTCTTAATCTTAACAAATATACATACAAAGGGTAGAAGCAGGTTGCTTTTATAATACATTTCAGGAATGAAATGGGCTTGGACTAATGTTAAGTAAAGGTGATGAGAACTGGGTGAATATGGATAGATCTTGAAGATGGAGTCAACGAGATTTACCATAGTATTCAACGTAGAGAACAATAGAAAAAGAAGAATCAAGGATGATGCCAAGTTTTTTGGCCTGAACTAATGAAGACTCTGATGCTGGGAGGGATTGGGGGCGGGAGGAGAAGGGGACGACAGAGAATGAGATGGCTGGATGGCATCACCGACTCTGTGGACGTGAGTTTGAGTGAACTCCGGGAGTTGGTGATGGACAGGGAGGCCTGGCGTGCTGTGATTCATGGGGTTGCAGAGAGTCGGACACGACTGAGCGGCTGAACTGAACTGAACTGGATGAAGCACTGAGCTGTCAATAATTGAGCTGGGGCAGGCTGCCAAAGTCAGATCAAAAGAGGCAATTCAGGGGTTCAGTTTTGGATAGCTTAAGTACAAGATGACTTCTATTGGGTTGGCCAAAAAGTTTGTTTGGGTTTTTCTGTAATGTCTTATAGAACAAACTTTTTGGTCAACCTGACAGATGTTTCCATGCAGACTCAAGCAGTTAAAAATACATATGATCATGAGTTTAGCAGACGTCTGGATGGAAGGTATAAATTAACGGGAGCCCTCACAGGAGTGTGGATAGAAAAGAAAAAGGCTGAGCCTCTGGACACATCAATTTTAATAATTCAGGGCATGTGGAGGAATGTGGCAAGGGAGAGTAAGTAGGGAGTGGCCAGTGAGTTTAAGAAGAAAACAATGCAAGCAAGGTTTCTGGGAATCCAAGTGAAGGAAGTATTTCAAGGAGAGAAAGAGCAATTGTATCAAAAGCCGCTGATAAGAGGACAGACCCTTTTGGCCATGTGGAGGCTACTGCCAACCTAAGAAAGGGTAATTTTAGTGGAGGAGTTGATGGCAGAGCCTAATTGGCATGGGTTCAAGAGTGACCCAAAGGATGAGTGGTGCAGGTGTATGTAGACTGTTCTTTTGAGTTTTTTGCTTTAATGAGAGAAAGAGAAATAGATAAATGAGATGGAAAGTAGAGCAGACTGAGAGAGAGGTTTCTTTTTTTAAGATGGGAGCAATAATAGCATGTTTGCATGCTGACAAGAAAGATAAAGTGGAGAGGGAAAATGGATGATGTTGGAAACAACCACTGGAGTATGGTTCTTAAGGTATGTAATTTAGAATCTAAAGATACTCACTAAATACAATGGAAGAGGACCAATTAAAGAAAGAAAACTGAGGTTTTACTACTACTGCCAGATAATAAAATTACAGTGAAAGGAAAATTAAAACGTGTTAAGACGTAAAAAGAGAAATGTAGATTTATAGACTTTAAAGGGAAGTTTCTAAATTTATCTAAAAATTCTATATGAGAAAATAGTACTAATTAAATATTTGGAGTAAATATTTTATATTTAGAAGTGAAAAAAATCACAAAATAAAAAATGAACAAGTTGAAATATAAACTTTATTAAAATTATGAACTCTGGATAACTTAAAATATCTAAAGAGAAGTATGAGATTTAGAAACACACTTGCATCAAATAGGACTTAAGGTTAATTTATTAGGTAAGGAGTTCAGACAAATAAGCAAATCATTAATATTAAGTAGCCAAGAGATTAATGGGTAAAGTGCATAGATTATTTGTATGTGACATAATTAATAAATATTAGGACAAATATTAATGCTAATAATAAAAATGCAGAAGAAAATAATGTTATATTCATTAGGAAAACATAAAAAAAAATTAAACCTTCCCAATCTCGCTACACTGTGATAGAGACAGTACTCATACCTTGCTGGTGGTAGTGTAAAATATTAATATTTTTTTGGATACTAATTTGGAAATTGACATCAAAGGTCACAAAAATATTTATAACCTTTGACTCAGAAATACTCCTCTTGGATATTTATCCTAAGGAAACATTTAAAAAGTATATATAAATGATGTCCAATTCAGCATTATAATTACATTATAGCATTACCTATGATAATGAAATACTGCTGCTGCTGCTAATGCTAAGTCGCTTCAGTCGTGTCCGACTCTGTGCGACCCCATAGACCGCAGCCCACCAGGCTCCCCCATCCCTGGGATTCTCCAGGCAAGAACACTGGAGTGGGTTGCCATTTCCTTCTCCAATGAAATACTAGAAATGATCTAAAAGGAAAATTAAAAGATCAAAGAATGGCTATGAAAATTATGAATATTTGCCTGAGCAAACAGAAGATATATAAATAAGATTTCAGAGCAATGTAGGAGATGCTTATCATATAACAATAAATGGCAGTGTAAAAATTACTTTTACTATACTGTTAATTACCACTATGTAACCAACACAGAAAGACAAAGAAAAATGTAAACTGAAAATAGTTTAAATGTTCAGTATGCTGAGATGGTAGGTGAATATGTTCTTCCTTGTTCTGATAATAACTGCTAACATTACTGAATACTTACTATCTACCTGATGGAGGAGAATGAACATTATGTATGTGAACACATTTAATCCAATGGGGGTAGGCAGCAGCCAATACTAAATGGCACAGCTGAGATTTGAATTCAGACAATCTGCGTTCAGTCCAGATCATAACAACCAGCTATGCTGTAGAAACAAATCAGAAAAATGGGATTTCCCTTAGCCTCTAAGAATCATGTTTTAGAAGGTTATGGGTATCACGTATTATATTACATATAATATCATTTGGTAGTCTCAGATTACTATCCCTAACCTTTCAATTTTGCCTGTAAAAATAAAGCAAGCTAATTTTAAACAGACTGGAAAAAAATGAAAACCCTTACAGCATCACTGAATGCTATAGCTGTACAAAACAGTTTGGAGATTACCAGATCCTTCTACCTCTGCAGAGTAAGAAACAGAGATCTATAATCAGTGTGAACTGACTAAAGGTCATATATCTGGTTAATACAACCAAAAAAGTGAAAGGTGAAGTCGCTCAGTCGTGTCTGACTCTTAGCGACCCCATGGACTGCAGCCTACCAGGCTTCTCCGTCCATGGGATTTTCCAGGCAAGAGTACTGGAGTGGGCTAATTTCAGGTTTCCAATGATAATATTAATGACGATGACAATCCAGTGATATTTCTTGCTACCCCATCTAACTTCTCTCCCTCATAAAAACAAAAAACCTATCTATATACTAAGTTTTAAGTGCATAACAAATGTCAGGCACAGTTGGTGTATTTTAGTTAAACTAAATATTGACAACAATTTTAAGTATTAAATATTATAATTATTTTTAAGATGATGAAACACAGTTTTAGTATGCTGCCCGGGTCCATTAACTGGCATCCAGGGCTGATTACCAAGTCAGTGCTCGTCCTAGTAAGGGTCTGCCACTGGGCTAGGGAGAAAGTGCTCACGCACTCAGGGAGCTCAGGTTAAAGAGGGTCCTTGTGTTCCTTGTCCATATCGCCAAGGTTCATATGGAGAACTGTCTGATCTTTCTTTAGGCTCAGGACTAGCTGGCTGTTCCAGAGGATTAGAAAGAATGCAGTAAATTCTATCTGCGAGTGTAAAAAGGTTTCCAAGTTTGTATAAATCCTGGGGTTGATCCTTC
The DNA here is from genome assembly GCF_049115385.1 of Moschus berezovskii. Taxonomy (NCBI): domain Eukaryota; kingdom Metazoa; phylum Chordata; class Mammalia; order Artiodactyla; family Moschidae; genus Moschus; species Moschus berezovskii. The sequence goes on along the minus strand of NC_142471.1, from coordinate 19,985,206 downwards.
ATGTTCTTACTCTTATGTGTGATCAAGGGAGTAGAAAACGGTTCAGTGCTTAGAGAAAGAGAAACTGAGGAGCAGAGGGACAAAATATAATGACGCTTATATTCCCTGGCAAGTGTGCTTTTTAATACGCTAATAGTTCAAGGGCTCAAGAGATAAACTTCCTGATACTTCATAAATACATTCTCATGACCTTTTCTCCCTCACAATTGTCTCCCTTTCCTTTGCCTTGCACTTTTAATTCTGTAAGTTCTAGCACTTCAGGCTTTAATCCTCCCTCCAGTTAGGGAACTCCTTAAAGGGTCTCCCATATTCAGAGTCTCACCATTCACAACCATCTTCTAAAGCAAATCCACGGCTGCCTAATAATAGCTATCACTTCTCCGTGAGTATTCCTTGAAAACAGGCCCCAAGCCTACCTTTCCAGCTTTCTCTCTCCCCTGTCTCTAAGTCCTCAATAATTAATTGGCTCACAGTGCCCAGTTTATCTGGAATCCTCTCCTTTTTCATCTTCAGCTGTCTAAAGTCAGTCCATCTTTGAAGGCCCATCTCAAATGTAATCTCCCTTGCTTTTTCTGATTCTTCAACCAGATACAATCCTTTCTTTGTCTAAACCCTATAGCTCTGGGTGTAACTCTTAGAAGACTTCACACCCTGTACTACAGGTATCTGGCATTGCAACCGTCAGTTCCATTAAGACTGGTCATACATTATTAACCCTTGTGTTCTAGATAGCACATAGAAGACATTCATATTCATAATTAATGATAAAAAAAATCTGACTTTGATGAATGCAAATTAAATGAGTGCTTCACAATTTTCTGTCAAAGAACTGGTTAAAGGAATCCCGAGAATCAAAAAAATACAAACAAAACAATGTGACAATGTCTTAACTGGATACTTGATTTTCTAGGCACTGACACAACAATTGATAGACATCTACTAGGTCAGGAAAGTTATGTCTGTGTCATGAAAACGTAGACTCAAAAGAAGGCCCCAAAAGGCAAAAAAAAAAAACCCAAAAAAACCATAACCAAAACACAAAACCTAAAGACATCTGTGGTATTATTTCTTGATTTTTAGTTTTGTACAGATGAACATGGGAACCTCTGAAGCTTTAAAACTAAAAACTATACCGAGGAAGAAAAAAACTGCATTCATACAATCAAATGACACATCTTGAATGCTATTGTAAATCAAGTTAAACAAGGCTACTAAGCGATTGATTCACTCTCAAAGAAAAAACAAAACAAACCAAAACACAAAACAGAAAAATCAGCTAATTCTGATTGAGAAATAAATGTGCAATCTGGCAATGTTCTTTTTTCCCACATTATAAAGCTAATCGGAGAAGCCTGCCACCTGAAAACGTTTCAGAAAGGTACAGAGATAATACTCCTACAGAGATCATGATTAATGAATCCATGGGCTCCTGACTATAACTACGTCACTGTTGTTTACTTCCTGACTTTCGTGTTCCAGGTGGGGGTTAAGTCAAGAAGGATTGGAGGAAATCAGTTTAAATTACAGTCCAGCCTTTACAGAGTAAACACCACAACTCAACTAATTTTTTTCTTATGGGCCTGTAACAGTGGTAAAAGCACAATGAAATGAATGGATAATCTGAACAAAGGCAACAGGCACATGCAACCTCTCAATTCCTTTGCAAATGATTTCCACCACGACAGGGCCAAATTTTGGGGTCCATTCGAGCAGGCGAGTGTCACCATTCAATAATGAGCTCCTTCCTCGATAAGCTGTAAATCTCGGGGCAACTGAGACTCTTCCTAGGGATCTGAGCTGGGAGCGGTCTCGGATTTTTAGACAAATCTCTCCTCCTACCACACGTGACCGAGAGGCAATCAGCCGCCTTGGGAGACCCGCAACGCACGATACAAAGGCTCGGCGCTGCCACGGCATCCTCAGGAGGATCGCCGAGCCTCCCGCGCTTCGCTTCTGCGGAGCCTGCGCAGGGCGCCGCCGCGAGGCGCGCCGCTCCCGGGCCCGCAGGGCGGTGCCGCGCAGCGCGGGGAGAGGGAGCAGGGAGCGCGCGCCGCCTGCCCTGCGCGCCTGCCCGCCCAGCGCCGCGGGAGCAGGGCCGACGAGCCGCACGCAGTCCGGCCGCGCCGCAGCAGCCGGGCCCCCGGCCGACGCACGGAGCCCCGCAGCGACGCGGACTAGGGTGAGCAGGCCGAGGGCTCCCAGACCCCGGGCAGGCCCGAGGCCGGGCCAGCCCACCCCGCCCAGGCCCGGGCCTTCCCTTCTCCTCTCGGGCCCTGCCGCCACCCCCGGCCTCCCGGGCCTCGCGTCGGGGCGGAGGGGCGCCGTGAGCGGCACTTACACCACGGCTCTGGAGATGATCCAGGACACCATCTTCCCGGGGGCTTGGACCCCACCTCGGGGGCGGGTGGGTGCCGAGGGTGGCGGACTAGGCGGCCAACGGCGGGCCGCGCGCCCTCCGGCTCCTCGCACTCCCCGGGGCCGCGCTGGCGCCCTCGGGAGCCGGGCCCGGTGTCTGCGCGCGGCGGCCGGTCCCCCCCACCCTTCCCCGCCCGCCGGCGGAGCCGCCGCGGAGCCGGCCGGCCCCGCCCCTACGCTCCGCTGATAGGCGGCGGCGGCGCGTTGGCCGAGGCCCAGTCTGGGCTGCCCGGCTCCGGGGGCTGGGCTGCCAGGACCCCTGCCCGCGCCGGACGGCCTTGCGGCCTGGATCCTTGGCTCTACCCTCCCTGTTCTGGCTCCATTCGTCCAGAACGTCCGCCAGGCGTAGAGGGGAGAGGGTGGTGAGGGGCCGAGGAAGGGCACTTGGCGGTGAGGGTTGTTAATATCTGTGAAAAACGAAACAGTAGTAGTGGAAACTCTATTCCTTTGGGACAGGCCCTAGACTATGGAGAGGAGAAATTTTGAGATGCGTTTAGCTACATCTGTGTGCTCACTGTTCACTGAGGCCCTGGACATCATCAAAGGACCGCATTTTCAGGCAGAGGTCGGGAGAATCGTTGCACAGGCCTGTCAGGAGTCTCCTGGTTTGTGATGCAATGCAGGGAGGGGCAGAGGAGGAAAGCCTTGGATTTCAAGTTGGCAGTAGTTGAGTATGTAGATACCACTGTTCTGGGCCTCTTACGACATCTTCCCATCACAACATCCGCAGAGCCTGTATTACAAACACACCTCTGACCTGCCAGATATTCAGAGTAAAAGTTGGGCTTAGGATTCCTGACCTGTCTTGCTATTTATAGCTGTCTGTTTTTGGGGAAGTTGGGTTACTGCTCGCACCTTGCGGGTCTGGCAGGTATCTTAATTTCAGGAGGCAGAATTTAAACTCTGATATTTTTGGTGGCAATACCGAATCGAGGAAGTGATCTTGAAATTTAATTCTCATCTTTTTTTTTTTTCCTGTTAAGATGGTAATAAAAGATAATTATTCAGATGGTACGAAGAATAAAGGATGAGACATGGGCTTCAAGTCTTTAATTAAAAGTTCTAGGAAATATAATAGCTTATTTTGTGACCATACTGTAATTTATTCTTCTTGTTGCTCAGTTTCCCTGTAGTAAAAAGAGGTCAATAATACTGCAGTTTACCTCTTGCCTTCCAGGGGTGACATGAAGTACGCTAAATACATTTTATAAAATTCTGCCACTTGTTTGAGAGAAAATAAAAAACGAATAGGAGATTATCTTGAGTTCTTATAAGGTCCCAGGTTCAGTTCATTAGTAATGTTTTTGTTATGCAAGGAATGAAATCGGAAACTCCTTTCTACTGTTGGGTAGGCTTTTTACTCTTGGGTCGCAAAGAGTTGAACTCGACTGAGCAACTGAACTCAGGCTCTTTTTGCTCATTTATGCATTTTAAGAATGTATATATTAATTTCAGGGATCTCATTAACGAAAATTTTTATTTGTCTGGAATCATTTTTGGCCATTATTCAGCGTTATTTGAAAATCAGGTGTGCCACATAAACACCAGTTTTCTAAGAAGTTCTCTTGCCCAATAAAACTCAAAAGTATTTGAATGGCATTCAGATTCCTCCATGAACTGATCGTGAAATGTTTTTACAGCGTTCCTTTTTCCTGCCCTTCCAGTCTCTAATGTATTTTTTCCCTTACCTTTCTTCTCTGAACCAAGGTATATTTTCATGCTCTGTGCCTATGCCTGGACTTCATTTTTTCTTTAATAATTTGTGTCCTGTTCTCTACCTGTCAAGAGTCTTTCAGTGTCCTATGCCATGAAGATGTCCTGATTTTCATAGTTATTCATTTTCTCCAGGCCCCCATAATTAATTACTTGGATTTCTATTTAATGCCTGTCTTTCTGCTTTATATTGTGGTTATGTTTTACCTCGGTCTGACCTACTGAGTGGTAAAATGTTTAAGGACAGGTGTGGTATATTAGTTATTTGTGTTTACCTATTGTCTAGGATAATTACCCAGTAAAAGTTCAAATAGTGTTTTTTAAAACTTTTACAACTCAGAGCTTAGGTAATGTTTATTCCTGTTTAGTACACTGGAAACTGAGGTTTAGAGAACTCACTACCAATGACCACGTAACTTATAAGTGATAGAACTGGAACTCTAATGCTTGTTTCCCAAGTGTTCTTTACATCATACTGTGATAGTCGAATTGTGTTTAAGGCAGTGGGTCCAGATGGAGGTTCCATCCAGGGGGAGGTTGGGAGGTATTTTTTGGGGGTTGTTGGAATGATTGAGGCTAACCACTAGCATTTGATGGGTGAGAGCCAGGGATGCTGTGTATTCTTTGTAGGTGCACAGGCTGTCCTGAACAAAGAATGTTCCCATGTTTTGCAAGGTTTAAGAACACATTGCCTGACATCTGTGTAATATTTGTACTTATCTGAACCTAGAACCTCTGTTTTATGTATAAAGCGTGGTTTTAACCTCTACTGAATTTTCCAGTGTCTATTTCTATATGCAACTTGTGAAAGAAAGATTTGTTCACAATTTGATCAGGAGTTGTTTACAGTTTTGGAAAATTGTGTCACAAAGTACTTTGTATTCATAACTGTCATGGTTAGCTGGTAATTACTCTTGTATGTTTTCTAGTTCAGTTTTGTTTTAAGATTAACGTGCTGAAATACATACCTTATTTTAAATGATTTTCATTTCACTTTTCCATCTATGTTTTATTTAGGATAGATGCATGGGTTTGTTTGAAATCTGTAGGGAGATTGTTTTTAATTTCATTTCTGGGTGATAAAGCAGAAGCTGGAAAATGTTTTATGAAAGGAGAACATCACGCCTGATTTGGTTGAGAATTTTTAGTCTAAACAGACTGTAATTTCATCTGAGGAGTTGCCTTGCATGACAAGAACCCAGATTTTAGTAGTGGGTGTACTGGGCTGTGCCTTGATAGTTGAGATCTGGTAGTAGATGGCCATTAGATTAGTGCTTCATGGTGTAAGGCAAGGCTTGGAGACGTGGGAGAAAAGGAAATACATGACCTGCTGCCTTTTAAAGGGTGGTCTCTTTTGGCAAACTTGAGACCATTTCTTGTTTAGAAGATGGAAAATTGTTTCTTTAAATACTGAACTTAATTGCTTTTTGAAAAGCATATTGCTAATATTCATTTGGGTGCTTCCTTCACTGTGTTCTGCAAAGACTCTTTTCTTTGGGTGTTGTGTTTAATCATGGTGGGATGCAGCATATATAGGGTAAAGGACATTCTATCAGGAGACTTATTTCTAATTGCCATTCGTGTGATGTTTGGCAAGTGTATCTATGTTTCCTGTTAAGTGAGGATGATAATATTATGATAATAAAATGCAAGGGGTTTTAAAGAGTAATTAGACTATTAAAAAGAATTAATTTTTTTTTCCTGCATTTTCACTTTTAGAGTTCCTGGGAGATATGTGGAATATGTGTCTCCTACATGTTAAAGGAGCTGATTTATTAGGGAAAAAAGAGTGGGAAGCTACCTCGGAGAGCAGGTAGTAAGAGAATTACAGAGTACAGAGATAGTATCTAATCTATGTAATGAATGAGTATACTAGTGAAATTGAATACTAGGTCACCTTCCCGTTTCTGTTGGAGGAGTATTTTCAAGTGCTTGAAAATATTTTTATGTATAGAAAGGCTAAAATGACTAACTTTTATAGTTTATTAAAAGTATCATCTACCTTTAATAGTTGTTTAGAAAATGACATGAGGATCTTAAAGAGAATAACTTAAAAGACAAAATCTGTTGTTTTTCCATCTGCGGCTAGATGAATGTTTTTTACATGTTAGCCAGTTTGCTTTATGGTCTTATGGTTACAACAGGCCAGTTTGGGCATCTGAATCAAATTATAAGGAAATAATATTGACAATACCGTAATTGGATTGCATTAGAACAGAAAGATTGGATTCTGAATTAAGTATTTGATAGTTACTAGCCAACATTCGATGAAAAAAGCAAAATGCATCTGCCGGTCGCTGGGTCTAGGGAATGCACATATCTTAGGCTGTTACACATTTGAGGTAATAGCTTTGGTTGCAGTGATGAAGGATTTAGACATATTTCAGGTACTTTAGCTGTTCATTTAAATCATAGTTCCCAGGTTTGAAATCAAGGTAGATCTATGATTTCAGGTATTGCTCAGGTACATATTGGGTTGTTATGATGTAATTTATAGAGAACTGAAATATTTGGTAATTGTTATGTCCATTAAGCAGAACTTTAAACAATTTTTGTTGATAGTTTTGAGTGGTAGTTCAAAGCACGTGGAATAAAATTCGAAAGGGTGAAAACAATGTAAAGTTAGTCTTCTTTTATCACTTGTCTCCAGCTATCCACTTCCTTACGAGGCCTACCTCTATTGCTGGGTTTTTGTTTTTGTTTGCTGAGAGTCAGGTCTTGAATAAGAGTTGTATATAGGTATTTAAGGTAAAAGTAGAATTTTACATCAGTTGGGACATAATGTAAAATTTAGTAAATGATTTTGTGACAGCCAGCTAGCCATTTAGTAAAATCTGAAGAAAAAGTAATTCTTGATGGATAAGAACTGTAAATGTAAAAACTAAAAGTACCATGAAAGTATAAAAAGAGAACACATGTGAAGGCAATGTAATCTTGATAATGAAAAGGCCTGTTAATATGTGCTGTAAAATCAGAAACCAAAAGGGCAAATTTCATAAGATTTGATTGCATAAGAATTTAAAACTCCTATGTCGTCAGAAACAATATAAACAAAATTTCAAGACAAATGACAAATTGGGGAAAAACATTCGTAAAACCAAAGGTTAACATTCTTAATATACAAAGCACTAGTTAAAAAACCATTAATTAAAAATATATCGCAAAACTCAGAATATCTTGTTTCTAGCCTGGCATGTAAGGAGCTTAGGAGTTGCCACTCTGTTCTAACAACAAGTAAAAAGCTGGACAAACTAAAAAAATTAGCAGCTCTTTTAAGATGCTTCATAGAAATGAGGTCATAAACGTTCTCCCAAATTGGAAAGACAGGCAGTACAGAGAATTACAACTCGCCAGAGTGGAAACCTCTGCAAGGATCGGTGCTAGGGTAGGAAAGCCTACACCATAATTGAATCTGGAGACCCAGTGTGGGCAGCTCTGAGAGTTAAAAGCTGCAGGAGAATCCGATCTTCACAGTTAATGTGGGAGAAAATTTCCTCCCTGCTGGAAGCCGGCAGGGGAAGGAAAAAGAAACCATTTTGAAATACACCAAGTACTCTTTGAAATACTCTTTTTTAACAAGTTATGCCCTTAGGAGAAACTATTTCACCGTAACCTAACCTAACAGGGGAAAGGTAAATACCCAACACCAAGCTAGCTCTAGCTTTCCACCAGGACTTGCCTCCTTCCCTCTCCTTACCTTACCTTGAAATTCCTTTATGTAATTACCACTGTCCTTAAAAAAAAAAAAAAAAAAAAATTATTCCTGGTTCTAAGAAAGCATGTACTCCTTGCTAAAAATCACTTGAAGAAGCTCTTCATCTTTCCTTTCCTTCCAGATCCTCTGCGCTCTTCCTTCTCCTCTCCTTCCCTAACACCTTCCTCCCTTACTGTATCCTGTTTTTGAGACTTACCTATTGTTACTTGTGACTATAGTTCATAGATTTCCACCACTATGTAATATCCATCCTGTGTAGCATATACATTATATTTTTCATTCCAATAAGGATATTTTGGATGTTTAATTTTTTTTTTTTTTGCTCCAACTGCTTATGTGAAGGTTTACCTAAGGTGTGTAATATGTAAAGCATCACATTCAAAGCATAATAAGGTTCATATTTTTAAAATTGTAGATATTTTTATGGTTGTCATCCTTCCTAGTAAGCTTCTCGAAAGCAGGAATTGATGTCTTCCACATCTCATTCTGCATCAGCCTTACATATAAGAATAAATGTTTGCTTCATTGAATTGAATTTTGTTCTTTACTGTTCATGCAGCACCCTCTTGAAAACTCAATATTCTATAAGCCTCAAATTTCAAAAGAACTATTGGGAACCAAAATACTTGGCCATATTATAACATGTGAAAATTGCATTAAAAATTTCAAAAACTTGATCAAAATAAAGATGAATTAGCAGGGTAACAAATGTCAAGAATTCTTATCTGACAGTTTTAAATTGGAACATTCTTAAAATATTAAGCTATTACTTTAGTTTCTCTTTCTAGTGAAGGAAGTAATAACCCCTAGTTAATTGTGTAATATTTAACTAGCGTTTACAAGAAACTTTTATTTCAGAGGTCTAGAATAATAGGATTAATATAGCTAAAAACTCTAGAAGAGAAAACTGGTTATATTTTTAAACATTAGGGAATGTTTAGCTTTATGTTATAATTTTATTATAGGACTTATACTTTAAAATTTTTTTTATTTTATATTGGAGCATAGTTGGTTAACAATGTTGTGATAGTTTCAGGTGTACAACAAAGGACTTGTAGTACTGTATTTAAAAAAAAAAGCTGTTGCTCATAGGGTCATATCGGTACCATGTTGAGTAATGTCTTTTTTTAATATAAATTTATTTAATTGGAGGCTAATTACTTTACAGTGTTGTAGTGGTGTTGCTATACATTGACATGAATCCGCCCTGGGTGTACATGTGTCCCCCATCCTGAACCCGCCTCCCACCTCCCTCCCTATCCCATCCCTCTGGTTCATCCCCGTGCACCAGCCCTGAGCATCCTGTATCATGCATCAAACCTGGACTGCCGATTCGTTTCACATATGATAACATACATGTTTCAATGCCATTCTCCCAAATCATCCCACCCTCACCCTCACCCACAGAGTCCAAAAGAGTGTTCTATACATCTGTGTCTCTTTTGCTGTCTCGCATACAGGGTCGTTGTTACCATCTTTCTAAATTCCATATATATACGTTAGTATGCTGTATTGGTGTTTTTCTTTCTGGCTTACTTCACTCTGTATAATAGGCTCCAGTTTCATCCACCTTGACAAAGAAGCACTCTCATGCTTTTTATGTACCTATCCTGGGCCTGGTACATTGGTTTTAGTTCACAGTAAGTGTTGCACCAAGGAGCTTGGATTTTATAATAAGGTAAAGCTTTAGACTGCTTATTTTTGTAGAGTTATTAAGGTAATCCTTTAGACTGCTTGTCTTCATAAGGTTATTAAGAGACTTAAACAAGGACACGTAAGAAATCCCTTTGTAAATTGAATTCTGTAATTGGGATATGAGATATTATTTTTAATTTAGAAAAATTGAAAAATACTCAAGACCTCTTTTTGCAGTAGGGGGAACACTGAATTTGGGCAATAATAAACTGTCATGTATAGGAAAAAGAATATGTGCAGATAACCACAGCCCAGGATAATGTGCCAGGCAAAAATCTTTACTGATTTTGAAGTTCATAGGCAAGGAAGAGATTGGTCTGTTTAGGGGAAAGGACACTGATGCTTTGGAGGATGATAGGCTTCCCTTGTGGCTCAGCTGGTAAAGAATCCGCCTGCATTGTGGGAGACCTGGGTTCAATCCCTGGGTTGGGAAGATCCCCTGGAGAAGGGAAAGGCTGCCCACTGTAGTATTCCAGCCTGGAGAATTCCATGGACTCTATAGTCCACGGGGTCTCAAAGAGTTGGACACGACTGAGCGACTCACTCACCCACACTTCAGTAGAATCATGTACGCGTAGAGCAGAGAACACGGCAGAAAGTCCTGGAAGTTCAGTGTAATGCTGGGAAACTAGTCGAAGGACTGCATTAGAGAAACAGAGCCTGCAGAGTGCATCTGTCAACGCCATACAGTCCTGTAGGCCGTGGGGATCCCTTCCAGGGATTTTAAGCAGAGGAGTATTGTTTTAAGATGAACCTTTGTGATCCTTCATCAGGGTGAAGGATAGATTTGATGAAATATTGGAGGCAGGGTGATCCGTCCCAAGGCTATTATATTAACCTGGACAGAAAATGATCAGAGATTTAACCAAAGCCTCTTAATTTGGGGTTCACAAATTAGGTTTCTGAATAGAGTTCAGGAGGCAAAGAATTTAGAAGGTGAAAAATAACTTTTTCCCTACTAATGTTTTCCTGAAAGTTAGCATAAACTTCAGCTATGAATGTACTGATATGGAACAAACTGTTATTTGTACCACTTTTAACTTTCCGTGGATTGAAATCGCAGGTATTTTCATATCACATTAAAGTTTTTGCAGGTGTCTTGAAATGTTACTAATACCACACATCATTACTTTGAAACTGTGGTAGGCCTGCTGTGTTCAATTCAGTTCAGTCTCTCAGTCGTGTCCAACTCTTTGTGACCCTGTGTACTGCAGCATGCCACGCCTCCCTGTCCATTACCAGCTCCCAGAGTTTACTCAAACTCATGTCCATTGAGTGATGCCATCCAACCATCTCATACTCTATCATCCCCTTTTCCTCCTGCCCTCAATCTTTCCCAGCATCAGGGTCTTTTCAAATGAGTCAGCTGTTTGCATCAGGTGGCCCAAGTATTGGAATTTTAGCTTCAACATCTGTCCTTCCAATGAATATTCAGAACTGATTTCCTTTAGGATGGACTGGTTGGGTCTCCTTGCTGTCCAAGGGACTCTGAAGAGTCTTCTCTAACACCACAGTTCAAAAGTATCAATTCTTTAGTGCTCAGCTTTCTTCGTAGTCCAACTCTTACATCCGTACATGACTACTGGAAAAATTATAACTTTGACTAGATGGACCTTTGTTGGCAAAGTAATGTCTCTGCTTTTTAATATGCTGTCTAGGTTGGTCATCGCCTTCTTCCAAGGAGCAAGCGTCTTTTAGTTTCATGGCTGCATTCATCTTCTGCAGTGATTTTGGAGCCCAAAAAATAAAGTCTGTCACTGTATCCACTGTTTGCACTTATTATCTACTGAGTTGATTAAAAAAAGCACATCCAGTGTTATCAAATCACATTTTCTTGTACTGTTTTGATAACTATATTTTAATACAATTGGTTTCCTTTAACCCTGGTGGTAATGAAAAGCAGCTGGTAGGTTGTGAGTATAAGATTTGAAAGGAGGAAGACACTGGAGTGAGGGTGGAGTAGACATATTTCTGGGGTGGAAGCATTGGTTAGGCAAAGAATCAGATGTTGTTAGATCCACCGCAAATCGTTGAGGTCATTTAGTCCATTGTCTCCCCAAATTGTCACACACAAGATCTATTAAATTGTTTTTCTGTTATGAATCCCATATTATAAAAATATTTTTCCTCAAAAACCTTTGATTATTAATGATTTGCTGCCCCCCTCCCCTGATTTTTAACCAGGCGGGCAGCTTCTTGCTGAGACTCTTGGGACTTCCTCGGGACCTCAGCTCTGTCACTCTTTACCCCTTTCATCTCTTGTAGATTTGTCGTCTTCTACTTTATCCCAACCCTGCTGGCCTCGTCTCTGCCACTTCTTAGAAGCAGAACCTCCTGTTACTTCGGGGTTTTTTTTTTTTAACATCCCCAGCAAGTTGGGAATTTCAAGAATGACTGATGCCTTTCAGCACCTTATTCTTTTGTCCCCAAACTTGGTCTTGAGCCTTGTGGTCAAGTGGGAAAGTTGAGGCCTGGCGGGCTTGGGCTGCGGCAGGAAGGTGGTGGGCTCTGGTCTCTGGAGACCCTGGGAATTGGGAGAGGAGAGTGAGGGTAGGGAGGCCAAGGTGGAGATGGGCAGACCTTTCACCTGTTCCACGTTTGGCACTATCATCTTAGACTGTTCAGTTCAGTTTAGTCGCTCAGTCGTGTCCGACTCTCTGCGACCCCATGAATCACAGCACGCCAGGCCTCCCTGTCCATCACCAACTCCCGGAGTTCACTCAAACTCATGTCCATGGAGTCGGTGATGCTACTTGCTAAAGATTAGCAGGACGCAACTCTGCTGAAATAGTCTCTTTTCCCATTTTCTTTCCAAAGGAGTGATTGAGGGCAAGAGGAGAAGGGGGCGACAGAGGATGAGATGGTTGAATGGCATCACTGCTTAATGGGCATGACTTTGAACGAAGGACGGTGAAGCCTAACGTGCTGCAGTCCATGGGGTCGCAGGGAGTGGGCCATAGCTTAGTGACTGAACAACAACAAAGGAGCCAATTGAAATTTAGGCTGTTAGGATAGTTTGTTTTTGTTTTAATATTTCAAGACCCTGCAGATGTGAGTTAAAGAAAAATGAAAAATGTGGAAGTGCTTTAAAGAAATAAAGGAGGAGAACGTTAATTATATGACTTTAGAAAAAGGAAAGTAAGGCTGGAATGAGTTGATTATGTTAAAGTCTTTAAACAAATGAGCTTCCCTGGTGGCTCAGAAGGTAGAGAATTTGCCGTCAAAGAGGGAGACTTGGGTTCGATTCCTGGGTTGGGAAGATGCTGTAGATATGGGAATGGGAACCCATTCCAGTATTCTTGCCTGGAGAATTCCTTGGACAGAGGAGCCTGGTGAGCTATAGTCCATGGGATCGCAGAGTCGGATACGACTGAGCAACTAACACACTCACTTTACTTGATATGTTGTACAAAAAGCTTCAATAATTATTAGCTATTATTCTACTTTTATAATTGTTATTGCTGCTTAGAGCTATGCAGCTCATATTCCTGGAATATTATATTGTAGATTTTGGACTCAGAGTTTGATCTTCTTATCCCCAGGTATTGATTCTCCCTCCTTTAACCACAAGAAAGATGAATTGAGAAAACAATTTATTATATTGGCAGTTGTGAGTGGAGGGAGATTAAAGACCTAGCTTTTTTTTTTTAATCTCTAGCCTATTCATAAAAATCCGTTCCGTTCCGTCGCTCAGTCGTGTCCGACTCTTTGCGACCCCGTGGACTGTAGCCTACCAGGCTTCTCCATCCATGGGATTCTCCAGGCAAGAATACTGGAGTGGGTTACCATCTCCTTCTCCAGGGGATCTTCCCGACCCAGGAATCGAACCCGGGTCTCCCGCATTGGAGGCAGATAGCTGTTGAATATTCACTGAGTACAGAGTGAGGAGGAACAAGCTTCAGCTTCAATAGTAAGTGGATAATGAACTGTTTTATGGAGATGTTTTAGAGGTCATTTTATGTCAAAGTAAGGAGATAGAAGGGGTAATACTCCCAAATTGGCAAAATTTGCAAAAATGATTCTCACCTTAAGTGTTTTCCATGCATTCCATTTTATTGCAACACATTTCATAATTGGAATCTGTGCAAATGAATGTTCATAAAGTATCTCCTTGGTAGCCATTGGCATGACATGGGAAGAAAAACATTTCCTTAAAAGTTGTATTTTAGTTTTACTTACTCATATTAAAAAAATTATTAAATGGCCAATTTGGCTAGATTTTAAATACTAAAATTGTGGTACTTTTTTTTATTTAACCATGTAAAGAATCTTAGATTTAGTACCTTTTGGCCTGGCGTGCTGTGATTCATGGGGTTGCAAAGGGTCGGACACGACGAGCGACTGAACTGAGCTGAACTGAGCTGAAGAGTAAGTATGAGGAGAAAGAGCCGAATGTGACGTAAGAATCAAAGCGCAGTTAACATCGGCCTTCAGTCAGTTTTGCCTGTGAATTTTAGAAAAGTAAAGTTTTGTTATCCGATTTTTGTGGATTAAAGCTTAAAAATTAATAACTTAAGACTTTTAAGGAATTTGAATAATACTACGTCTCTTTACCTGTTTTATTCATGTAATAGGTTGGTAACTCCTTCTTCCAGGAGTGTGTTGTTGTGTGGGGGGTTTTTGTGTTTATCACTTCATTGCTCATAGTTATATGCACTTAATACTTATTTTAATGTGAGTCCTGTTAAGAAGTGATATTATGCTGATGCTTCACTTTTGAACTAAAACAATTCCAGGTTTTGAATAATTGTCAGTATATGATACAGTTCTTGTTTCTTAGGATCTCTAATGAATGATTTGAAGGTATCTAGTTCTACACCGTTAACTGGGGGTTTTCCTTGATGTGCTTAATCTTTATTTTAATGAATCAGTGTCTCACCTTTCTTATATAAAATGTCTATTTTGTTATGAGGCATTATTAATTAATCAAAGAATTGAAGCGTCCTTGTTTATAGTAATTTAAAATTTTTAGCCAGGGAGGATGTGAAAATTGTTAGGTGCAGACAAAGTGTTCAAATAAGCATAGCAGTTTGTTTGTTGAGCCGGACAGTCCCACACTTTTAAGTTCAGTAACACCCTGGGACATTGCCCTGTGTTTATGGTGATGACCTTCACTAATTAAGGAAAGGCAAAGTTAAAATTTACATTATTTAGGAGGGCTGAAAAACGTTAAATATTTTGTAAGCAGAAGTCTTGGAAGTAAAAGATTTCTTTTGCTATTGGTTAAAGTAAAACTAATTTTAATGCTTATCAGATAAGGGAATTGTTTCAAATACTTGAAGCTCTCAGAAGCCCCCTGCTTCTTGTGGATGAGAGATTAAAGGCAGAGGTATGATCATGACTGTGATGCTGATAAGCCATCTCTTACAGGGACATGGTTGAACCATTTGCAAATTACTGCTCTCAGTCTCCTTTCTTTCTGTTTTTATTAGATTAATGACTTGATACATTTTCAGAGCCATTTCATTTACTTATTTGAGGTATAACTGCCAGTGTCAGACTCTTCCGAATTCCGCTGCTTCTGTAGTATGTGCTGTGATGTTTTCATCGTGAAGACCGTGTCACTCTTTGATTTCTCTCTCCCCTCACAATGTGCTTTCTTTTTTTAAAGATGCATTTTATGTTTTAAAAAACATTTATTTACTTGGCTATTCTGTCTCTCAGTTATGGCATTCGGGATCTCATTCCTTGACCTGGGATTGAACCCAGGCCCCCTATAGGGGGAGCCCAGAGCCTTAGCCACTGGACCACCAGAGAAGTCCCCACAGTGTGCCTTCTAATCCCAATGTTGATAGTGTATTTTTATAGTCATTAAGCAATGCAGCTTAATGATTAAAAGTGAGGATTTTATGCTGAATGATGTGGCTTGGATTCTGACCTCGTCAGCTTGACTCTGTGTGATCTTTGGTCAGATACTTTGCGGTCTAGACAAGCCCTCTCCTAGGGCTTGTCAGAAATTAAATTAGCTAGTGTTTGTGTAATATCCTTAATATGGGCCTGGCACAAAACGGTTACATCTTTGTTTTAAATTATTGTCAGACTCCATGACAACTTGATTGTCTAGTTTCCTGGACTAGTTTGTAAAGTTGTTGAGAAAAGGAAGAAGGTGTATTTGCTTTGTGTGTGTATCTGTCACTCTTCCTATCCTCATACTTTGTATGCAGAGATGTCATTCTTGTGTTACTTGTTTCAGTTGTTTGAGACCTTGAAGGCCAAGGAGCTAGTAATTTTTATAATTATGTTTAGGCACAAAATTAGGAGCCTTATGTGTAGGAGTGAGTCACTCACCTCTTGGATATGACCACTTTACTCAGAAGATGTGATGACTTTCTGCTTTTCTTCCCCAACAATCACCTTTGTTATGGTTACTTTACTTCATTGTATAAGCAAAATTCGGAGAAGGCAATGGCAAGCCACTCCAGTACTCTTGCCTAGAAAATCCCATGGATGGAGGAGCCTGGTTGGCTGTAGTCCATGGGGTCGCTAAGGGTCGGACACGACTGAGCGACTTCACTTTCACTTTTCACTTTCACACATTGGAGGAGGAAATGGCAACCCACTCCAGTGTTCTTGCCTGGGGAATCCCAGGGACGGGGGAGCCTGGTGGGCTTCCGTCTTATGGGGTCGCGCAGAGTCGGACACGACTGAAGTGACTTAGCAGTAGCAGTATATGCAAAATTAGGTGCCACCATTTTATTTCCAAATTTGAGGATTTGCAAATGACTGAAGAGATAACCTTTATGTATTTTTTTTTTTTTCTTACATGAGCCTCCACATAACTTTGACTCAGCCTGCTGTGTGCTGGGGTTTGGATGCTGGGGACACAGAAGGGGACCGGACACTGTCTATGGCCAGAGCTCCTTTTCAATTCAGGGAGGTAACAAAAACCACAATAACAGCTGTATAACACTAATAGCAAACACTTAGCTAACAGTGATGGACCCTGGCACTGATCTAAGCATTTACCGTAGTAACTCATTTAATCCTCACGACAACCCCATGATAGAGGTAGCTGCAGCATCATTGTTATTATTATTATTGGCCCCATTTAACAGAGGAGGAAACTGCAGCACAAAGAGGTTAATGTGAAAGGAGTTTCTGAGCGTGATGTCAGAATTCTAATAGAATTATATATAAAGGGGCAAAATTCCACTCATTCCTAATTCCATACTCATGCAAAATAAGCTGGTGTTTTTTTCAGTGTTTGAGGACAGCTCACAGGGCCCTGTTCGTCTGCTTTGGGGGCAGACTTAGAATGTGACCGTTTCTCTCAAAGTTGTTCTTTATTTAAGTGTCTCCTGTCCCTTTGCCAATCTGGGCACACTTTCTGGCACGCATGTCAGTTTGTCAGTGTTCTTTGCAAAGTGTTCGTCCTGCCCTGTTCCCTTCTCTAGCTGAGAGCACCGCAGGTTGGCTGTCTCCTCACCAGGTCTTGGACTAGACGATCATGCATTCTGTGGGTCTGTTCCCAAGGTTTACATGTCCGTCGACGTTGTCTAGAATTCCACTGGCCTCTTTGACAGATGACTTTGACTTATTTCATATGGGCTCCTGTATCTGTCTCACATGGGCTGCTATCCGAACAGAATTCCTCTAGCTCAGACTTGGCAATTGCTTTTTTTTTTTTTTTTTTTGAACAGAGGAAAATTTATGCGTCGAACCTGGACTGGTCACTTATGATAATATACATGCTACAATTCCATTTTCTCCAATCATTCCACCTTCACCCTCTCCCACAGAATCCCAAAGACTGTTCTAAATGCCTATGTCTCTTTTGCAGTCTCTTATACAGGGTTCAGGTTACCATTTTTCTAAATTCCATATATATGCGTTAATATACGGTATTGATGTTCTCCTTTATGTATTTTAACGGCCCACTGTGTTCAGTGACTATTTATTGACTGATTTATATTTTTTGAAAGTGAAGAACAACTTGACTGTACCTGTGTAGAGAACAGTTCATAGTAATTGGTTGCTTTGACCTTGAACAAAGGTTTCTGGGTTACTTTGTTTTCTGAAGGCTTGTTTTTTGAATCCATATCATCCGAAAGTTGCACTTAGAATCAATTAAAAATCTTTTTTTACTCCAAGCGTGTTTCCTGAATGTTTTCTGAAGTATGCTATTTATGTATTCTCTTCTAGGTACTTAGGGCTTTTTATTCAGGTTATTAATCCAATATGTTCTCCTAGTTTGCAAAGAAAACTTGTACAGCTTTAGAGCAGAAAGTTGGCTTATTTCATTTATAGTGATAGAACTTTTTAAAAACATCCACTTACAGACTTTTAAAAATAACAGCCTTAAAATTCACATTGCATGTAACTTACTCTTATATTAAAGTGTACAGTTCTGTCGTTTTTAGCATATGTACAGAGCTATCCACCTTTTACAGTTAGTTTTAAATCACCCTAATTATTCCCCAAAGAAACGCCATACATCTGCATAAATGGAATCTTTCAATATGTGGTCTTTTTGACTTACCAAAATGTTTTCCAAGTTCAACCATTTGTAGCATGCATCCGTACTTAATTCATTTTTATTGCTGAATAAAATTCTATTGTATGGATAGACAGCATTTTATTTAATCCATTCATCAATTAATGGACATTTGGATTGTTTCTACTTTGGGGACATTATGAATAATGCTGCTATAAACATACATATACAAGTTTTTGTGTGGACCTATGTTTTCATTTCTCTTGAGATTTTTTGTTTTTAATGAACTAAGTTTTAAAGGAAAAGAAATTGTGGACTACTTTTAGAAACGTCTTTTGTCGATATTTAAAAATCCTGTCTAGCTCTTTTATTACCAAGTATTAGGTTTTGCTAGGGTTGCTGCACTAACAACTAACTTTAAAATCTCATTAGTTTACAGCAATATGGGTTTGTTTCTTGCTTGGGTTATGTTAGTTGCACCTGGCTGGGGATCTTCTTCAGTCATCTTCTCATTTCCAGGATTCAGGCTGAAGGAATAAACTCTTACTGGGGACATGCTTTTCTTCTGACTAAAGGAAAAAGAAACAGAACTGGTAGAAACATGCAGTGAAAGCATTTGCTCAGACCTGGCATACATACATTTCATTTCCACTCACGTTATATTGGCTTAGTTAGGCGAGTCCGTGTGGCAAAGTGAAAATCAATCAGGGAAGTATAACCCAGCTGTTGTAGGCAATGCACGTCATATGGCATTGGGTGGGGGTAAAAAGTCATCTTGCATGGAAGGAGGCACAGATGATTTGAAACAGAAATTCAGGTCCTCACAACTCAGAAGGAAAATAATGAAACTTATGGAGGAGAGTTGAGAAAAATAGAGGTGAAGCTGGTGTAGCCCCATGTCTTTTCAATTCAAGGGAATATCTCAGGACTTCACAAATAAAGGGAAGTTTTAGCACTAAGGTCAGGGGATAGCCAGCTTCAAGCAATAGTATATGAAAGTGAGCCAGAGACCATTGTAAGTGGATGAGAGTAGGGTTGAAGCAGAGATCCCATCATGAGTGTTGCAGAATAAATTACTAGAAGGTAAGAGAAGACTCCCTCTTCTATGTAGTCTTTTGGCCAGTCCCATCCCCTCATGACAGCCCCTAATAAAGGTCCAAGTTTGTTGAAGAAATTAGGTTGTTTATCCTGTAGAGTTTCCCTCAGTCTTGATTTGACTAGTTGCATACCTGTGATAGCATTTAACTTGTTCCTGTGCCCCTGCATTTCCTACAGACTGGTGGTTAGAGGTTTGAGTTTTTTGGCTCGGCTACCTCGTAAATTTTGTTGCATGTTTCCATTAAGGGGCGCATAATGTCTGTTGGTGGCCGTTGATGGCTATTGTATAGATCTGCTAATTCATTAAGAATTGCAAAATGGTGATACTCTCTTTTTAATTAAAACTTTCTCATATTTAATGATTAAAATTATTTGAGTAGAGAAATTTTCCTTGTCAACTATTTGTTACCCCAAAATGAAGTTTAATAAAAAAGGAAGGATAAATGTTCAATTTTTTCCCCTTATCAGTTTTCAAGCTAACGAGTTGGTTTCTTAGGCTCCTCCAATGATGATGAGTTAAGTTAATTTTAGTATCCTTTGATGAATTTGTGGATTTACAAATATTTAATGTTTTAGCCCATTGCTCTCTAACAGATATTCAGATTGGCTGGTGAAAGACTCTTCAAGTTGGCTCTTATGTTTTCCTGACATGACCTTAGTTGCCCTTGATTGCCTCTTTGCTTTTTGGAATGATAGGACACTCCGGAATCATATAAATGTCCTGGAATCAGGCATTTGTTCAAAGAAACTTGATATTTGGAGACTATAGTCTGAGCGCTTGGTTCTCACTGCTACTTGGTTTTTTAGTGAACAATTCCAGGAAATGAGTTTCTGTTTTTGTTCTCTAATACCTAGGCACTGTGCTTGGCATTTAGATAAACAGATATAAAACATAGTCCCTGCTTTGTAAATAATTAAAGCATGGTGTTCAGTTCAGTTGCTCAGTTGTGTTTGACTCTTTGCAACCCCGTGGACTGCAGGACGCCAGGCCTCCCTGTCCATCACCAACTCCCAGAGTTCACTCAAACTCATGTCCATTGAGTCGATGATGTCATCTAACCATCTCATCCTCTGTTATCACCTTCTCCTCCTGCCCTCAATTTTTCCCAGCATCAGGGTCTTTTCCAATGAGTCAGTTCTTCGCATCAGGTGACCAAAGTATTGGTGTTTCAGCTTCAACATCAGTCCTTTCAATGAATACTCAGGACTGATTTCCTTTAGGATGTTATAAGTACTAAAATATGTTGGGCTTTTGGTATAAAAGTTCATAGGAGGTCACTTCACATAGAAGGAAAATGGGTCTCTAGGAAGTCTTCCTCAAGGCAATGACATTTTATCTCAGCTTAGAGGGATGAAGTGAAGTAAAGGTACTATAGTTTTGGAAACTGTTTAGAATATATATGTGGTATGCCTGTATCTTTACACCAGTGTGAGCCTCTGTTTCTTCATCTATATATTTATAACACATCAGTATATATTTTGCTTCTTAAGGTTTTCTCTGTCAATAACATTACTACAGGACGCATTACTGTGTGTTTACTCTCGTGCATTTGACCATGTATTTTAATAAGACAAAATTCCTAGAAGGGAAATGGCCATGTTTACGAAAGTGTGTATGTTAGTCTCTCAGTCATGTCCAACTCATTTCCAGACTCACGGACTATAGTTCGTCAGGCTCCTCTGTCCATGGAGTTTTCCAGGCAAGAATACTGGAGTGGGTAACCATTCCCTCTCCGGGGGATCTTTCTGACTCAGGGATCAAACCTGGATCTCCTGCATAGCAGGCAGATTCTTTACCATCTGAGCCACCAGGTAAGCCCTGTGTTTAAGAGTGCTGCTGCTGCTAAGTCGCTTCAGTCGTGTCCGACTCTGTGCGACCCCATAGACGGCACCCCACCAGGCTCCCCCGTCCCTGGGATTCTCCAGGCAAGAATACTGGAGTGAGTTGCCATTTCCTTCTCCAGTGTTTAAGAGTAGATATATATTAAATGTTGTTGTAGATGCTGCCAAATTGTCATCAGAAAAGTTGATAGCAGTTCACAGCTTTTACCAATGGGAGGCTAGTGACAATTTCTTCACACCCACAATAGTGTGTCTTTTGAAACTAAATTATTTTAATTTATTTTAGTATCATATTGTGTTGATAATTGCCCAGAATATCAGGAAGTTAATCTAAATATGTTTACCTTTTGAAAGTATGGAGTTAAAATTTAATATATTTAATATATTAAATTTAATATATTTTCACTTTTGGAACCTAGAAATTTATTTTTTATAATGGAGCTTTGTAGTTTTTTACTGTGGATTAATAATTATCTGTATTTTGAAAAGTAATTGAAAGTCAGACCACCAAGAAATCACATACCCTGATTCTGATCACTTGCAGGAAGAGAAAACTTCCTGATGTCACATTTCTCTCTCTTTTCTTTTTTTGAAATGTGATTTGGAGATATGGGTTAGAAAAAGAACATTTCTAAAGTAGTTTGGGAGACTTCTAATTCTATCAGACTCTTTCTATTCTTGTTTAACATTATTACCTCCATTTATGGTGGCCACTTGTGTGATCCATGAAAATGTTATTGTTCAGTCTTTCAGACCCCATGGACTGCAGCGCCTCAGGCTTCCCTGTCCTTCACGATCTCTCAGTTCAGTTCAGTCGCTCAGTTGTGTCAGACTCTTTGCGACCCCACGAACCACAGCACGCCAGGGCTCCCTGTCCATCACCAACTCCTGGAGTTTACCCAAACTCATGTCAATTGAGTCGGTGATGCCATCCAGCCATTTCGTCCTCTGTCGTCCCCTTTCCCACCTGTTCTCAATCTTTCCCAGCATCAGGGTCTTTTCAAATGAGTCAGCTTTTCACATCAGGTGGCCAAAGCATTGGAGTTTCAGCTTCAACATCAGTCCTTCCAATGAACACCCAGGACTTATCTCCTTTAGGATGGACTGGTTACAGAGTTTGCTCAAATTCATGTCCATTGAGTCAGTGATGCTATCTAACCATCTCATCCTCTGCCACCCTCTTCTCCTTTTGCCTTCAGTCTTTCTCAGCATCATGGTCTTTTCCAATGGGTCACCTCTTCTCATCAGGTGGCCAAAGTATTGATGGATAAACCATAAGTCAATTTATGTGTGAAAGCAGACCATTTATGCTTTTTCCTTTTAGGTGCTGTTGAATGTATTCTTTTAATTTAAATAATTTGTACTTTCTGAAATTATGTTTTGTTTCCTTCTACTTAAAAATATTCTGAGTCCTACATAGATATCAGTCTAGATTTTAATATTATTTAAATTTTCCTGTTATAAATGTATAATTTTATCAGGTTACCATACCCAGAGAACTTTCTTAAATTATCAATGGTGTTGAATAAAGAAGATAAGGAAAGAATAAGTAAAGAAAAGAAGGGAGAGAAATTCAAAGATAAATCCATACAATTTTAAGTCATGGTCCTTTTTTCCTCCTTTAAATAAGAAAGCTAATACTTTTATCTGACACTGCTCTCGAAGATGCAGCTGTTTTCTAGACTTATATTTTAGTTAGAATCACACAGTTTTAAAACAAAGTGAAGACTTTAATATCGGGGTTATTCAGGCAGTACTGTGGCGAGTTACTTGTCCGAGTTATTTTTAATTGTTTAGATACTTCCACCCCCAGATTTTGGACTTAACCACTTCGACCTTGGCGTATAAAAGTGTAATTTGTTTTGCTTTTTCTTACATTTTAAATGCTTATTTTTATTTACTAATTAGTGTTAAAAATGATCTTTTAACTTGCTATTGTAGATGAAAACCTCGCTTCTTGATTAACGTCGTCAGACTTGGTATTAGAAGCAACTTTTTTATTTGGAAATTAAGCTTGCCTTTAAAGAAAAAGTAATGATTACTTCACGTATTATTTAAAAATAAAATCTCTATTAGGGCAAGGAATTTCTGCTAAGTTGGGTTGTTTTTGTTTTTTTTTTTTTTCTTCTTTAGTTTAGAATGAATTCTCTTTTGTGGTGACACATAGCTGTTTCTGAAGTTGGCAAGAAAACTTCCTTTGGGGACTCTCAAAGGGCGTGTTGTGGCAGCTCTCTGATTCAGCTGCTTAGAAAGCTCTCTGAAAGTTGCCTTATTTGTCTGGAAAGAGTCTGGAGCCCAAACCTGTTTTTTCCGCCGAGGAGGATTGTAGCTCTAAGTTGCTGTCGAAAACAACCATGGAAGATTCTGTGATGATAGTGTGAAATACAACAATACCAAGGCATAAATTTAAATTGTGTACTCCAAAGCAAATTTTCAGACCCAGTTAAAAAAAAGCTGGGGGAGGGGAGGGAGGGAAGCCTCTCCAGTATGGATAGGCTTTGGCAGTATTTATATTGATATCCAGGTAGCGCTAGTGGTGAAGAACCCGCCTGCCAGTATAGGAGATATAAGAGATGCAGGTTTGATCCCTTGGGTTAGGAAGACCCCCTGGAGGAGGACATGGCAACCCACTCCAGTACTCTTGCCTGGAGAATCCCATGGACACGGGAGCCTGGCGGACTACAGTCCATGGGGCGGCAAAGAGTCAGACATGACTGAAGTGACTTAGCACACGCACATATTGATAGCCACCTTCCTCGGTGGATATCCTTTTCATTTTCCTAGAAAAAGAAGAGGAAAAAAGGGGAGCCTCTCCTTTTCTTACTAGACAGTCCACAACCAGGTTGAGTACAATGTGAGAGTCATTATACAAGAAAAGGGAGGGTCAAGAGGATTGGTACAGATTCCTTCTTATTAAAAAATGAAGTTTCAGGTCTTTGTATAATGTGTTAAGTGAATACTATCTCATATTAAAAGATTACATATAAATATTGAAGCGCAGTATGAAATTATTTTGAATCAGATTAAGTGGAATGGAGGAAAGAGTCATTAATTAAAAATAGTTGTAGGACTTCAGGTGGTCCAGTGGGTAAGACTTCCCACTTCAAATGCAGGGGACAGGGACACGGGTTTAATCCCTGATGGGGGAACTAACATTCCACATGCTGTGTAGTCTGACCTACCCCACCCCTGCAAAGAAGTGACTGAACTATTAAAAGAAAAATTTGGAGAAGAAGAGGAACAGTAATAGTGAAACAGATGAGAAAGGTAACAGAAAAGACGGACATGGAGAAGTTAAGGAAAAGAGTAATTGCAGTTTTCTCTACCTAGTGACTCAGTTCCCTGCTAACACATCCACCCTCAGCTCTCACCACTTCATTTCTTCTCTGTCCCCAAACACCCCAGTGCCATTAAGTGTTCTGACCTTCAGTCATACTGCACTGAATTTCTCTCATTTCTTCAAATGTGACAGGTTCTCCCAAGCTTTCCATTTTTTATATTTACTTGAAGCCACCGATACTATTTGGCTTCACAAGGGAGTCAGTGGTAAAGAATTCGCCTGCCAGTGCAGGAGAAACAAGTTCTATTCCTGGGTTGGGAAGATCCTCTGAAGAAGGAAATGGCAACCTGATCCAGTATTCTTGCCTGGAAAATTCCATGGACAGAGGAGACTGGCAAGCTACAGTCCATGGGGCCACAGAGTCAGACATGACGGAGCGCGTGTGTGCACACATACACACACACAGGACTTTAATACTCTGTTGAATAGAAGTGGTGAGAGTGAGTATCTTTGTCTTATTGCAGATTTTGGTGGGAAGGCTTTCAACTTCTTACTGTTGAGTATTATGTTGACTGTAAGTTTGTGTGAATACCTTTTATTATGTTGAGATATGTTCCCTCTACACCCACTTTGGTAAGAGTCTTTCTCATGAATGGATGTTGAATTTATCAAATGCTTTTTCTACATCTATTGTGATGATCAAGTGGTTTTTGTCTTTTCTTTTGTTGATGTGGTGTATCACATTGATTAATTTGTGTATGTTGAATCATCCTTGTGACCCTGGAATGAATCCAGCTTGGTCATTGTATCTAATCTTTTTTATGTGTTGTTGGATTTGGTTTGCTATATTTTGTTGAAGATTTTTGCATCTATATTCATCAGAGATATTGGCCTGTAATTTTCTTATTTGATAGTGTCTTTGATTTTCATTTGAGGGTGATGGAGGCTTCCTAGAATACCTTTGGTGGCTTCATAGAATGTGTTCCCCTCTCTTCAATTGTTAGAAAGAGTTTGGGAAGTATCAGTATAAGTTCTTTGTATATATTGTAGAATTCCTCTGGGAAGCATTTTAAACTGTTGCAGAAACAATCACTTACTCTGGTGTTCTAGAGGGAGTTAATTATACTGCTTTATAACACTTGCTGTGTTATCCTTAGTTACATATATCATGTACATTTCTGCTTTTCTTTTTAGTTAAGTGAGGTATAGATACCCTGTGATTTGGAATCACAGGATGATTTTTAACTGTCAGAAGGTAATTGTAGGGAAGCAGCTTTTCTCACCTATGACTTTATTGCTTGAGTGCATTTTCAAAAGCAGAGACATTTCTTTGCTGACAAAGGTCTGTATAGTTAAAGCTATGGTTTTTCCAGTTGTCATGTATGAATGTGAAAGTTGGACCGTAAAGAAAGCTGAGCACCGAAGAATTGATGCTTTTGAACTGTGATGTCGGAGAAGACTCTTGACAGTCCCTTGGATTGCAAGGAGATCAAACCCATCCATCCTAAAGGAAATCAGTCCTAAATATTCATTGGTAGGACTGGTGCTGAAGCTGAGACTCCAATACTTTGGCTACCTGATGTGAAGAACTGACTGATTAGAAAAGACCCTGATGCTGGGAAAGATTGAGGGCTGGAGGAGAAGGGGATGACAGAGGATGAGATGGTTGGATGGCATCACTGACTTGATAGACATGAAGCAAGCTCTGGGAGATTGTGGTGGATAGGGAAGCCTGGTGTGCTGCAGTTCATGGGGTTGCAAAGAGTCGCACATGACTGAGCGACTGAACTGAACTGAATTTTTTTATTATGTTGCCTTTATAATTCTTCCATCTACAGTATACCTAGAGTATTCACGTGGATTCTGTATATACTGTCTGCCTTTTGTAGCCACACGTTCCGCATCCATGGATTCAACCAACCTAGGGTCAAAAATACTCAGAAAAAAAAAATTCCGGAAAGTTCCCCAAAACAAAATTTGAATATGCTGCAGTGGCAACTACTTTTATAGCATTTGCATTGTATTAGGGGTTATAAGTATTCTAGACATGACTTAAAGTATATGGCAGGATGCATATAGGTTATATTCAAATATGATGACACTTTCTATGAGGGATTTGACTTGAGTATTTTTGGAGTTTGGTATCTGTGGGGTTCTGGAATCAGTCCTCCATGGAAAAAGGGGTGGCTGTATATCCATGCTCTATACCAAAGATATGCAGAAGGTTCTGAAAAAGTCTCTAGGGGATTGAGGAGGAATGTTGTTCTGAATTTTAAAAAAAAGTCTAAGGCACCCTTCCTGCAAAATATTACTTTGGTTTTCTTGTTGCTCCCTGCACTGCTGTCATTGTTCAAGTCGTCAGTTTGTGAAAGTGGCCTCATTTTGGTTAAAATTACTCAGTGCACTTTTTCAGCATTAGTAGTTTACAGCACTTCAGTAAACTGTTTGCATTCAGGAGTGGGTTCAAAGGATTCTGACTGTATCAGCACTATGTTTATTTCTATAGAATTGAGCAAGATAACACAACTTAGAAGTTAGTGAGAGAGACAAGAAGAAATTGATCGTAAAAATAGATATCATAGCTTTGGAAGGTGCTAGATTACCAGTTCATTTTCTGAGAAATTGTTAATGGAAAGAATCAAGAATTTCTATTGTTTTTCCTGTGTAAACTGAGTTTCATGGTAACCACATAGTTATTTAAGGAAACTCCTTATTAGAAGAATTCCAGATAATAAATGCAGATGGGATAAATGATAGTATTAGCATATCACCTTTGGGCAACCCCTGAGTAAATAACGGAGAATGGTCACTGGGTAAATCAGGCTGGCAACACTTGAATGTAATAATCAATTTGAACATCACTTTATAAGTGGGACAGCCAGATTTTATGCGTGTTCTAATGTGATATATTAGGCAAGTGCATGTATCACCTATAGTGTTCTTGCCAAATATTTGAAAATGAATCATGTAACTAGATCTCACCACAGTTTACAGGAAATATGGGGAAATGGCTGCTGCTGCTGCTAAGTCGCGTCAGTTGTGTCCAACTCTGTGAGACCCCATAGACGGCAGCCCACCAGGCTCCCCCGTCCCTGGGATTCTCCAGGCAAGAACACTGGAGTGGGTTGCCATTTCCTTCTCCAATGCAGGAAAGTGAAAAGTAAAAGTGAAGTCGCTCAGCCGTGTCTGACTCTTCGTGACCACATGGACTATAGCCTACCAGGCTCCTCCGCCCATGGGATTTTCCAGGCTGGAGTACTGGAGTGGGGCGCCATTGCCTGCTCCGTGGGGAAATGGAGGGAAACTTTAATGCTATAAGGAAATAGTCACCTAAATTTAGAATATGAGAAATTCTACAGGACAAATGACTTGTTACAGAGTAAATGAGATTTGAAGAGATGTATCAGTCAGATACAGTGTGTGGTTCTTGTTTCTTTCCTGGTTTAGACAAACAAGTAGTAAAAGTTCCCCTTGAAAGAGGATTGAAATTTGAACCTGAACTATGTATTAGAAAATACTGAGAAATTATTGCTAGTTTTGTCAGATGAGTTAATGGAATTATAGTGTCAGACTTTAAAGAAAAGTCTTTAACTGATGGTGATATTCTTTACTATGTATAGGTGAAAAGACATGGTATCTGTGATTTACTCTAAAGTCCTCCAAGCCCTTCCACCCCAAAGAAAAATAAATGGGAGGAAAGAGAAATGCAGTATTGTTAACTTGCATGACCATTCATTCTACAGTTATCTCCTTACTTACATATACATTTGGAAATTTTCAGAACCAAAGCTTGAAAAGAATTAGCCTAAAATTTGTGTAGCATAAAGATTTCTAGCAGCCAACATAGAAAACTAGGTCAGTAACATAATTAATAGCATCTATTAGAGAAGGAAATTGCAACCCACTCAAGTATTCTTGCCTTGAGAATCCCATGGACAGAGGAGCCTGGCAGGCTACAGTCCATGGGGTCGCAAGAATCTGACATGACTTAGCAACTAAACCACCACCACCACACAGTAAAATGGGCTTCCCTGGTAGCTCAGTTGGTAAAGAATCTGCCTGCAGTGTAGGAGACTCAGGTTCAATCCCTCAATCAGGAAGATCTCCTGGAAAAGGAAATGGCAACCCACTCCATAATTCTTGCCTGGGAAATCCCATGGACAAGGCAACCTGGCAGGCTACTGTCCATGAAGTCGTAAAGAGTCAGACACGACTTAGTGACCAAACCACCGCCACCATACAGTAAAAACAAAGCAGCTGCTGGGAAAAAGCGCAACTCTTCCTAATATTTATTAAGAACACAAAGTTTTCCTTGACAGTGTTCTTGAGGACACTGTAATGTAGTATGAAAAACATTTTAAACCACATCGCTTCAAGAAATGAAATCAGTTTTTTATACCATTCCACAAAATGGCCAGTGGAATCCCATCCATGATTAATTCCAGTGAAATCAGCTTTGTGGGGAGCCAATATGATAAATTCTAAGAACCTCATTCCCCAGTAGAATCCATTAGAGATCTTCCCATCTTGATTGTTCCTTTCTTCCATTTCTGTGATGATTTTTTCCGCTAACCCTCTGTTGCAGATTAGTTAGTATAACAGATAAAAGAGAAATTTCCTTATAGCTGTTCAGTTTAGTTCAGTTGCTCAGTCGTGTCCGACTCTCTGTGACCCCATGAATCACAGCACACCAGGCCTCCCTGTCCATCACCAACTCCCGGAGTTTACCCAAACTCATGTCCACAGAGTTGGTGATGCCATCCAGCCATCTCATCCTCTGTCGTCCCCTTCTCCTCCCGCCCCCAACCTTTCCCAGCATCAGAGTCTTTTCCAGTGAGTCAACTCATCGCATGAGGTGGCCAAAGTATTGGAGTTTCAGCTTTAGCATCAGTCCTTCCAGTGAACACCCAGGATTGATCTCCTTTAGAATGGACTGGTTGGATCTCCTTGCAGTCCAAGGGACTCTCAAGAGTCTTCTCCAACACCACAGTTCAAAAGCATCAATTCTTTGGCGATCAGCTTTCTTCACAGTCCAACTCTCACATCCATACATGACCACTGGAAAAACCATAGCCTTGACTAGATGGACCTTCGTTGGCAAAGTAATGTCTCTGCTTTTTAATATGCTGTCTAGGTTGGTCATAACTTTCTGTTGGCCAAAAAAATTTGACTGAATTTTGTTTTCTATGGTTTGTTTCCAAAATAAGTATTTCTTAAAATGTCAAAATGTCTTAAATGTTTAAAAGACCATAGTCATCTATTTCCTTAGAGATTTTGATAATAACCCCTGTCTCCCAAGTTTTAGAGTAACTAATGGATTATATGAAGCATCTGTAGGTAGTTCTCCATAAAAACACTGTTTTGTGTGAAGCTTTCCCCAGGTATTGAGCAGCAGTGAACTGAGATTTTATTTCCTGGCCACTCACTGAAATACAGATCCTCTGTGTTATGGATTAAATCTGAACCATTGTTCAGTGAAGCTTGTGTTAAGGTTCACATTCTTTGGAGAAAATTGATGCCTACCAAGAATAGGACATTTCCTCTAATTCAAGATGACCCATGGTTAAAGCCAAGATTCTTCAGAAAAGAATTTTAATTACTGGATTGCTTTTCTGTTAGTGTGTGTTGCTTGCTCAGTCGTGTCTAACTCTCTTAACTCCATGGACTGTAGCCTTTTGGACTCTGTCCATGGAATTCTTCAGGCCAGAATACTGGAGTGGGTAGCTATTCCCTTCTCCAGGGGACCTTCCAGACCCAGGGATTGAACCTGGGTCTCCAGAGAAGCCCAGTTTTCTATTTCTGTATAATAAATTGCCACAGCAGCTTAAAATAACAGATACATTATCAACAGTTTCCATGATCAGGAGTCTGGGAAAAGTTTAAGCCAAGTCCTCTGCTCAGAGACTGACGAGACTGCAGATCAGAAGGGTTGACTAGGGCTAAGATATCACTGAGGCTCTGGATGTTCTTCCACATCCACATATTCATTGGCTGAATTAATTTCCTTCCACCTGTAGAATACAGGTCAACTTGCATTTTCATGGCTGGCAAGAAAGTCTTTGATGTCTGGACCCTCTTTTAAAGGGCTTACCTTATCAGGTAGGCCAACCTGGGAAAAATCTCCCTTTTGATTAATTTAAAGCCACCAATTAGGGACCTTAAGTGGCTCAGAGGTTAAAGCGTCTGCCTCCAATGCGGGAGACCCAGGTTCGATCCCTGGGTCGGGAAGA
This sequence comes from Moschus berezovskii, assembly GCF_049115385.1. NCBI lineage: Eukaryota > Metazoa > Chordata > Mammalia > Artiodactyla > Moschidae > Moschus > Moschus berezovskii. The sequence continues at coordinate 19,954,784 of NC_142471.1, read as the reverse complement.
TCCCCTGGAGAAGGAAACGGTAACCCACTCCAGTATTCTTGCCTGGAGAATCCCATGGACGGAGAAGCCTGGTAGGCTACAGTCCACGGGGTCGCAAAGAGTCGAACACGACTGAGCGACGGAACGGAACGGAATTATATCTGAAAAGTATTTTCACCTTTGTCATTTACAACAACATAATTGTGGGAGTGATATTCTATCACCTTTGCTATATTTCATTGGTTAAAAGTAAGTTGCAAGTCCTACCCACACTCAGGGGAGAGGTGATTGTACAAGAACATGAGTCCTTGAGGGTCATAGTAGAATTTTGCCTACCAGTGTTACACTGTCACCTACCATAAAAAATTTAAAAAACTGATTTACTATTACGCAGACAATATTAATGGAGCTTGAAGCACAACAGTATAGTCACCCATAATCCTACCAGCCGATGAATCAAAATGTTTCCCTTTGGCTGTGTGCAGAAATTAATTTTATATGGAACTCATAGAGCAGAGAAACAACTCTCTATTGCTTTCCACTTAGGCAAAACATTTGTTTTATTATTTACATAATATTTATTATCTGCCACTTTTAAAGAATGGAGTTGTCTTAGGTGACTGTAGTACTGATTGTCTTAGGTTAGTCAAGGTACAGTTCACAGACATTAAAAGTCATTGTTCTCTGTGTATAGTTCTCAGAATTTTGGTAAGCACATGTATATGTGTAACCACCATCACAATAAAGGTGTAAACTCTTATCTTGTGACATTGATAAGACCAGCCTTCCACCCCATCCTAGACCTTTACAATTACCTGTCTGTTTCCTGTCCCTGTAGTTTTGCATCTTCAAGAATGTTGTGTAAATGGAATCCTACACTTCAGAGCCTTTTGGGTTTGGTTGTTTTCAGTTAGTATGATGCATCTGAGGTTGGATAGTAAAGGAATAGCATTCCTGAGGCATAATAAAAATACATGTTTTGTCTTTGTCCCTGGTTCCTGCTCTAGAATTCCTAAAAACTCTTGAAAGGAACATACTCATAATAAGTTTTTTTTAACCATGCCTGACTTTATGCACTCTTGGGCCCTTGATAGCTTCAGGTTGGGGGCTAGTTGTCAGAGGAACCAACAATGTGATTAGAGGTTAGAACTTTCAGTTCTATCCCTGGACCTCCAAGGAGGGAGAGGATTTGGAGATTAAGTTCAGTTATCAGTGGCCCATGATTTAATTAATCACTTCTACTAATTGATAGTAGAGCCTACATAAAGACCTTTAAACTGTGGGGTTCAGAGGGCATCAGCTTCGAGAAACATGTTCACTTGCTGATAAGGTGGCGCGCAGACTGTGGAGACAGAAGCGCCTGTGCTCAGCACCCGCTGGACCTTGCCCTCTGTGCCTTTTCATCTGACTGCTTGTATCCTTTATAATAAGCTGGTAAGTAAGTACTGTTGTCTCTGCAATTTTGTGAACCATTCTAACAATTTAATGCCCCTGAATGGGGGTGGAGTTTATGGGAGCCCCTTTGACCTTGTAGCCAAGCTGAACAGAAATATGGGTAACCCGGGGACCCAATACTTGGAATTGGCATTTGAAGTGAGGGCTGTCTTGTGAGACTGAGCCGCAAAGCCTGGGGGAGTCTAATGCTGACTTGAGTAGTTAATGTCAGAATTGAAATGAATTCTAGGACACCTAATTGGTGTCTGGAGAGTTGGAAAATTAGTTGGTGTGAGGGAAAGAACTTACAGATTTGATGTCAGAGGTATTTTGAGTAAAAATAGCTCACTTGTACCCAAAGCTGCCTAGGGGTTGACCTTGTCCTGCTCCTGGGAGGTAACCTTTAAGTCCTGGAATGTCCTGCTTAATAAGGGTGTCTTTGTTTACCTGGGGGCCTTTGACCACCGTAGGTTGCTTATCCTGACAGTGTGGCTGTGTGTGGTATCAGCTTAACCTGTAGAGGAGCTGGAGACTAGGTTAGCCATGCAGATAGTTAGCCCTACCTATGTTTCAGACCTCAGATAAAAATGCTGGACATTGTACCTCAGGTGAACTTACCTGATTGCTCGAATTCATACATATTATCATAAGCTCTTGGGAGAAATAAGTGCTGTGAACCCAACTCCACTGGGTGGGGACCGCTGAAAGCTTGGTGTCCCCTGCACTCTGCCTTATGCCCCTCTTTGCTTTAATGATTTTCATTTGTATCCTTTGCTATATTAAACTATGACCCTGAGTAAAATGTCTTGTTTGAGTTTTACAACTCTCAGTTCAGTTCAGATCGGTCAGTCAGTCACGTCCAACTCTTTGTGACCCCATGGACTACAGCACGCCAGGCCTCCCTGTCCATCACCAACTCCCAGAATATACTCAGACTCATGTCCATTGATGCCATCAAACCATCTCATCCTCTGTCGTCCCCTTCTCCTCCCGCTTCAGTCTTGCCCAGCATAAGGGTCTTTTCCAGTGACTCAATTCTTCGCATCAGGTGGCCCAAGTATTGGAGTTTCAGCTTCAGCATCAGTCCTTCCAATGAATATTCAGGACTGATTTCCTTTAAGATGGACTGGTTGGATCTCCTTGCAGTCCAAGGGACTCTCAAGAGTCTTCTCCAACACCACAGTTCAAAAGCATCAATTCTTCTGCACTCAGCTTTCTTTGTAGTCCAACTCTCATATCCATACCTGACTACTGGAAAAACCATACCTTAGACCAGACAGACCTTTGTTGGCAAAGTAACGTCTCTGCTTTTTAATATTCTGTCTAGGTTGGTCATAATTTTTCTTCCAAGGAGCATGTGTCTTTTAATTTCATGGCTGCAATCACCATCTGCAGTGATTTTGCAGCCCCCCAAAACAGTTTCCACTGTTTCCCCATCTGTTTGCCATGAAGTGACGGGACCAGATGCCATGATCTTAGTTTTCTGAATGTTGAGTTCAAGCCAACTTTTTCAGTCTCCTTTTTCCCTTTCATCAAGAGGCTCTTTAGTTCTTCTTCACTTTGTGCCATAAGGGTGGTGTCATCTGCATATCTGAGGTTATTGATATTTCTCCTGGCAATCTTGATTCCAGCTTGGGCGTCATTCAGTCCGGCATTTCTCATGATGTACTCCACATATAAGTTCAATAAGCAGGGTGACAATATACAGCCTTGATGTACTCCTTTCCTGATTTGGAACCAGTCTGTTCTTCCACGTCCAGTTCTAACTGTTGTTTCTTGACCTGCGTACAAATTTCTCAGGAGGCAGGTGAGGTGTTCTGGTATTCCCATCTCTTTCAGAATTTTCCATGGTTTGTTGTGATCCACAGAGTCAAAGGCTTTGGCATAGTCGGTAAAGCAGAAGAAGATGTTTTTCTGTAACGCTCTTGCTTTTTTGATTATCCAAAGGATGTTGGTAGTTTGATCTTTGGTTCCTCTGCCTTTTCTAAATCCAGCGTGAACACCTGGAAGTTCATGGTTCACGTATTGCTGAAGCCTGCCTTGAAGGATTTTGAGCATGACTTTACTAGCGTGTGAGATGAGTGCAATTGTGCGGTAGTTTGAGCATTCTTTGGCATTCCCTTTCTTTGGGATTGGAATGAAAATTGACCTTTTTCTGTACTGTGGCCACTGCTGAGTTTTCCAAATTTTCTGGCATATTGAGTGCAGCACTTTCACAGCATCATCTTTTAGAATTTGAAATAGCTCTGCTGGAATTCCATCACTTCCAATAGCTTTGTTCGTACTGATGCTTCCTAAGGCACACTTGATTTCACATTCCAGGATGTCTGGCTCTATGTAAGTGGTCACACCATCATTCTTATCTGGGTCATGAAAATCTTTTTTGTATAGTTTTTCTGTGTATTCTTGCCACCTCTTCTTAATATTTTCTGCTTCTGTTAGGTGCATATCATTTCTTTCCTTTATTGAGCCCATCTTTGCACGAAATGTTCCCTTGTTATCTCTAAATTTCCTGAAGAGATCTCTAATCTGTCCCATTCTATCATTTTCCTCTATTTCTATGCATTGATCACTGAGGAAAGCTTTCTTATCTCTCCTTGCTATTCTTTGGAACTCTGCATTCAAATGGGTGTATCTTTCCTTTTCTCCTTTGCCTTTCCCTTCTCTTCTTTTCGTAGCTGTTTGTAAGGTCTCCTCAGACAACCATTTTGCCTTTCTTTTTCTTAGGGATGGTCTTGATCACTGCCTCCTATACAGTGTAACAAGCCTCTGTCCGTAGTTTTTCAGGCACTCTTATCAGATTTAATCCCTTGAATCTCTTTGTCATTTCCACTATATAGTTGTGAGGGATTTGATTTAGATCATACCCCTGAATGGTCTAGTGGTTTTCCCTACTTCCTTCACTTTAAGTCTGAATTTGGCTGTGGAGTTCATGATCTGAGCCACAGTCAGATCCTGGTCTTGTTTTTGCTGACTGTATAGAGCTCTAATCAATCTGATTTCAGTATTGACCATCTGGTGATGTCCATGTACAGAGTCTTCTTTGTTTTTTCTTTTGGTTATCAAATAATCCTTTATTTTCTTTTTCCTTTGCCATTCTTAACTAACTGGCACTCCACTGCACCACTGTTGATGTCGTCAATGATGTCATGAGGGTGGCAGCCATCAGTATTGCACCCTACAGACTGGGATGTCCTCAGGATCTCTTTAATGGTCCCAGAAAGTTCTCTAGCTGGAGACTGATGCTGCGTCTCCTGGCCATTGTTGACAATTTCATCCAAAGTGATGTTTCCACTGTTCTTAATGTTTTTCTGCTTCTTTCTGTCTCTTGGTGGTTCCTTGAGGACTTTGATGATCAGGGCAGAGGCAGAAGGTACCACCTCAGTCTGTGCTTGTCTGTTCTGAATGGTCGGTTTCACTGTAATCCTCAGACCCTTCCAGTCACCAGGTGCCTTGGTGATGTCATCACTGACCTTTTTTAGCGACAGACCCAGGGGGCCGATCTTGGGGGCCAGGGCAGACGTGGCACTGACTTCCCCACCGGTGCACCTCAGGTATATGACTTTGATCTTGTTGGGGTCGAACTTAGGCAGCATGGTGGAGGTGGCTGGTGTTGGATGAACCCGGATTCGGGACAACTGAAGAAAGTTGCACCTTAGCTGCCTCTAAGCCAAAAGCAGAGTCTTCTCTTGTGTTGTTGGAAGAGGGTGTTTGCTATGACCATTCTGTTGTTTCCCATTCTATTGTTTTCCTCTGTTTCTTTGCACTGATCACTGAGGAAAGCTTACTTATCTTGGCAAAACTCTGTTAACCTTTGTCCTGCTTTATTCTGTACTCCAAGGCCAAATTTTCATGTTACTCCAGGTATTTCTTGACTTCCTACTTTTGCATTCCAGTCCCCTGTAATGAAAAGAACATCTTTTTGGGTGTTAGTTCTGAACGTCTTGTAGGTCTTCATAGAACTGTTCAACTTCGGCTTCTTCAGCGTTACTGTTTGGGTCGTAGACTTGGATTACTGTGATATTGAATGGTTTGCCTTGGAAACAGAGATCATTCTGTCGCTTTTAAGATTGCATACAACGACTGCATTTTGGACTTTTTGTTGACTGTCATGGCTACTCCATTTCTTCTAAGGGATTCTTGCCCACAGTAGTAAATATAATGGTCATCTGATTTCAGTTCACCCATTCCAGCCCATTTTAGTTCGCTGATTCCTAAAATGTCGACATTCACTCTTGCCATCTCCTGTTTGACCACTTCCAGTTTGCCTTGATTCATGGACCTAACATTCCAGGTTCCCATAAGTCTAGTGAATCGTTGAACCTGTAGATGCCTTGGGGACCCTGAACTGCAGAGATTCATTCATATTATTTCATATACTCTGCTAAGTGGCTTCGCAAAGTTTCTTCACTGAGCTGGTAGTTTCTAGCTTTTGGCAATTACAAATAAAACTGCTATAAACATCTGAGAACAGATTTTTATGTGAACATAGATTTTTATTTCACAAATACCCAAGTGATAGCTGAATTATATGAAAAGTTTAACTTTAAAAGAAACTACCAAACAAGTTTGGAAAGTGGTTGTACCATTTTGTATTATTCCTCCCAGTTATTACTGGATGAAAGTTATAATTGCTCCTCATCTTCCTCAATATTTGGTATTGCCCGTTTTCATTTTCTTTTAATTTTAACCATCTTAATAGATGTGTAATAGTATGTCAGTATAGTTTTTCTTTACATTTCCCTAATAACTAGTGATTTTGAGTGTCTTCATGTACTTATTTGCCATTTGTATATCTTACTTGATAAAGTATCTCTTCAAATTTTTTGCTCAGTAAGTTTTGTTTTGTTTTTAAATCAAGTTTTGAGAGTTCTCAGAATTTTCTGGATACCAGTCATTTATCAGATGTGTGGCTTGTAGATAATTTCTCCTAGTATATGACCTTAGGAATTTTTAATTTCACTAGCGTTTAATTTTGAATCTTATGGATTTTAAGAAATCTTAGCCTAAATCAATGTGAAAATTATCTGTTTTATTATTAAAGATTTTTCAATTTTCAGATATTTTAGGTTTATAGTTCATTTTGAATTAATTTTATTAATTTTAGTATATGGTATGATGGATGAAGAGTTGTTTTTTTATGTGTGTGTGTATGAACGTCTAATTTTTCTAACCCTGTTTGTTAAAGGGATTGTCCTTTCTCCATTGAACTACTTTTCTACCTTTGAAACCAGTTAACTATGTACATATGAGTCTGTTTTTGGACTCTTCATTTTGTTCAGTTCATTTGTTTACTCTTGCTCATGTCATGCGGAGTTTATTAATGGAGTTTTATAGTATAGTCCTGAGATAAGATACTATAAATCTTATTTTTTCCTTTCAAAACTGTTTTGAAAAAAATTTGGTTGTTTTAGTTCCTTTACCTTATTGAGTTTAGTATCAACTCATTGATTCTGAAAATCAAAAATACATGCTGATATTTTCATTGTGATTACATTGAATTTATAGATCAACTTGGGGAGAATTGAGTCTTTAATAAATGTGTATGGTATATCATTTCACTTATTGAGGTATTCTTTCATTCATCAATACTTTGTAGTTTTCAGCATGAAGAGGTTGTACCTATTTTATTACATTTATACGTATCTTAATCTTTTTAGGTGTTATTCTAAATGGTACTGGTAGACAGTCATGGCATTTGCAAATAGAGGCAGGCTTATTTCTTCCCTTTCAATCTGTATGCCTTTTATTTCTTTTTTCTTGTCTTATTGCACTTTCTAAGTCTTTAAGTATGTTATATTGAATAGGAGTGGTGCCAGCGGATTTCCTTTCCTTTTTCTGACTCTTTGGAAGAAACCATGTAGTCTTTTACTCTTAAATATGATGTTAGCAATAATTTTATAGTAGGTGCATTTTATCAGGTTGTGTACGTGCCCTTCTACCCCTGATTGGCTGAGAATTTTTTCAGGAATGAGAGTTGGGTTTTCTCAAATGCATATTTTTTGCATTTGTTGGTGCTGTCATGTTTTTCTTCTTTAGTCTGTTGACTGGTGAATTATGCTGATTGATCTCCTAATGCTGAGTCAGGTTGCATTCTTGGGATAAACCTGTATTTATCTCTGGTTGTGGTGTGTTATCCTTTTTATTAGTTACTGAATTTGATTAGCTGTTATTTTTTTGAGGATTTTTGCATATATGAGGGATAATGCTGCTGCTGCTGCTGCTAAGTCACTTCAGTCGTGTCCGACTCTGTGTGACCCCATAGACGGCAGCCCATCAGGCTCCCCTGTCCCTGGGATTCTCCAGGCAAGAACACTGGAGTGGGTTGCCATTTCCTTCTCCAGTGTGTGAAAGTGAAAAGGGAAAGTGAAGTCGCTCAGTCATGTCTGACTCGTAGCGACCCCATGGACTGCAGCCCACCAGGCTCCTCCGTCCATGGGATTTTCTAGGCAAGAGTACTGGAGTGGCTTGCCATTGCCTTCTCCGGAGGGATAATGAGTTTTCTTTTATTGTAATTTCTTTGTCAGATGTTGGTTTGCAGGACCTCAAGTTCATAAAATGAATTTGAAACTTTCCCTCCTATTTGTGTAGATTTTTTTCTCCCACTCTTTTTTTTTTTTAGTTCCTGGTTAGTTTTAGCATTGGTAATTTCTTGTGACCTGTCTTCAAGGTTATTGATTCTTTTCTTAGCTCTGTTAAGTCTGAACCTACCAAAGAACTTAAAATTATTTTCAGTATAGTTTTTGTTTTCAGCATTTCAGTTTGACTCAGCATTTCTGTTCAACTCTTGTACTTTCTGTCTCTGAATTGCCATCTATTATGCATATTATTTTTCTGCTCTGTTTGAGCCTTTGTCATTATTCATAATTACTTTTAATTCCTTGGCTGATAATTCCAACATATGACTTACATGATTTGCTTGCTCTTCAGATTTTGTGTAACATAGAGTTTTTTTGGAAGGAGGGTAGGAAATTACTTTATTTGAAGGAATAGTACAATGAACGAACTTGGATGGGTGTATTTGTATAAATTATAAAAAAGGTAATGATAACCCAGCATGCATGCATTACCTTGGTGACCAAGGAAACCACCCCCATGGCTAGGCCTACACTTTTCGATCAAATGCCAGCTATCATTTGCATGATGATAGAGACTGAAGTATATAGTATTTATGCCAAGAAGTAGGCATGACTCTTGTTCTATTAAATTGTTAGTATCGGAGTTGAATCAGTCTTGTCTGAAGTTGATGATTTATGGGTTTTTTGTTGTTGCTTTGGTTACCTTCAGTGTACTGTCAGCTGTAAATACTTCTGTCTTTACTTCATCCTTAAGGTGAGAGTTGACTTGCTGAATAGTTTAACTCAGTGTTTTTCCTCCACCTTTATCCTAAGCCTTACTTGTACACCTAAGGGTCAGAGGTTCTCTCTGTGCTCTCTTGTTCCTTCTCTTTTAGTAGAGTGGCATTGCGTATTACTGGGAGCTTGTTTGCCTTGTGGTAGGCTCGAGCCCTGGGAACTGTTTAACCTTGTGGTGGTGGGCAACAGACCTTAGTTTTCATCTAGACCAGTGTTAGTTTTAGACAGGCCCTTTGTTTTTCTCTCCTCAGTAATCACGCTTTTCCCCTGATAATGGTTGACCTCTGTTGTTTGGGGCCAGGATGACTTCCTTTCCTTCCCTTCTAATTTGAGGGAATTATAAAAGTTTGAATCATAAAACCATGAGAAGAAAGTACGGAAGAATACTTACGTATTTTCTGAGGATGGCTTAAGGTTGAAGCAAAGATTTTGGCTTATTTGTATAAAAATTTTAAACTAGTGAATATCAAAAAGTGCAAGTGGGGAAAGAAACATCCATGTACATTTAGCTGTAAAAGGAAATGGAGCTTTTACATTTGTAAAAGTAATGATTTTCATATAATTTTTGTAATTAGAATAATTGAAAAATGGATTTTTAACAAAGAAGAATATAAAGGCATGCAAAGTAAAGGTTTCTAATATGAAGATTATTTGTAATACAGAATGTCTCTTAAAAATTTCTCCATTTGAAGTTAGTTCTGCTAGATTATTTTAATATGATAATTTTTAAGGGCAAATTTGGAGAGAAGAGGAAGGAAGCATTTTTACAAGGGTTTAAAGCTGTTCAATTGGGAAATTTTTTGGTCTGTATTATTAGTTTGCATGTATTAATGGTTAATATGTGTGTCTTCTATGAGATCTTTGAGAGAGAAACTTTCAGGCTAAAAACATTTGTTTTCCTAAGCAAGATTATTACATTCTATCAATCTTTTAAGGGCTTCCCAGATTGTACTAGTGGTAAAGAACCCATCTGCCAATGCAGAAAACAAGAGAGACACAGGTTCAGTCCCTGGGTTGGGAAGATCGCTTGGAGAAGACAGTGGCAACCCACTCCAGTATTCTTGCCTGGAGAATCACATGGACAGAGGAGCCTGGCAGGCTACAGTCCATAGGGTTGAAAAGAGTCAGGTGTGACTGAAGCAACTTAGCACATTTCTCCTTTAATATTTTTCAGGTTTGAACCTACCGTGTATCAGAAGAGTGTACTTGGCTACTTGCTGGATTATTCAGAAGCCTTAGAAGAAAATTTTAGAAACTTAGTTGATGGTGTTAGCCTCTACTTTTTCTGTACAGTTCTTAGAAAAGCAGAGGGGTTTGCCAAAAGTGTACAGTAGTTAACAATAGTAGTAACATAGACTTCCTGGGCATTTGCTCCTTCATTACACTATGTATGTGACTGCTTCCCTGGTGGCTCAATGGCAACGAATCCACCTGCCAATGCGGGAGATGTGGGTTCAATCCCTGGGTTGAGAAAATCCCCTGGAGTAGGAAATGGCAACCCACTCCATTATTCTTGCCTGGAAAAGTCCATGGACAGAGGAGCCTGGCAGGTTACAGTCCAAGGTGTCACAAAGAGTCTGACACAACTGAGCACACACACGTGTGTGGCTACTAATTTCGTATTTGTACATTTGATGTACAAAATAGCCATTTGTAAATGGCTCTGTGGCATGGGGATTGACCAGTTTTAACCTTAGTGTTTGCATACTTGGTGAAAAGAGAAGTTGGTTAGCTTTCTGAATATTTCTTTTGACGATTTAATTGTAGGTAATATCAAAATGTGCCCTGGAGTAGCAGAATGTTTTGGGGATGTTGATTTGAATTTTAAGTCTGTAGTTAAAGTTTTCTTGAGGTCTCTTTTTTATGTGTGTCAGTTGTGATTTATAAAGAAAATGATCTAGGGGCCCCCAAATACTGAGCTTCTTTGAACATCGGCCTTAGAATTGGAGCACTATTTTATACACTCTTTAATTGAATAAATAAATTATCTGTAATAGTGAAGCACACATGGAGGGAGAAGACAATGCTTTCCTTTATATGGAGTAATTTATTTTTACCGCATGTTTATGTTATGTAGCGTTACATATAAATCCCATTATATGTAATCATGTGGCTTTTCTAGAATATGCCAAAGAAAGAAATGACTGCAAATTTCCCATGTTTCACTGTTTGTTTGTTTTGGTTTTGTTTCTTTGAAGCCAAATGCCATTAATTTAAGAAATGTGCCTCAAAACTGTATGTTCTTGATCATAAACCTTTATCTGGAAAGGAACATCAGTGGAATATAGTTAGCATGCTGAGATTTTTGAGTCGTTATTACTTTTTAGCTTAGGTTTTACTTTGAGTTTTCCTCATTTATAGCTTCAAACACAAGCGTAGATACTGTCTTACTTAACTAAGTTTCACGGATGTAAACAGACGTTCTTTGGGACTTTCAGTTTTGCCCCTACTTACTTGTGGCATAGTAGAGGCTTGTGAGGACACATATATAACCCTTTAGGAATGTAACCTGTTAAGAAGCTAGTGTCAAGTTGAAGGCGCAGAGTACAGACTGCGTCCAGCATATTTTAACGGTGGTTAACAGTGGACGCGTTTGTGAGCGGGTGATGAGCGCACAGGAAGGTGCTGTGGGACGCCCGGGGAGACCTGCTGTGTGCTCTTCTTAGAGTCCCTCATTCAGTGGGTTAGATAGTTTCAGTGCTATTACGTTCATTCTTCCTAAATTAAAAAAAAATTATCATTTAAAATCAGATATAGTCTTATTTTTAATAGAAAAATATTGAAAAGAAGTGGTACGTCCTGTGCATCCAGAATATAAATTAGAAACCAGGTAACAAACGTGGAGGCCCAGCAGAGATTTCTCGTTTTCTCCTTCTTTCCTATCTTCTTACCTTCATTTCTTCTCTCTCCCTCTTGCTCCGTCCACATAGCATCAAGAAGACAAAGTTATATCGATATGTTGGCTCTGTCAAAGACATTATTTGAGACTGTTCTCTTTGAAATACTAAGAATAGGCTGGTGTTTTGCATATATTACTTATAGGATCATTTTGGGATTTGCATTAAATTGGTACTTTAGTAACAATGTGAGCTCTTCTGGTGAATTATAACTCTTTCTCTGTGTCTCTTTAGAAATTATCCCCAGGAACCACCGTGCTTTTCTGGTGAAGCTCAAGTTTTATGAAGGCTTTGCATTATACCTCCATGATGAAATGAGATAATGTATGTAAGACATTGTTATGAAGGTGATGAATAACCCTGTAGAAGGAACATGAACTCTTATTTATGATTATGGCTTTCAATTTAGAGATTGTAAGTTCTTTTAGATGGGTTGGATTTATTAATAGAAAAAGGTATATAGTATATATATATATTGCTATTCATTAATTCAGTAACATGTACTGAGTATTTAATATGCACAAGTCTTGGATGCCGGGAGTATTATTATGAACAAGATAAACTGTCCTTGCTTTTATGGAACTTACGGTTTACTAGGGGAGACAAATATAAAACAATCATTTACACAATAAATGTTACATATACAGTTGTGATGAGTGCTAAGACAAATGGGAAAAGTTTTGAAAATCCATATTTGGTGGTTTGGTAATCTTGGGATCAGATGGCTTCCTTGAGGAAGTGACATTTGAGTTACTTTGTTGTTATTGTAAATGTGATTGAAAATTCAGTTTAAATAAGTGCTTAAGGAAATACTGAAATAAGCGGTTTGGGACATTTTTGGTGGTTCAGTAGTTAAGACGCTGCTTCCAATGCAGAAGGCACGGGTTTCCATCCCTGGTCAGGGAACTAAGCTCCAGCATGTTGCGGTCAAAAAAAAATTATTTAAGATTTAATAATAAACATCAGATGGTAAAGCATCTGCCTACAATGCGGGAGACCCGGGTTCAATCCCTGGGTTGGGAAGATCTCCTGGAGAAGGAAATGGCAACCCACTCCAGTATTCTTGCCTGGAAAATCCCATAGATGGAGGAGCCTGGTAGGCTACAGTCCATGGGGTTGCAAAGAGTCGGACACGACTGAGCGACTTCACTTTATGGTAACATAAATTTTTTTTTTTACATAAATTTATGTTCCATTCTGTTCTTAGTATTTCATTTGCGGAATTCACTTGAAATTGTTGACTTTCTTCATTGGCTTCCACAGTTCTTGGATATACTTGTATGAGTCTAAGACTTCGTAACCCAATCCAGTCTTTACCTTTGACAATAAATAAAAACTTCCAAGTTATAATGGATTTGAAATTTTTTGTTAAAATGCACTAAACTTACCTTGTATGCCATTCCAGTAGTACTTTTTAAATATTAAACCAAGCAAGGCATTTCTATTGTACATCTTTCTTAGACTGAACTTCTTAAAGGATAGAGGCCCTATCTCCAGAACCTTGCAGGATGTGAGACACATAATAAGTGTAAAATAAGCAAATCTATTATGGATAATCTGTGTTAAATAAGGATGAAATAGTTTGGTAACTGACTTTCCTGTTTCTTTTAACTTACTTTTTAGTGTAATACAGGGGCTTGGACTTAACAAAGTGGTTTTGAATACCAGTTCCTTAATGTGTAATCTTAGGCAAATAAACTTCTGTAAACCACATCTTCTTCATCTTAAAATCATGGGACTTCCCTAGTGGTCCAGTGGTTAAGATTCCGCACTTTCACCGCTGGTGGCTAGGGAACTAATATTCCATATGCCTTGAGGCGAGGCTAAAAAAAATGAACTGAATAAAATGAGATTACTTGTATAAAGTGCTTAGCACAGTGTCTAACATAACTGTTCCAAAAATGGTGGCTAATATTATTACAAGATATAGATCTTCTTCCTCTTACAGTGGGATAACTTCTAGATGAACCCATCACCATCAGAAGTTGAAAATATACTAAGTTGAAGATGCATTTAAAACAACTGATCTACTGAACATCCTAGCCTAAGTTTACCTAAATTCACCATGCTTAGAATACTTTCATAAGCCTGGACAAAGTCATCTAACACATAGCATATTTTATAATAAGGTGTTGCATATCTCATGTAATTTATTGAATCCTGTACTGAAAGTGGAAAGCAGAATGGTTCTATGAGTATAGAAAGGTTTTAAGTGTACATCACCTGTTAACCTTTGTGTTTGTTGCCTGGCTTGGCTAGAAGCTGCAGCTTCCTGCCAAGGCCCAGCATCAGGAGGGAGTATTGTACTGCTCTTACCCTGGGAAAAGATTACAATTCAGAATTCAAAATAAGATTTCTACTGAATACATATTGTTTTCACACTGTCCTAAAGTCAGAAAATCCTAGATCGAACCATTCTTGAGTTGGGGACCATCTGTGTATGCACTGAACTTTTTTATCTGTTTTATCTCTGATGTTTAAAACAGACACATGTAGTGACCCAGGATAGTGGTATATATTAGAGCAGCTAATTGGCCCTTTCTATAATTAAACTGAGTCAAAAAGTAAGAAGTTAATAACTAGTTGACTGTTTTGAAACAAAAGTTGATGAACTATTAATTATTGATAAGTGGGTAACTATGGCCCATATTGTAATGAATCCATTATCTTGCTTTATAAGTCAATTTTTTAAAAATAATAAACCAATAAATTTTTGTGGCTTTTTAAAAAACCAAATAATCCAACAATGCATTTGGATGTAGGAAATTTGCCTGAATTGATACATATATGTGTATGGATATATTTATAAACACATTTGGATTTGGGAATGGAAAGAGTAAAAAGCTGTAGTCTATATTTCTAAATTTTCAGCTTCTGTAAACTTGTTTTAAATACTTCTCTGTTACTGTCTTTGTCTATATAATGAAGTTCGGTTCAGTTTGTGAACTGAGTCGTGTCCGACTCTTTGCGACCCCATGAACCGCAGCACACCAGGCCTTCCTGTCCATCACCAACTCCTGGAGTCCACCCAGATCCATATCCATTGAGTTGATGATGCCATCCACACATCTCATCCTCTGTCATCCCCTTCTCCTCCTGCCCTTAATCTTTCCCAGCATCAGGGTCTTTTCAAATGAGTCAGCTCTTTGTATCAGGTGGCCAAAGTATTGGAGTTTCAGCTTCAACATCAGTCCTTCCAGTGAACTCCCAGGACTGATATAATGAAGTGCTGTAACTTATAATTTTAGTACTGTTAATATAACTCTTTACATTTACCAATATTGACATTTTCTGACTATCTTTATGAAAGTAAAGAATGTAAGGGAATTTAATTGAACAAATAAATATTTTAAGGTTTCAGATTTGGCTTTACATTTGTTTTTATTCTGTGTTACACTTTACATTTTTTTATTTGATTTGATTATGTTTACACTTATGATTTGCTGGCAAAAATAATGTAAATACAATTGAATTTTTTTTTAACAACTTGGGGGTTAGGGATGCTGACCTGTAGTACAGCAGAAGATCTGAAGTACTTTGCATTTGGTCCTTGCCTTGGAGTCAGAGGTTCTGCATTTGTGGATTCAACTGGATGGTGTAGTAGTACTATGGTTGCTGCTGCTGCTGCTGCTAAGTCACTTCTGAAAAAGCCTGTGTGTAAGTGACTCCACAGTTCAGTTTCATTTTGTTCAAGGGTCAACTGTACTGCCTGAAACAAAGCAAAAGATGCCAGCAAACAACAAAATCCATTAAGGCCTTTTCATTTTACATTAAAAAAAAAAAAAAGAATTTCAAGTTTTTCCATAAGCAAAATATCCACAAATTAGTAGTTTATTGTTTTTGTTGTTGTTAAACCCTAGGTACTAATTGTCGTCAAGCGATTCATAGACTAGTATCTGGAATATAGTTGTAACTACATAAGATGTTTGGATTGAAAATGCTAATGAAGATATATGACCATCTGAAAAACTTTGTTTCTGCATTTGAAACGTTTTGACTTTGATTTGCATGCTTTTCGGAACACTTAAAAGGACAGCATTCTACATGTCTTGGGGGTTCTTCGGAGAAGGCAATGGCAGCCCACTCCAGTACTCTTGCCTGGAAAATCCCATGGTTGGAGGAGCCTGGTAGGCTGCGGTCATACACGACTGAGCGACTTCACTTTCACTCATTGGAGAAGGAAATGGCAACCACTCCAGTGTTCTTGCCTGGAGAATCCCAGGGACGGGGGAGCCTGGTAGGCTGATGTCTGTGGGGTCACACAGAGTCAGACACGACTGAAGTGACTTAGCAGCAGCAGTAGTGGGTTCCTAGGGGTCCGTTTACAGGATGTTGCCTACAAAATTAAAGTCAGCTGGCACCTTTATGTAAGGTAACCTGACAGTCTCTCCTTCTAAAAGTGAGTGATATTTATGTGATAATAGTGTTATTTGCAGCTTTTCTCAAACGACTTTATTTATATTTTCTCACTTGCTCCTAGAATATCACTGAGATTAGGAAGCAGGCAGTTTCAGTTAAGCATCTGTGTCATGCCAAAAATCACAAAGCAAGTCATTGATAATTTGGTATCTGAATGTCAATCTTCTTATGTTTTCTCCATGTTAAATTATTTTCACCAGGTTATTTTACTGGTTCCTTAATCCAAGTTGAGATTTTAGAAATCTTAGCCTGTAAGGTGATTTGCTAAGTATTATACAGTATGTACTGAAAGAGTGGACTTGGAAGTTAAAGATTGCACAAAAATTAAATTTTTCTCTCAGCTTGCCAGTATGCATTTCTAGACATGGTTTTCCTTTGTTTAATTATTACACTTCTACATTTGGCCTTTAGATTAGAAGAATTAGACCATGATGATTAAAATCTGGAAAGAACTCTTCCTTGTAGTTTAAGTTTTTAACCTATTAGCAGTGGCCATGTATTTTCTATTTCAAAAACAGCTTAGGTGTTGTAAGAAAGTGGATAAAAGCCTTATGTCTATTTAAAATATTCAGATTTCTAAATTCCTTTAAAAAGGTAACTTTACGTGGAGGTTTAGAAAAATCTTTAAGAAACTGAAATTTAGGATAGATTTTTATTGTGCCAGAAGAATTTTGGGAGCTGATGTAATCATTAGCGGCCGTGGAAATAAAACCCACAACTGGGATTTTAAAAATTATCTTTAATAAAAGTATGTCAGAAGATTTCTCACTGACATCAGTATGGATGCTTGATTTAGAATGCAACGGTTAGATCAAAGAAGTAATTGTTCTAAGTTGGAGATGTGTGCTGGATGGGTTACAACGTCCTGTTGTGATTGGACGGGAAGTAAACATAATTTATTTTCCTGAACTATGATTGGCTAAAACTCGTTTCTTTCCTCGATATTTTTCTAACAACTGAATTCGGGGCCTTTCCAAATCGTTTTTATTGTCAGACCAGCGAGTTTGGGGTATGTACTAGTATTAAAAGTACTCAAATGGTGGAGAAACTTCTTGAATTTTAAGAGTGTTGACAAAAGCCCTCAACCGGGTGTTTGGCTTTCTTAAAACAAAGCAGTAGCGAGGTGTAAATGTCTGAATAGCTCAAAACCATAGTGAGTGTTAGGGCTTCCCTTGTGGCTCAGCTGGTAAAGAGTCCGCCTGCAAAGTGGGAGAGCTAGGTTCGATCCTTGGGTTGGGAAGATCCCCTAGAAATGGAAAAGGCTACCCACTCCAGGATTCTGGCCTGGAGAATTCCATTGTATAGCCCATGGGGTCGCAAAGAGGCGGACACCACTGAGCGTGTAGCGCGTGTCGCCCCAAACAGGATGAAAGGATGACAGTGTTTTCTTCATGTTCATTTAAAGACGTGTACTGTGTTTCTGCACTGACTGAGTTGTGTGGGCTGAGTTTTCAGTTGAAAGTGTTGCTCTGCGTTGCTGCTGGGACTGCGGGACTGTTAATTCAGGCTGAATTCGGGCTAACTCAGACTGCAGGGCGCCATTTGTTCTGGTGGGGAAAAAAATCACTCTGGAGATGCGGCTGTTAATCTGGAGTTTGTTTTGCGACCCAGAGTAGAACCAGGACACTTCACTTTCACCTCACTCAACCGCCCTCCCAACCCCCCACTTCTCAAGGAGCGACCCCAAACACTACGTTTCTGAAAGACTACAGTCCCTTCTCCCGCCCCTACTATTTTTTCCCATCCAGCCTGGCCCCCGGCCGCCACGTCGGGCACTACTTTCCGTCCGCGGGGCTTCCCGCGACCCTCTCCCGCGGCTCCCTCCCCCAGCCGCGCCGGCGGAAGGAGACGCGCGGCGCCGCAGCCGCGTCTGAGGGAGAGGCGGAGGAGTACCGGCCGCGGCGCGGCGGCGGCGGCAGCGGCCGGGGCTGCGTCGGGCTCTCAGGCGGCGCGGGGAAATTTTGTCAGTTTCTTTCTTTCATTTGTGGAACTGTAGCTGGAGGCTGCAGGTCGGCGAGTCCAGGGCAGTGTTGGGGACTGAGTGGCTGAGCTCGCTGTGCCCTTCTGGGCAGGGCGTCCGGTGCGTCCCCGTCTGCGCTCGCTCGCGGGGCCGCCGCCTCCCCCGGGTGCGCTGTCCTCGGCATGGACAGCCGGTAGGAGCGGGGTGCCGGCGATTCCCTGGCAGCCGAGGCGGCGGCCGCTGCTTTGGCAGTGACGGCTATGGCGGTGGAGACGCGGCCGGAGCTGGTGGGGAAGCGGTTCCTGTGCCTGGCGCTCGGCGAAGAGGCGCGGCTGGAGCGCGGGGAGAGCGGACGCGGCTGGCGGGGCTGGCGAGCGGGGGTGATCCGAGCGGTGTCACACAGGGACCGCCGCAATCCCGACCTGGCGGTAAGAGCGCGAGCACCCCTCAGCCTCCCGCCCGCGGCCGCGCCCCCGCTCGCGGTCCCGCCGCCGCGCAGTGTGGGGCTGCCTCCGGCACCGGGCTCAGCCGGGCCAACTGGCGGTCACGCCCCTCTCCTGCGCGCTCGGGCGGGTTTGCCCACATCCCCTGCCGGGGTCGCTTCTCCTGTGGAGGCGGTGATCCGGCGGGGCTTCCAGGCGCCCGCCGGGGCCGTCCGGCCACTGTCCGGGTGGGGTTCGGCCGCGGCCTGCCCTGCGGTGCCCCGGCGGCCGCGGAGACCTTCCGGAAAGGAGGGGCTGCGCGCCCGGCGCCGCGCGTGCAGGTGGGGACGGGGGTGGGCCGCTCGTGGCGGTGAGGGGCCCGCTGCACCCGCGTCTGTTTGCAAAACTCTTAGTGCAGAGGGTTTAGAGATGTAAAACTTACCCTTAAGGTTGCTGAAGGGGAGGGAGGAAAGAAAAGAGGTCTTTGGTTTTCCAGCCTGTCTTGAGATTCCTACGTATTTTCGAGGCAAAGGCCTTGGCAATGGCAGGTGTCCTGATTAAACCTTTTTATACAGTAGATACTTGGTTTTCTAACCGGAAACGAAGAAAGTGGAAAATTTCGGTTTGGAGGGTCGTGGAAATTAATATCGCTCTCCCTCCCTCTCTTCTTTCCTTGGGATTTTTTTTTCCATTAGTTTTTGTTGTTGTTGTTAGACGGGAATAGTTCTTTAAACTTATCCGTTCCTGGGTTTTATATGACTTTAAGTGAAACGAAATATTGTAAATGAAAACGTTTAATACCCCGCGAAACCTTAAAGTGGCTTTTTTTTTTTTGCTTGCTTTTCCTTACATGTGACACTGCCAATAGTTTCTTTCAGTAGTGTAGGAATGTACAAGATTCTGAGACGGGATACGCTGTTAGTGTTCCAGTAACATTTTCACTAGGGGACAGGTTGGAGTTAAGGAGCCAAGTAGAGGCAGGATATTGATAGATTTTGAAAGATTGATTTATGAATACATGATCCATGAAGTTTATTGGTAATTCCCTGGGGTATTTTTCACTGAATATTTAAAATTTGGAAACTTTTATCTTTTTGTTTATGTGCAGGTTTACAGTTCCGAAATTTCTTTAGTATCTATACGTGTACATACCTAATATTTTTGTTGGAGGTTTTGAGTCTGTTTTCCTTAAGCCCAGTTTCATGAATGTAGTCAGTGATACGGTTTCTTGCTGCCTGTATTAATGTCGGCTTGATATTGCAAAGCATGTTTGCAGAATAGAGGTAATTTTGGAGATTCTGGTTGGTTTTTCTCACTGAAAAAAACAGAATCAGCTTTTTAAAAAAACAACCCAAACATTTCTTAACGGTGCTGCAGACTGGCAGTTCAGTGAATTTGCGTAAAAAGCGTGTGTTGATTTTATTTTTCTTCCTTTTACTCTGATATGTAATTGTCTTAACTTTATGTGGAAGGTAGATTATGGGTTAGCAATTTTAAATGGTTTCAAAACAAACATGGAATGATGTTTTGTTTTCCACAAATTTTTAGTAGATACGTGAGAATTGGGTGATGTAGTTTTAAATTATGAGTATCACTGGTGACCGTCAATTTATCAAAGTTAAATATATTAAAAACTTATATGAGAATTTAAATGATATAAGGAGAGGGGAGTTTTCAAATACTTGAAAAGGCAAGGTAATAGATTCAGTTCAGTTCAGTTCAGTCGCTCAGTCGTGTCTGACTCTGCGACCCCATTTAAAAATGAAAAGTGTATGTGGATGGAGGAAATCGGCTGGAAAGAGCAAGAAGGAGTTTTCTCAGATGATGGAAATGTTTTGCATCTTGATTGTTGATTACATGTGTTCATACATACATTAAAACTCATTGAATTGTGTACTTAATAACTGTGCATTTCATTTGTGCAAATTTTACCTCAGAAATGTGTTTTGAACTATACTGTAACTGTGTGAACCTGTGACAGTTTTCCTTTAACTGTCTTTAAAAAATTTACAGTATAATCTGAGTTTTTAGCCTAGAGCCTACAGATTTAGAGTTATTTTCAAACTTTATTATGTTCATATCTCTTTACATTCATGTTACCTAAGTTAAATGAAACTTGAGACAGTTTAGCATCACCAAAATATAATCGGATGATATATTTTTGTGGCTGCAGAATGAATCAAGGCCAAAGGAGCTTGATCAGTTATATGGAAAATACTATTAAATAGGCCATTTTGGTTTTTTGTTACTGCATGTATATGTAATTTAAAACTTAACAGGGTCATTAGTAATCTCAGCTGTGCATGTGTTTATGGCACATGATTTGGGAGGATAATTAGTTTAGGGGATGATGATGATTTAGTCACTAAGTTGTTCCCAACTCTTCTGACTCCATGGACTGTAACCCACCAGGCTCCTTTGTCTGTGGGACTAACCAGGCGAGAATACTGGAGTGGGTTGCCATTTCCTTCTCCAGGAGATCTTCCCACCCCAGGAATGGAAACCAGGTCTCCTGCGTTGCAGGCAGATTCTTTACCAGATGAGCCATAAGAGAAGCCCAGTATTTGTTCACTTGGCTGCACTGGGTCTTAGTTGTGGCACTCAGGATCTTTGATCTTATCTAGGGCATGTAGGTCCTTTAGTTTCAGCATGTAGGATCTGGTTCCCTCACCAGGGGTCAGATCCAGGCTTCCTGCCTTGGGAGCACAGAGTTTTAGCCACTGGACCACCAGGGAAGTTTAGGGGGTACTATCTCTCAAAAGTTAGTCAGTTTCTCTTAATTTTTTTTCTTATATATGAAGAATTTATATGTGCATTAGTTTCCTGTGGAGCTTACCCTGTGGCTCAGGTGGTAAAGAATCCACCTGCGGTGCGAGAGACCTGGGTTCAATCCCTGGGTTGGGAAGATCCCCTGGAGAAGGGAATGGCTACCCATTCCAGTATTTTGACCT
Source organism: Moschus berezovskii (assembly GCF_049115385.1). Lineage (NCBI taxonomy): Eukaryota > Metazoa > Chordata > Mammalia > Artiodactyla > Moschidae > Moschus > Moschus berezovskii. The sequence continues at coordinate 19,933,367 of NC_142471.1, read as the reverse complement.
GGAGAATTCCATGGACTGTACAGTCTATGGGGTCACAAAGAGTCAGACACTGCTGAGCGACTTTCTCTTTGATTTCATGTACTACTGTTAACTATTTATCACAACCTGGATGATTGAAACCACTAGTCTTCAGCCATTTTTGGCACCAGAGACTGGTTTTCTAGAAATTTTTCCATGGGAGTCGGGTGGGGGTGGTTTTGGGATGATTCAAGCACATTACATTTATTGTGCACTTTATTTCTATTTTGTGGCAATCTCAGGATATTCTGTGTTGACTTTAGGGTTAAGGTCCGTGTTCCTATGAGAATCTAATGCTGCTGCTGATCTGACAGGAGGTGGAACTCAGGCATTATTCCTAGTGATGGGGAGCAGCTGTAAATGCAGATAAAATTCATGCTGGCCAGCCTGCTATGCTCCCTGGCTCCTAACAGGGTTGGGACCCCTGCCTGATTTAAGCAATACAAATGAATTATATTTTAATGGTTCTGGAGATGAGAAGTCTAACTTGTGGGTTTCCGTAGGCTGAAATCAAGGTGTGATTAGAACTTGCTCTTTTCTGGAGGCTCTAGGGGAGATGATTTCCTAATTCCTTTTCTAATTTGTAGAAGCAGCCCACATTCCTTGGCTCATGGTCCTCTTCCTCTTTAAAAGCCAGCAATTTATCTTTCTGTTTTTCTATAGTTACATCACCCTCTTGACTCTCCTGTTTCCCTTTAAACACTTCTAAGTACCCTTGTGATCATATTGGGCCTACCCAGATAATCCAGGATAATCTCCACATCTGCTAATTAACAACCTTAATTCCATTTCTGTTCTCTTTTGCCATGGAAGTTTAACATCGGTACAGGTTTCATGTATTAGGACATGAATATTTTGGGGGTGGCATTCTGCCCTACACACCATGGTACCAAAAAATACCTCTTACATTATGAATATATGATTTAATACAAATCAATTGAGGCTAAAATGTTTATGCTGCAAGTTTTAATGATATCACTATCTGATCTCTTAAGTAAATGAGTAAATTTGTAGACGTTTTACACAGCTGTACTTGGATAATTTCACATATTTTGTTGGTTACATTTAAGAAATGTCTTGAAAAATCTGGGATATTTTGGAATTATATTAACCAACAAAAGACTTTATCTGAACTCTTTTTATTTAGGAGGGCCAAGTTATTGATGAAGTAAAATAGATATTGAGCCCTCACCATGTTTTTTTTTTTTAGCTTCATTGTTTAGAAAGTTTCTTGCTTTGTTATACATGCTGAACATTTATGACTGCCAAATGTATCAGGTTTTTCCCAGTACCCAGAAGGAACCAAAAATCATAGCATTGTGTTTTGCAGACCAAACATTTAAGTTTGTACATAGGGGAATTGTCTCATGGTCACTTAGTGAGGAGTAGGTAATCCTGAAACATTGATTTTAAACTATTCTAAACTGTGTACTGGGCTTCCCACATGGCCCAGTGTGAAGAATCTGCCTGTCAATGCATGAGACATGGGTTCACTTCATGGCTGGAGAAGATACACTGGAGAAGGAAATGGCAACCCACCCAATATTATTGCCTCGGAAATTCTGTGGAGAGACGAGCTTTGTGGGCTACAGTCCATGGGATCGTGAAAGTGGGACACACCAGTGACTAAAAAACAGCAAATGGTGTGAATTGCATGTTTCTGTGTAAAATTAAAGAAACTTTTGTTTCCGCCCTTTTCACCTGTGATAGAACATTCTGGCACACATTTTGATGCCATTAATTTAAAACAGAATGTTGTCATTCAGTTTACTCGCTTAGTCTTTTCCAACTCTTTGCAACCCATTGGGATGTAGCACACCAGGCTTCCCTGTCCTTCACCAACTCCCAGAGCTTGCTAAAACTCATGTCCATTGAGTCAGTCACGCCATCTCCTACTCCAGTCATCTCATACTCTGTCGTCCCCTTCTCCTCCTGCCTTCAACCTTTCCCAGCATCAGGGTCTTTTCTAATGACTCAGTTCTTTGCTTCAGCTGGTCAAAGTATTGGAGTTTCAGCTTCAACATAAGTCCTTCCAGTGAATATTCAGGACTGATTTCCTTTAGGATGGACTGGTTGGATCTCCTTGCTCTCCAGGGGACTCTCAAGAGTCTTTTCCAACACCACAGTTTAAAAGCATCAATTTTTTGGCGCTTAACTTTCTTTATAGTCCAACTCTCACATCCATACGTGACTACTGAAAAAACCATAGCTTTGTCTAGATGGACCTTTGTTGGTAAAGTAATGTCTCAGCTTTTCAATATGCTATCTAGGTTGGTCATAGCTTTTCTTCGAAGGAGCAGGCGTCTTTTAATTTCATGGCTGCAGTCTTGATATGCAGTGATTTTGGAGCCCAAGAAAATAAAGTCTTGTCACTGTTTCTATTGTTACCCCATCTATTTGCCATGAAGCGATGGGACCGGATGCCATGGTCTTAGATTTTGGAATGTTGAGTTTTATGCCAGCTTTTCACTCTCCTCTTTCACTTTCATCAAGAGGCTCTTTAGTTCTTCTTCACTTTTTGCCATGAGGGTGGTGTCGTCTGCATATCTGAGGTTATTGATATGTCTCCTGGCAGTCTTGATTCCAGCTTGTGCTTCATCCAGCCCGGTGTTTCTCATGATGTACCCAGCATATAAGTTAAATAAGCAGGGTGACAAGATACAGCCTTGACGTACTCCTTTGCCAATTTGAAACCAGCCTGTTGTTCCATGTCCTGTTCTAACTCTTGCTTCTTGATCTGCATACACATTTCTCAGGAGGCAGGTAAGGTGGTCTGGTATTCCCATCTCTTTAAGAATTTTCCACAGTTTGTTGTGATCCACTCTGTCAAAGGCTTTTGCATAGCCAATAAAGCAGATGTTTTTCTGGAACTCTCTTGCTTTTTCTATGACCCAAGGGATGTTGGCAATTTGATTTCTGGTTCCTCTACCTTTTCTAAATCCAGTTTGAACATTTGAAAGTTCTCAGTTCCTGTACTGTTGAAGTCTCGGTTGGAGAATTTTGAGCATTACTTTTCTAGCATATGAGATGAGTGCATCTGTGTGGTAGTTTGAGCATTCTTTGGCATTGGAATGAAAACTGACCTTTTCCAGTCCTGTGGCCACTGCTGAGTTTTCCAAATTTGCTGGCGTATTGAGTGTAGCACTTTAACATCATCATCTTTTAGAACTTGTAGCTCAGCTGGAATTCCATCACCTCCACTACCTTTGTTTGTAGTAATGCTTCCTAAAGCCCACTTGTCTTCGGACTCCAGGATGTCTGGCTCTAAGTGAGTGTGATCACACCGTTGGTGTTATCTGGGTCATGAAGATCTTTTTTGTTGTTGTGTGTATGCTTGCCACCTCTTCTTAATATCTCCTGCTTCTGTTAGGTCCATTCCATTTCTGTCCTTTATTGTGCCCATCTTTGCATGAAATGTTCCCTTAGTATCTCTAATTATTCTTGAAGAGATCTCCAGTCATTCTCTTAGCTTCATATAGGGATGATACTGCATTTGAAAGTAAAAATCTCTAGCTTTTTCAACATAATTGAAAGTATATAGGCCATTTTCCAAAGTTTGTAGGTTAAATGTAATACGTTTTGGTGATTGTAAGTTATGTGCAAAGAATATCTTCATCTTTGAAACTCATATTTTCTTTCTACTTTTCAGTAGAAGTGTTTAGTAAATGTTCTGCCGAATGGCAAATAAATTAATGAGTATCATAAATTTTTTGTTCTTACCAACAATCTCAGTTGTCAATTATTATTTCCTCTTAATTTTGAATCTCCTTTTTTATTGTGTGAAACTGTGTACCTAAGTTGTTACTTCCTCTTTTCATTATCCTGTGGTTTGACTGAAGAGTAGGTGATGGTATTCCTAAGCCAATCAGGGAATTAACTCCTCTGGTTACATTGATGGGTACTAGCCTTAAATAAGTCCAGTCAGAATGAAGCCAAAGAGTACTGTGTAGGTGTTAGTCTGGAATTGCCGCAGCTGCTTTCCTATTTTAAGGTAAGCCAGTTTGAGGACAAAGTTGAAATATAGAGACTAACAATATTGAAAAGGCACCAAAAAAATATGACTGATCACATTGCTTTTCTGAAACCTAAATATCATGATTGAGTTTTTCACTTAGAAAACTTGTCATTACGAAGAATGACTTTATTTCTGTTTTTGTTGGTGTTTCTTTTCTTTGGTACCAAAAGCACCATAAATGATACACATGGTAATATTTCTTTGCCTCTTGTTTTGAAAGCATTTGAAATATAGCCTTTTTTTCATATTCATGTGTTATTTACGGTTGAGACATTAGATTTTTGTTATATGACTTTGAATAATTTCAGTTGTTCTTTTCAAGAAGGGTAATATGTTCTACTCTTTTGTGTCCAGATGTATCCCAGAACTTTACAAAATTAATGTATATAAAAGATGTTACATAGTTTTCTTAGTAATTTAAAATAAATACCTAAAATTTTATGTCAGGAAGTGTGCCATTATGAAAGAGAAATCTCAGCAAAGAGGTAGTAGTAATATTTTAGAAATTAAAAAGAAATAGCAGCCTTTACTTTTTAGGCTATATACCATAAATGTTGTATTTTTCTACTCTGTCATTTTAGCCAGGTTTTTTAATGGTAGCAATTTGGTGGTACCAAACACTGCTGATATCATGTTTCAAGATTTGACAGTGATTAATTTCTGCCTAATACTCCGATAAACATTTTTTTCAATGTGGATTTTTAATAAATGTGTTTTGTTTGATGTAAAATTATTAATCTGACAAATTGGTATGGATTGTATACTGTATCCTTTAAGATTATTGCTTACTAAATATTGAAATGCTTAAGATGTTGAAACATTCTCTGAAATTATCTAATTGGGTAGAATCTTTTCATGTAGAATTTGTAGTCATTTTGTATTTTAGCTATTTTATGAAATTACATTAGTAAACTCAAAATTTTTTTGTCTTATTATATAGAACCTGTTGATTTGATTATAGGATACTTGGTTAATTAAGAGAAAGCAGTTTATTATTCATTTACTGTTTGGTTGGACTTGGTGCTAAAATTCTAAGGTTGCAACATGGTCTAGACCTGTTTCCTGGATGCAGCCAGTTGAAACTATGAGTCACATAGAATTTGAGGAGGGTAGATAAGTGCTTACATCTTTGAATAAAAAGTGTGAGTACAGTTATTTCTGCCTTTTGGGGTTTATTGGCTAGTAGGCTTCTTTGGAATTAATAAAAAAGTTTGGATTACATGTAGTATTTCGTCTGTATTTGTTCAAGTCAGCCAAACAAAATAGATCTTAGTAGAACATATTTTGAAGTTAATTTGAATAAATAGGAACTAAATGTATAAGTATACATAATAATACATAACTGATGACAAAGATTACTTAAAATGTTTAAGCACTTGATTTATAGTTTGGGTCTCAGTTTTCTCATTTATTCCATTTAGTGAATGCAGTTGGTCTAGAGTTCAGAGTTTTTCCTATTCTGTAGTTCTAGATTTGTGATGTTGATATAGTTTCTTTTTAAAACCTGTACTGTCTTAGAATAAAGTGTCTATTAAGCAAAAATAAATTTTAGGTTTGTCCCAATAGCTTTATTTACAAGTTTTGAAACATTTCATAATAACATATCTATTATGTTACCTTATTACAGAGACCACAATTCTATGTAAATAATGTAATTTCTGTGCAGCGTTTCTTCTGGATAATAAAAAATGCAGTTATAGGATTTGGATTTTTATGATCAAATAAATTGAAATAGAATAAAGAAATATCTAAAGGCTATAGTATTGGTACTTAAAATAATTTAGTATATTTCTTCATGTTCCTGGTCATTTTGATCATCTACATTTAATTCTTGGTGAAGATATCCTGTAGTTCAAATTGATTAAAAGAAGTAAAAAAATTACTTCTTTCAATGAACATAGTACTTCACACTTTCAAAGCTTAAAATAGAAAAAGGACCCTTCCAGTGCTATGATAAATAGCCCCCCTGAACCTTTGCTTTCTTGATTTTTGCAGTCCAGTGCTTCGAATCCTTTAGGGAGGTTCTTTTTTTCAGTCACTTAGTGACTTTAGTTATTTTAGTTCCTCCCATCTTTTTAATTTAGCATTAGAGAGTCAGTCCTTTGCTGCCTGTTTATTTTTGTGTTTCAAATCTTAATCCCCTTATTATTTATATGGAATTATTTATATTGGTATCTCTCAGTTGGTAAAGAATCTGCTTGCAATGCAGGAGACCCTGGTTCGATTCCTGGTTTGGGAGGATCTGCTGGAGAAGGGATAGGCTACCCACTCCAGTATTCTTGAGCTTCTTTTGTGACTCAGCTGGTAAAGAATCTGCCTGCAGTGTGGGAGACTTAGGTTCGATCCCTGGGTTGGGAAGATTCCCTGGAGAAGGGAATAGCTACCCATTCCAGTATTTTGGCCTAGAGAATTCCATGGACTGTATAGTCCATGGAGTCGCAAAGAATCGGACATGACTGAGTGACTTTCACATGGCAGGTATTTGAATTTTAAGTTTAATTTAGCATCTTCATTTCAGATGTCTTCTATTATTTGCTATATTGCTATATTTAAAAAGTGCATTGTAAATTTAGAAGATTTCCTGTCTCATGCCACAGAAGTTAGAAACAGTAGAACATGAAGTAGAAACTTAAGTCAGCATTTGTAGACTAGAGTTTAGAATTTTTCAAGGCTATGAGAGGTGTGAAAATGACTATCACTTGTTCAGTCCCTTAGTCGTGTCCAACTCTTTGCGACCCCATGGACTGCAACATGCCAGGCTTCCCTGTCCTTCATTATCTCCCAGAGTTTGCTCAAATTCATGTCCATTGAGTCAGTGATGCCATCCAACCATCTCATCCTCTGTCGCCCCCTTCTCCTCCTGCCCTCAATCTTTTCCAGAATCTAAGGAGCTGAAAAATCTGATACATCTGTCAAAATTAGTGAGTTTAAGATTCAGAAAACATCTTTAGACACAGAGGAATATTGAAAAGGGACTCTATGTTTATGTTAATTTATGGATAAAGTTATATGCATTGCTATTTAGTTCAAAATGGCTTTATGTATATACCTTAGATTGAATCTTAGCGTCAAATCAGTACAGAAAGATAGGGTATTGAAACTCTGAAACAATTAAAATTGGTAAACTGTTCCAGTGTTTTGAATAGCACCTTATTATTATTTTGGTCTGTCTTTACCTTTAAAACTACATTGATCAAACTGTGTGTGTTTGTGTAGATATATGTAGATCATGCTTTAGAGTGTTTTGCCTGTTTATCAAAGTGTGTGTGTGTGTGTGTGTGTGTGTCTTTACCTTTAAAACTACATTGATCAAAGTATGTGTGTGTGTCTTTACCTTTAAAACTACATTGATCAAAGTGTGTGTGTGTGTGTCTTTACCTTTAAAACTATATTGATCAAAGTGTGTGTGTGTGTCTTTACCTTTAAAACTACATTGATCAAAGTGTGTGTGTGTGTCTTTACCTTTAAAACTACATTGATCAAAGTGTGTGTGTGTGTCTTTACCTTTAAAACTATATTGATCAAAGTGTGTGTGTGTGTGTGTCTTTACCTTTAAAACTACATTGATCAAAGTATGTGTGTGTGTCTTTACCTTTAAAACTACATTGATCAAAGTGTGTGTGTGTGTGTGTCTTTACCTTTAAAACTACATTGATCAAAGTGTGTGTGTGTGTGTAGATATATATAGATCATGCTTTAGAGTGTTTTGCCTATTTGTTGTTGTCCAGTCCCAAGTCGTGTCTGACTCTTTGCGACCCTCTGTACTGCAGCACTCCAGGCTTCCCTGTCCTTCACTGTCTCCCTTAGTTTACTCAAACTCATGTCCATTAAGTCAGTGTAGCCAGCCAGCCATCTCATCCTCTGTCGCCCCCTTCTGTTGCCCTCAGTCTTCCCAGCGTCAGGGTCTTTTCCAATGAGTCAGCTCTTCACATCAGATGGCCCAAGTATTGGAGCTTCAGCACTAGACCTTCCAATGAATATTCAAGACTGATCTCCTTTAGGATGGACTGGTTTGATCTCCTCGCTGTCTAAGGGACTCTCAAGTGTCTTCTCCAACGCCACAGTTCAAAAGCGTCCATTTTTTGGCACTCAGTCTTTATGGTCCAGCTGTCATATCCATACATGACTACTGGAAAAACCATAGCTTTGACAATATGAACCTTTGTTGGCAAAGTGATATCTCTGCTTTTTAATACACTGTCTAGGTTTGTCATAGCTTTTCTTCCAAGGAGCAAGAGTCGTAATTTCATGGCTACAGTCATGATCTGCAATGATTTTGGAGCCCAAGAAAATGAAATCTCACAGTTTCCACATATTCCCCATCTATTTGCCATGAGTGATGGGACTGAATGCCATCATCTTCATTTTTTGAATGTCGAGTTTTAAACCAGCTTTTTCCCTCTCCTCTTTCGCTTTCATTAAGAGGCTCTTTAGTTCCTCTTCACTTTCTGCCATTAAAATGGTATCATCTGAGATTGTCATTGTTTCTCATGGCAGTCTTGATTCTAGCTTGTGATTCATCCAGCCCAGCATTTCGCATGATATATTCTGCATATAAGTTAAATAAGCAGGGTGACAGTATACTGCTTTAACATACTCCTTTCCCAATTTTGAACCCGTCCATTGTTCCGTGTCCAGTTCTAACTGTTGCTTCTTGACCTGACTACAGGTTTCCCAGGAGAAAGGTAAGGTTGTCTTGTATTCCCATCTCTTGAAGAATTTTCAATGGTTTGTTGTGATCCACACAGTCAAAGGCTTTAGCTTAGTCAGTGATGCAGAAGTAGATTTTTTTTGGAATCCCCTTGCTTTTTCTGTGACCCAAGGGATGTTGTCAATTTGGTCTCTGGTTCTTGTGCCTTTTTTTTTTTTTTAATTTAATTTTATTTTTTTTCAAAAACAATTTCAGGAATCTTTACTTAAAAACAACCTTATCTTAAAATGGAGTAACTTTGGTTTTATGAGCAGCAAGCAAAGTACAGAAGCAAAAATGCATTACAGGAGCATTAAGTTCTACATTAGGTCACAGGGTCTAATCTGAAATCACACCCATAATATCATTTTTCAGGATATCTGGGAAATAGTTATTTCTCAGGATGTCTGAACCATAGCTACTCTATTTTGACTTTTAATTGTAAAAAAAAAAATTTTTTTTTTAATAGCCTAAGCAGATTTATGGTGAAATCTGCTTTGCCTTTTCTAAATTTAGCTTGTACATCTGGAAGGTCTGAGTGACTAAGCATAGCACAGAAGCTATAGGAGAAAAGAAGGAAATCCTAGGGTACTGAGTCTTCAAACCGTTCATTTCGAACAACTTTGATCTTACCAGTTTTGTTTGATATTGATTTCTCAGGTCAAAAAATTAGGATATGTAATTCTTTTTTTCAGGGAGAAACTTCCTGACAAAAAATTCTATAATTGATGGTTTGTGCATTGAAAATTAAGTAGTGTACAATTGTTGTTAAATAAAATGATTATTATAACAAAGAAGAGCTTTCTTAGTAATTGTAGATTAAAGATATAATTATAAAGTGACTCCTGATAAGGATATTCCTATAAAAGATTAAACTAATTTGGTCCAGGTATGTAAGTTTTATTGGTCATGTCGCAGAAAAATATGAGATATGTTGCTAAAGCCAGTGATTCTCAACCTTTTTTATATTGTATTCATTGCAGTCTTACAGTGGATACAGTTAAGCTTTAACGTATGTGAAAATCTTGGAGGGAGCTTCATATTTTAAATGCTGTTTTTTATACGTCATATATAAATATTTTGATCTGCATTTTACTAAAATCTCCCATTTTATTAAAATTATTTTTTTAGGTACCAAAGCAACATAAAAATATATATCTAGAGTAATTATACTCACACCCCTGTATCCATCGTCTCAGTTACTCTCCCACTCTTTTATATAACCTTTTTTATTAATTGAAGTGTCTTTCCAGAGTTAACTTAAAAAGATAGGAGTAAGTGTACAGCATTTCATTCCTGCCATTCATATATGATCAACTTGAGCGTCACTGGAAGGAAAACACACGTAAGTCTACTGATAAGATACAGTAGGACGTGTACAGCCCAACCGATGAAATATTTATACTAAAAACTGCTGAATTTGAATATATTCAAACCTCTACATCCAGTAGCTAATTTACAGGATATATGAGAGTAGAGGAGCCTGTTATACAACACCACGAGGATGGAGTTAGCCAGATTCAGGATGTGGGAAATTCCAAGAGTAGAGCTGTGCTGGGGAATATTGCGGCCACTTACTTTGTGTGACAACTTAAGTTGATTAAAGTTGAATAAAATAGAAAATCAATTCCTCATTCACTGTAGCCAATTTCCTGTTCTCAGTTGTCACATCTTACTGGTGGCTATGATTTTAGACAGTGCAACTAAGAAAATTTCCATCATTGCAGAAAGATCTTTTGGATACACTATTCTAGAGTAAGCATTAAAAGAATAGACAACTTATTATTCAGACTAGTAGAAGGGGAAAAAGTTGGAATGGTAAAAATAAAAGAATGCAATAAGAGAGACAAACAAGAAAGGCAAGACAGAGCACAAAATATGAGGTTTAATGTAAACCCAGATATATCAGTGCTTATATTAAGTATAATTGACTGAAGGTCTATTAAAAGGCAGATTATCAAATCTGGAGGTGAGAACCCACAACACACACTTATTTGATGTTTATAAAAAAATCCATCTAAAGCATAAGAATACTTAAGTGAAAATCTTTCAGTTGTGTCTGACTCTTTGCGACCCTCTGGACTATATACAGTCCATGGAATTGTGCAGGCTGGAATACTGGAGTGGGTAGCCTTTCCCTTCTCCAGGAAATCTTCCCAATCCAGGAATTGAACCCAGGTCTACCGCATTGCAGGCGGATTCTTGACTAGCTGAGCCACAAGGGAAGCCCAAGAATACTGAAGTGGGTAGCATATCCCTTCTCCAGAGGATTTTCCCAACCAACCCAGGAATGGAACCAGGATTTCCTGCATTGCATGTGGATTCTTTACCAACTGAGCCATCAGGGAAGCCGAAGAATACCTAAAGATGGTTGTAAAAAGTTGGGGGGAAAAAAACTTCCATGCAGATACTAATTAAAGATGATTGATGTGGCTTCCCAGGTGGAGCTAGTAGTAAAGAACTCTCCTGCCAGTGCAGGAGATGTTAGAGACGCAGGTTCACCCCTGGTACTGGAAGATCCCCTGGAGACGGAAATGGCAACCCACTCTAGGATTCTTGCCTGGAGAACCCCATGGACAGAGGAGCCTGGTGGGCAGAGTCAGACTTAAGTTACTTAGTGTGCATGCATGATTTAATGACAGTGTTTAAGAAAAGAAGCATTATTTGGGATGAAGAGGCTTTCTTCACCACGACAAGAGTTTTATTCAGCAAGAAGATATAATATTAGTTTTCTAAGTACCTGTGACATGACTTCAAGTACATAAAGCTGTTAGAGAAAACAGACAAATTTATAATCATAGTGGGAAATTAAATAGCTGATAGAACTAGCTGTAAAATGTCAGTGATAAATAGAATATGCAGAATAATAATTACTTGCTTTGACCACTTCACAAGGTCGTTGTGTGAATGAGATAGCGTATTCAATAAATACACTGTCATTCAATATGAGCAAATATTTAATATGAATATGTACTGATATATTTTTATTCAAAAAATATTTGAGCACATTCTAATGACAAGTAGTGATTTTAAGACGTGTTTTGTATGTGTAGAGCCTTAATCACATGTAAATATTGTCGGGCACGATTGCCAATTTTAAGTGCTTAATGAATTATAGGCAGTTTTTATCTGGGTGGATCCATAGAAGTGATACAGATTTGAAGGATGTATTTATTGAGGAAACAAGATATTTTGGTCCCTGAAAAGTGACTGGCATAATATAGTAAAATAGGTATAAAATGATTTTGGTAGAAAGAATGGCATGAGGAGGAACTTTCCTGGCAGTCTAGTGGTTTAAGACCTTGCTCTTCCCCTACAGGGGTCATGGGGTGGATCCCTGGTAGGTGCGCCAAGACCCTCCATGCCCCATGGCATGACACCCTTGCCTCCAAAAAACGAATGATATGAGGAAAAGCAAAGGACTTGGCTTCAGAGAGGGTTCATATCTGAAATAACAGTAATAAAAATAATTTGAAAATTAGGGCCAAATTGTAACAGCAGACTAAGAAATTTGTGCTGTGCTTAGGGATTGGTTGGTGGTTGGCTGAAATGAATATTTCAGTACTTGTGCCATTTCCCTAGATATTTTGAGGGCTTGGTTCTAGGGCCCCCTCAGATAACAAAATCCAAGGGTGCTCAAGACATTTTCTTAAAATGGCATAATTCATTTGGCCCTTCATATCTGAACATGTAGGGCCATAACTATATCTTGAAGGTAGATTGAAGAACCTTTAATTTTGATAGCTGAAAAAGCATACTAATTTCCATACAGACCTGTTTACAGCTGCAGTTTATGAAAACACTGGTTTTCCCACACTCATCACTATTGACTACTGTCAGTCATAATTTTTGCCTAATTTGCCCAAAGAATTGTACCTTACTTTGATTTCCATTTATGTGTTTTGAGTTTCATGTATTTATTGGCCTTATTTTTAAAAAGTATAAATAGCTTGGTCATATTTTGGCCCCTTTTGTGATTTGCTTTTCTAATTTATAGGTACTCTTTTTATATTTAAGGTGTATGTTCCTTTTTTACATGTGATTTAATTTTTTTCCTAATTGCTTGTTATTTTAAAACATTTTTAATATGTTTCTCCTATGACTTTGTTTATCGTTTATAGGGTGAATAAGTTTTTTTATTGACTTCATAATACTGTGTCTTAAAAAGTATTCTAACCCCAGATTATATTTTAAAACATTAACTCCCCCCCACTCCACACTGATATGAAATGTCTCCTTTCTTCTTGCTATATTTTGATATTTAGGAATTTTTATGGACCCTTTTCTATATTCCGTTTATCAGTTTTTTTGTAACGCAGGATTATTTTAATAATTGCTGTTTTATAGAATCTAAGGCAGACTTCTTTAACTTTCAAAAATATATTGGTAATTCTTTCATGTTTTTTCTTTTTTTTTGTTATTGTGATAAAATATGCCCGGCAGAAAACTTAACACTTAAACCATTTTTTTTTTTTTTTACAACTTGGTTAAAGTCATTTATTTGTTCATATTTTAAAAGATATTAGACACCTGGTAAACATTTTCGTGGACTACCCATTAATCTTCTTTTTTTTTTTTTTGAAATGAACAGAGGAAAATTTATGCGTCGAACCTGGACTGGTCACTTATGATAATATACATGCTACAATTCCATTCTCCCCAATCATTCCACCTTCACCCTCTCCCACAGAGTCCCAAAGACTGTTCTAAATGCCTATGTCTCTTTTGCAGTCTCTTATACAGGGTTCAGGTTACCATTTTTCTAAATTCCATATATATGCGTTAATATACAGTATTGATGTTCTTCTTTCTGGCTTACTTCACTCTGTATAATTGGCTCCAATTTCATCCACCTCATTAAAACTGATTCAAATGCATTCTTTTTGATGGCTGAGAAATACTCCATTGTGTATATGTACCAAAGCTTTCTTATCCATTCATCTGCAGATGGACATCTAGGTTGCTTCCATGTCCTGGCTATTATAAACAGTGCTGCAGTGAACATTGGAGTACATGTGTCTCTTTCAATTCTGGTTTCCTCGGTGTGTATGCCCAGGAGTGCGATCGCTGGATCATATGGCAGTTCTATTTCCAGTTTTCTGAGGAATCTCCACACTGTTCTCCATAGTGGCTGTACTAGTTTGCATTCCCACCAACAGTGTAAGAGGGTTCCCTTCTCTCCACACCCTCTCCAGCACTTATTGCATGTAGACTTTTGGATAGCAGCCATTCTGACTGGTGTGAAATGGTATCTCATTGTGGTTTTGATTTGCATTTCTCTGATGATGAGGGATGTTGAGCATTTTTTCATGTGTTTATTAGCCATCTTTATGTCTTCTTTGGAGAAATGTCTGTTTAGTTCTTTGGCCCATTTTTTGATTGGGTCACTTAGTTTTCTGGAATTAAGCTGCAGGAGCTGCTTGTATAATTTGGAGATTAATCCTTTATCAGTTGCTTCATTTGCTATTATTGTCTCCCATTCTGAAGGTTGTCTTCTCACCTTGCTTAGAGTTTCCTTTGCTGTGCAGAAGCTTTTGATTTTAATTAGGTCCCATTTGTTTATTTTTGCTTTTATTTCCAATATTCTGGGAGGTGGGTCTTGGAGGATCCTGCTGTGATTTATGTCGGAGAGTGTTTTGCCTACGTTCTCCTCTAGGAGTTTTATAGTTTCTGGTCTTACATTTAGATCTTTAATCCATTTTGAGTTTATTTTGGTGTATGGTGTTAGGAAGTGTTCTAGTTTCATTCTCTTACAAGTGGCTGACCAGTTTTCCCAGCACCACTTGTTAAAGAGACTGTCTTTTCTCCATTTTATATTCTTGCCTCCTTTGTTGAAGATAAGGTGTCCATAGGAGCGTGGGTTTATCTCTGGACTTTCTGTTTTGTTCCATTGATCTATATTTCTGTCTTTATGCCAGTACCATACTGTCTTGATGACTGTGGCTTTGTAATAGAGCCTGAAGTCCGGCAGGTTAATTCCCCCAGTTCCATTCTTCTTCCTCAAGATTGCTTTGGCTATTCGAGGTTTTTTGTATTTCCATACAAATTGTGAGATTATTTGTTCTAGTTCTGTGAAAAATATCATTGGTAGCTTGATAGGGATTGCATTGAATGTATAAATTACTTTGGGTAGTATACTCATTTTTACAATATTTATTCTTCCAATCCACGAACACGGTATATTTCTCCATCTATTCGTGTCCTCTTTGATTACTTTCACTAGTGTTTTATAGTTTTCTATGTACAAGTCTTTTGTTTCCTTAGGTAGATATATTCCTAAGTATTTAATTCTTTTCGTTGCAACAGTGAATGGAATAGTTTCCTTAATTTCTCTTTCTATTTTCTCATTATTAGTGTATAGGAATGCAAGGGATTTCTGTGTGTTGATTTTATATCCTGCAACTTTACTGTAATCATTGATTAGCTCTAGTAGTTTTCTGGTAGAGTCTTTAGGGTTTTCTGTGTAGAGGATCATATCATCAGCGAACAGTGAAAGCTTTACTTCTTCTTTTCCAATTTGTATTCCTTTTATGTCTTTTTCTGCTCTGATTGCTGTGGCCAAAACTTCCAGAACTATGTTGAATAGTAGTGGTGAGAGTGGGCACCCTTGTCTTGTTCCTGACTTTAGGGGAAATGCTTTCAGTTTTTCACCATTGAGGATAATGTTTGCTGTGGGTTTGTCATATATAGCTTTTATTATGTTGAGGTATGTCCCTTCAATTCCCACTTTCTGGAGGGTTTTTATCAAAAATGGATGTTGAATTTTGTCGAAGGCTTTCTCTGCATCTATTGAGATAATCATATGATTTTTATTTTTCAGTTTGTTAATGTGGTGTATTACGTTGATTGATTTGCGGATATTGAAGAATCCTTGCATTCCTGGGATAAAGCCCACTTGGTCATGATGTATGATCTTCTTAATGTGTTGTTGGATTCTGATTGCTAGAATTTTGTTAAGGATTTTTGCATCTATGTTCATCAGTGATATTGGCCTATAGTTTTCTTTTTTTATGGGGTCTTTACCAGGTTTTGGGATTAGGGTGATGGTGGCCTCATAGAATGAGTTTGGAAGTTTCCCTTCCTCAGCTATTTTCTGGAAGAGTTTGAGTAGAATAGGTGTTAGCTCTTCTCTAAATTTTTGGTAGAATTCAGCTGTGAAGCCGTCTGGACCTGGGCTTTTGTTTGCTGGGAGATTTTTGATTACAGTTTCAATTTCCGTGCTTGTGATGGGTTTGTTCAGATTTTCTATTTCTTCCTGGTTCAGTTTTGGAAAGTTGTACTTTTCTAGGAATTTGTCCATTTCTTCCAGGTTATTCATTTTATTGCCATATAATTGCTGATAGTATTCTCTAATAATCCTTTGTATTTCTGTGTTGTCAGTTGTGATCTCTCCATTTTCATTTCTAATTTTATTGATTTGGTTCTTCTCCCTTTGTTTCTTGATGAGTCTGGCTAGTGGTTTGTCAATTTTATTCACCTTCTCAAAGAACCAGCTTTTGGCTTTGTTGATTTTTGCTATGGTCTCTTTTGTTTCTTTTGCATTTATCTCTGCCCTAATTTTTATGATTTCTTTCCTTCTACTGACCCTGGGGTTCTTCATTTCTTCCTTTTCTAGTTGCTTTAGATGTAGAGTTAGGTTATTTAGTTGACTTTTTTCTTGTTTCTTGAGGTGTGCCTGTATTGTTATGAACTTCCCCCTTAGCACTGCTTGTACAGTGTCCCAGAGGTTTTGGGTTGTTGTGTTTTCATTTTCATTCATTTCTATGCATATTTTGATGTCTCTTTTGATTTCTTCTATGATTTGTTCATTATTCAGCAGCATGTTGTTCAGTCTCCATATGTTGGCACTTTTAACAGTTATTCTCCTGTAATTGAGATCTAATCTTACTGCATTGTGGTCAGAAAAGATGCTTGGAATGATTTCAATTTTTTTGAATTTACCAAGGCTAGATTTATGTCCCAGGATGTGATCTATCCTGGAAAAGGTTCCGTGTGCGCTTGAGAAAAAGGTGAAATTCATTGTTTTGGGGTGAAATGTCCTATAGATATCTATTAGGTCTAACTCTTCTATTATATCATTTAAAGATTGTGTTTCCTTGTTAATTTTCTGTTTAGTTGATCTATCCATAGATGTAAGTGGGGTGTTAAAATCTCCCACTATTATTGTGTTATTGTTAATTTCCCCTTTCATACTTGTTAGTAATTGTCTTACATATTGCGGTGCTCCTATGTTAGGTGCATAAATATTTATAATTGTTATATCTTCTTCTTGGATTGATCCTTTGATCATTATGTAGTTTCCTTCTTTGTCTCGTTTCACAGCCTTTGTTTTAAAGTCTATTTTATCTGATATGAGTATTGCTACTCCTGCTTTCTTTTGGTCTCTATTTGCATGGACTATCTTTTGCCAGCCCTTCACTTTCAGTCTGTATGTGTCCCTCGTTTTGAGGTGGGTCTCTTGTAGACAACATATATGGGGGTTTTGTTTTTGTATCCATTCAGCCAGCCTTTGTCTTTTGGTTGGGGCATTCAACCCATTTACGTTTAAGGTAATTATTGAAAAGTACGATCCCGTAGCCATTTTCTTTATTGCTTTGGGTTCAAGTTTATACACTCTTTCTGTGATTCCTGTCTATAGAAGATCCTTTAGCATTTGTTGGAGAGCTGGTTTGGTGATGCTGAATTCCCTCAGCTTTTGCTTGTCTGTAAAGCTTTTGATTTCTCCTTCATATTTGAATGAGATCCTTGCTGGGTATAGTAATCTGGGCTGTAGGTTATTTTCTTTCATCACTTTAAGTATATCTTGCCACTCCCTTCTGGCCTGAAGAGTTTCTGTTGAAAGATCAGCTGTTATCCTTATGGGAATCCCCTTGAGTGTTATTTGCTGCTTTTCCCTTGCTGCTTTTAATATTTGCTCTTTGTGTTTGATCTTTGATAATTTGATTAATATGTGTCTTGGAGTATTTCGCTTTGGGTTTATCCTGTTGGGGACTCTCTGGATTTCTTGGACTTGCGTGATTATTTCTTTCCCTATTTTAGGGAAGTTTTCAACTATTATCTCCTCCAGTATTCTCTCATGGTCTTTCTTTTTGTCTTCTTCTTCTGGGACTCCTATGATTCGAATGTTGGAGCGTTTAACATTGTCCCAGAGGTCTCTAATACTGTCCTCATTTCTTTTAATTCGTTTTTCTTTTTTCCTCTCTGTTTCATTTATTTCTACATTTTGTATACCATTTTTGAGTATACAGTTTAACGGTATAAAGTTCATTCACATTCTGGTGCAGTCACCACTGTCCACTGTCATAACTAATAGGTCTTCCTCCAAAGAAACTCTGTATTCATTTATAACTCAGTTCCCTCCTATGCTAACCTGTAATCTATTGTTTGTCTCTGAATTTTGCTTTATTTCATATAAGTGTGGTGTTGGAGAAGACTCTTGAGAGTCCCTTGGACTGCAAGGAGATCCAACCAGTCCATTCTAAAGGAGATCAATCCTGGATGTTCATTTGAGGGACTGATGCTAAAGCTGAAACTGCAATAGTTTGGCCACCTCATGCGACGAGTTGACTCACTGGAAAAGACTCTGATGCTGGGAAAGGTTGGGGGCAGGAGGAGAAGGGGACGACGGAGAATGAGATGGCTGGATGGCATCACCGACTCTGTGGACATGAGTTTGAGTGTACTCCGGGAGTTGGTGATGGACAGGGAGGCCTGGCGTGCTGTGATTCATGGGGTCGCGGAGAGTCGGACACGACTGAGCGACTGAACTGAACTGAAGAGCCATGTATATGTGTGAATTTTATTCTGTCTTATTTAAGTTACTATAGTGTTTTTTTAAGATTCATCGATCTTGCGGCAAAAATCAGAACTTCATTTTTCTGACCAAATAACATCCTCTTGCATGTACATAACATGAAAGATTATATTGAATCTATAAGTCTGTTTGAGTAGAATTGCTACCCTAACAGTATTAAGTTTTCCAGTCTGTGAACACAGTATTTCTTTCATTTGTGTCTTTAGTTTTTTCCAGCAGCATTTTGTGTTTTTTAGTGTACAAGTTTTTGCCTCCTTGGTTTCGTTAATTGCTTAGGTATTGTATTGTTTTTGTATTTAGTAAATATACATACATACATATATATATAGTGAATGGAATTTTCTTAATTTCCTTTTCAGATTTGTTATTCTTAATGTATGGAAGTATAACTGATTTTTACATGTTGATTTTGTATTCTGCCTCTGCTAACTTTTTTTTTTCCTAACAGTTATTTTCTCTTGTGTTTCTGAAATTTTTATAGTTTTCTCCATATATTGTCATGTCATTTGCAAAATAATATTTCTTCTTTCCAGTTTGAATGTCGTTTTAATTTTTCTGATTTTCTATTTATAGAACTTCCCACACCATATTTAATAGACGTGCTAAGAGCAAGCATATTTGTCTTAAACTTTAGTAGTTTTTTTTACTGTGACTATGATTTTGACTGTGGAATTTTCATGTATGGCCTTTATTATGTTGAGGTAGTTTCATTTAATTCCTAGTTTGTTGTGCACTTTTTATCATGAAAGTGTATTGTATTTTGTCAAATGCGTTTTCTCTATCAACAGAGATGATCATTTTTATTCCTTTTATTTTTATAATGTGATATATTGCATTGATTTTTTTTTTTTTTTTTTGGTATATCGAACCATCTTTGCATTCCAGGAGTAAATCCCACTTGCTTATGTGTATAATACTTTGTGTATTTAATTAAAAATTAATTTTGTAACTTCTTTCAATTTTCTCTCCTCTCACAAATATTCTACTATAATTTTGCTTGAGATTGTATACAGATTTATAGACAAATTCAGGAGGAAAGAGCATCTTTGCATTATTGTGACTCAATTTCAAATAGCATGTGGTATCCAGCTATTAAGTTTTTTGTTTTTTTTTTAAGTTCTGCAGTAATTTTCTTCTATGCAGGTCTTATGGGTTTTTAGGTTCATTTTTAGACACTTTGTATTTTGATTTTAAAGTGCATGTGGGTATACCTGAATCATTAATATGTACCTTTATAAGTCACTGATTTGTCTCCCCCAAAATGATTTTTGTATTAAAAATAATGTTCCCTTTCTTTTCCCCTGTGTATATTTTTAGCTCATGTAATTACTTATTAGTTCTTTTCATTAATGGGCTTAACAAAGTTATAGTAAATCTTATCTATAAGAAAACTCGCACAAAGAAAAAGTGAAATGATAATGTTACTAAGCATGTTAAATCTTTTGCTTAAATTTTCAATAGTCTGTTGACTTTTGTTTCCTTAACATGTTTTTGTTTTTATTATTGTAATCAGTGGAAATCTAAATTTTATTTTATAGAGCTTTACTTTTAGGTTATATATGTAGCAGTTTATTTTCAAGTAAAATTATAACATTTCTGTGTTCACAAACACAGGTAAAAATTTTGCTGGTAATTATTTACTGTTCAAAGAGGTACATATCAGAGTTCTTAATATTAAGATGTATTTATTCCCTAAGTTATCAATCCTTTTTAATACTATTCTTTTTCAAAATGCTATATTTATGACATAAAATTACAGTCTACACTGGAAAAGACTCCGATGCTGGGAAGGATTGGGGGTGGGAGGAGAAGGGGACGACAGAGAATGAGATGGCTGGATGGCATCACCGACTCGATGGACATGAGTTTGAGTGAACTCCAGGAGTTGGTGATGGACAGGGAGGCCTGGCATGCTGTGATTCATGGGGTCGCGGAGAGTTGGACGCGACTGAACTGAACTGAATGTGTATGTATATGTATATCCCCACACATACACACATTCTCTATAGGGGTTTTATTTTTAATAAAAGTCTTCTGCAGTAGACTCCATTCTTGATTTCTCACCTGTGTTACATTTTAGAGAATTGTTCTATTTTTACTTCTTAAGAGTACTACTATAGTGAAGGTTGAAACTTGGAGAATAGGAAACTGACTTTATGTACACTATAATTTTTTAATGTGGTTTTTTTTTTTCAGCTTTTTGATGTTTTGAACCTTGGTAGGGTTTAGGAAATAGTAGATCAAAATTTCCATTTTAAACAACAAATGGCTGTACTTTTCTACGTTCTTGACTTAGGCAGTTACCTGTAAAATTAAAAAAATGTATGAGAAGAATGTCCAGCGTTATTAATTTCAAAAATGCAATGAGTTCAAGTGATGTGATGGTATGTGCATTAGGTACTAATTTTTTGCCTAGTCTTTTTTTGTTGCTGTTTTTTACATAGAAAATAATTCAGATTTTGGCAAATCTTTTTCTTAAACATTGTTCTGAGGAAGTTTTTCTTTTTTTAAAGCACGTTTGACTGGCAAAATGAACAATCAGTGGACAGTCAATTTAAAAATTCTGAACTCATTATTATTCAGTTACTAAGTTGTGTCTGATTCTTTGCGAACCCGTGGGCTGTAGCATGCCAGACTCCTCTATCCTCCGCTATCTCCTGAAATTTGCTCAAATTCATGTCCATTGAGTCGGTGATGCTATCTATCTAACCATTGCATCTTCTGCTGCTCCCTTCTTTTGCCT
The DNA here is from genome assembly GCF_049115385.1 of Moschus berezovskii. Classification (NCBI taxonomy): domain Eukaryota; kingdom Metazoa; phylum Chordata; class Mammalia; order Artiodactyla; family Moschidae; genus Moschus; species Moschus berezovskii. The sequence continues at coordinate 19,912,087 of NC_142471.1, read as the reverse complement.
TCAGTCATTCCAGCATCGGTCTTTTCCAGTTTGTGGGTCGTTTACATCAGGTAGCCAAAGTATTGGAGCTTCAGCATCAGTCTTTCCAGTGAATATTCAGGTTTGATTTCCTTTAAGATTGACTGATTTGATCTCCTTGCTGTCCAGGAGACTCTCAACGGTCTTTTCCAGCCCCACAGTACAAAACCATCATTTTTGGCACTCAGCCTTCTTTATGGTCCAACTTTCACATCCGTACCTGACTACTGGAAAAACCATAGCTTCGACTATTCAGACCTTTTTTGGCAAAGTAATGTCTCTGCTTTTTAATATGCTATCTAGGTTTGCCATAGCTTTCCTTCCAAGGAGCCAAGTGTCTTTTAATTTCATGGCTGCAGTCACTGTCTACAGTGATTTTGGAGCCTGAGATCTTTTATCTTAGTATCTTCTAAATGAAAATGATCTTTTTTTCTATTGTAATAAAACATTAAACCCAAGTTTCTTTAGATTACTATTTTTCCTTTCCACCTTCTCCCATACTTCAGAATTATGAACAGTGTAGTTACACTGCTGATTCTTTTTAGTTATAATATTAATGTCACAGAGTTATAGAAAGAAAGATTTAATCTTTTCAGAGCATAAGCTATTACCTTTGTTATTTCTGTCTTTTTAAATAATGTGGAATGTTATGATTCATGTTAGAGTGCCCTTTTATGTTAGAAGGAAAATGTACAGGCTCAATGAAGTTTGACTGCTCACTTAGTGCAAAGGAAATGAAAGAGTTTGGAAATATGTTGATTTTGATTACAGGACAAAAGGGGCGATGTAATCTAAATCCAGTACTATTTTCTACCCTTTAAAACTTATTTTTTCTTCCTGTGTTCTGCAGTCTTCTATATATACCCTAGGCTATTTTCTGTTGGAAAAGGGGTTTCTGAGAAGCTCTGCAGAAATAATAAGGAAACGTGAGGAAGAACTGAGTTGAGGTCAGGGAACCTATAAACCTTTGAGTGCTTTTGTGATGTGCTATACTCTGTGGGAGGCTCTGAAAAAGGTCAAGCTTGAGAAACTTGCTTCTGAAGAATGTGTCTATTAACATTTTGTGTGCCCTGTTTTTGTTGAGTCTGTTGAAGATTTTTATTTGAAAGTTGATTGTATCTTGTGTTTCTCCTTTTATAAAATTGTTATATTTTGTATCTAACAAAGTAAAAGAAACTACTTGCTCAGTGTGTCTGACTCTCTGCAACCCCATGGACTGTAGCCCACCAGGCTCCTCTGTCCATGGAATTCTCCAGGCAAGAATATTGGAGTGGGACCTTTCTGACCAGGGATTCAACATGCAGGGTCTCCTGCATTGCACAGATTTCTTTACCATCTGAGCTACCAGAGAAGTTATACCAATTCCATACAAATAACTAAAATGTTAACAACAACATAGAAACTGTGTCACAAATGAAGACATTTATTGGTGATTAGAAGGAAATCGGAATCCCTGCTTTGGGAAATAGTCTGTTTTGTATCTTTTACCCCATGACTTATAAGGCTTTTGATACTCTCCTCAGTTTGAGGATAATATCCTCAGTGGTACTATCTCTTGAATCCACTGTAGCAGGTTTTTAACCTCATTATTCCAGGGAAACTGCTATGATCAAAGTCACCAGTGACTAGCTCTTTTCTAAATCAAATGTCATTTTTCATGCCTCATCTTACTTGACCTATTTGTAGTATTTAACATGACTAATCATCCTCTTTTGCATTATATTTTGTTCACTTTGTTTTTAGGATATTATACTCATCTGATTTTTCTCTTGCTTCGCTTGCCTCTCCTTTGAGGTCTCTCGTGCTAATTTTCCTTGTTTCTACTGCAGTCAGTTCTTGGACCTCTTTTCTACCTAAACTTTTGTCCTTGGGAGATAGACTGTCTGCATGCTGATGATTCCCACATTCATATCCTAGTTTGGACCTTTCCTCCAAACCCCAGACTCACATTGAAGCACTCCCTTCATTGTTTCTTTTCAGTATCTAATGGGTGGCTCAAAAGTAACATGTCCACAGTTGAGCTCCTGTTTCTAGCCCCTTAAACCTGCATTGCTGTGAGTTTTCACCATCCAGTGAATGGCAACTCCATCTTTATAATTCAGTTCCCTGGAACTCATCCTTGACAGCCTTGTCTTACATCTTATAACCAAAGTGTCAGCAGAATATTTTTGGTGCTGCCTTTAGAATACATCCAAAAGTCCAATACATCTCACCTCTTCCGTTATTGTCACTCTAGGTCCCGGCCATCATCATCTTTTGCCTAGATTTTCTAGTAGTTTGCAACTAGTTGCAGTAGCCAGCTAACTAGTTACTAGCAATAAGTAGATACCTAAGTAGCCTTCTATATCTTCTTACCCATTTAAGTACCTACAGCAGATGATCAGATTATGTCACTCCCATAATCAAATGCTTCCAGAGGCCTTCATACTGGTTTAGGGTTAAGAACTGAAGGCCCTAAGTGGCCTGAAAGCTCTACATTTTATGTTATTCCCCATCAGCTCAGTTTGAGCTCATCATCTATTACTCTCTGATTTATGTGTTCTTTTCCAGCTGCATCATTGGCCTCTTTGTTGTTTCTTAAACATTCTAGGTGTTTTCCTGCCTTGTGGCCTTTGCACTTGTTTCTCTGCCTAGAATGCTCCTCCGGAAGGTATCCACATGACTCGTTTTCCCCAGGTAGGTCTGTTGAAATGTCAGTATGCTTGCTGATTTTGGTCTCCTCTGGACACCTTATCTAAAATGCCTGCCTGCCTTCCTTCCTCAACGTTTTCTATTTCCTGTCATGCTCTACTTGCCTTAGCTGTAATTCTATTTGGACTAAACCTTTTCTTTATTTTTCTGCGTTAGAATTAAGCTTCATGAAATGGCTTTTTGCTATCGTGGTAACGACTGTTTTCCTATCACCTAGAACATCGCTTAGCAGCTAATGGGTGCTTAATAAGTTTTTTTTTTTTTTTAGTTAAAATACAGTGAAATGTCCTACAAGTTTCTGAAATGTAGCTCTAATTCTTGAAGATACAATAATTCCTAATGAAAAACCTAATAAAGTCAGTAAAAGAGAACTTTCCAATATGCAAATATGAAATCAGAACATTCTTTGGTCAATTTTTGTTAGGTACTACCTCTCAGTAAGTTTATTGAATTAAGAAACACCAAATACCTAATACGTGGTTAGCATTGTAGGTTAATTCAAAATTTAAGAAATAAACCCATTGTCAAGAATTCATATTTCTAATGGACAGGGATGACTAACATTCAACTGTTAATTTATACTATAGTGTACAGTTGTGGTATAATAAATAAATACCTGGTTTATGTCATTATTTCCTGGCACAGACCTTCTAAAGTCTTTGGAATATCCTGAGTGATAAAGGTGATAAGGAGACTTCTCTGGTGGCTCATTGGGGGAAAAAAAATCTGCCTGCCAATGCAGGAGACTCTGGTTTGAACACTGGGTCAAGAAGATCCCCTGGAGAAAGAAATAGCAAACCCACTCCAGTATTCTTGCCTGGGAAATCCCATGGACAAAGGAGCTTGGTGAGCCACAGTTCATGGGGTCACAAAAGAGTTGGACATGACTTAGTGACTAAACAGCAACAGAAGATGATGAGAGCATCTGTTGTTCTAATGAGGTGACTCCTCTGGAATCCCTAGGTAGGTTTAGGTTGGAAGCTGGTCACTGAAAAGAGTAGCCTTGATTAGAAGATTGGAACTTTCAACCCCCAACTCTTGGGGAGGTGAGAGGGTTGAAGTTTGAGTTAATCCAGTGGTCACAATCATGCTCTTATACTGAAATCTTCATTAAAAACTCCTAAGCTGAAGTTTGGAGAGCTTCTGTGTTGTTGAATACATCAAGATGTTGGGAGAGTGATACACCCAGGAAAAGTATGAAAGCTTGATCTCCCATTCATCTTGCTGTCTTCTTCTCCTGCATCTGGCTTTTGGTGATTTATATCCTTTTTTAATAAACCAGTTGTAATGCTGTGTTAAGTGCTTTCCTGAGTTTTGTGAGTAGTTTTAGGAAATTAGTGAACCTGAGAAAGGGGATCATGGGAATCCCCAATATTTAGTTGGTCAGTCAGAAGTACTGGTACCTCATGTATTTGACTGATGACTGAAGTAATGACTGTCTTGTGGAACTCAGCCCTTCAGCCTGTGGAGTTTGATGCTAACTCCCTGTAGTTAGTGTCAGAATCGAATTGAATTGTAGGATTTGTTGTTGTTTAGTAACCATGTCCAACTATTTTGTAACCCTGTGGACGGTGACCCGCTAGGCTTCTCTCTTCATGGGGTTTTCCAAGCAAGAATACTGGAGTGGATTGCCATTTACTTCTCCAGGGGATCTTCTCAACCCAGGAATCGAACCTGCATTTTTTGCATTGGTATTATTTACCACTGAGCCACTAGGGAAGCCTAAATTATAGGATACCCACTTAGTATTGGATTGTTGGAGAAGTCATTTTAGAAATATACCACCTAATTGATATCAGGAGGGAAAAAGCCATTCGACAATTAAGGATTGATTATGTGGTGATGTTAAGTGTTACAGAAATTAAGAGATGGGGAGTTATGAGAGTGTGCTATTATTACACTTTTTATGACAGGAAGGCTTCATGGAGGAGCTGGATTATAAAGGCTAGTCATTGAATGAAGAGACTACATTCCAGAGAGGGAGATAATATGACTATTACCTTGGAAATAAGAGTAGGTTTGGCATGGAACTACTTCACTCAGTTTTATTCCATTTTTTCTTTAAAGCCTTCCTTTCATTTTCTAGTCGGTTATATTTTAAACTGTGGTAAATCTTTTTTATGCACACTAACATACACCTAACATTCTGAGTCGCTAGAAGTTTCAGGGAGTATAATGAACCAAGCCTCTCTTTTTTAAGAAATTTTAAATTGAATGGTTCAAAAGAGCAAATATGTGTGGAGAATACACCCACCCACACACACAGACACAACTGTCTGTATTTTGCGTGTGCATTAGTGTAATTAACTATGTTTTAAGTTAATTGGTATCCTACGTTTGTTAAGAGTGGCGTATCCACTTGTTATATGGCCAATATGAGGATAGAATTAGGAAGAACTCCATGGTAGGTCCAAACATTATTTACTTTTTTTTCTCCCAGGACTCTGCTTTTGAACTCATGTATTAAGATTTTTAACAAATAATGGGAAAACCTAGCTTTGTATTAGATTAGCCTCCCTGAATCTTTGGGTAATATTTTTTGTTGCTTGTCCACATCATTTTACTGAGTATGACTATTTCTTGTTGATCTCATCAGTTGTTACTGTGTATGTATATCCTCTTAGTTATATATGGCCTCAGAATAGTGCTTATTAACAAATAATAAGTGCTACATACATATTCTTAAATGTATAAAATATTGGTAATATTTATTTTCTTACCTCTCAATGCTTCAAGAACACCAGTAGTGTATCAATGAGAAGAAAAACGAGAGAAAGGTCAGGAGGGGCGGCCATGAGGAAATACCCCTCGTCCAAGGTAACAAAACAACAGAAATGTTTATTGAAGGTGACTAAATCCATAAACTAACTGAGGCCAAAGAACTTGAAGAGATTAAATACTGATAATAAAGTTGAGTGTAATAATACAAAAGGGGGCAAAAGTTTTCTCCACTATCACCATATATTGAAATTAACTTTTTGAGTCACCAGCTGGCTGTTATGTGATTTTATTGAAAAAATTAGGTGATGCTTGGAAAAGGAAAGCTGAAAAGAGAGCTTTTAAGTGAAATACAAGAATAGAGAGAGAAGAGGATGCAAAACAAGAAGATTGAGAGGACTTAAAATTATCTAAGGCAATAGGAAGGGAAGAATGATTGGCTCTACACAGTGCTTGCTCTGTACCAGGCATTATCTTTGTGCATGGCTCGTGGGATCTTAGTTCCTGACCAGGGATTGAATCTGCGCCCCCTGCAGTGGAAGTGCAGAGTCCTAACCACTGGACCATCAGGGAAAATTCCACCAGGCATTATCTTAATGCTAAAACAGTTTATAAGTGTTGAAGTATTTCATCCTCATAAAAACTTTTCGAATTAGTCACTGCTGTTATTACCATTTAACAGATGTGGCAACTCAGGAATACATAGTCTTAGGAAATTGCTTAGTCTTATGTATGTTAGTGATGAGTGTTTGAACCCAGGTCCTGTGACTGCAGAGTTCATTTTTTTGTGTGTTATTCTGCTTCTTAGTCATGATTCCTCCAAGGAGATACTTCTTGACCACGGCCGCTTTTCCTCCTCTGTGGATGAGTTAGGTGACTTGGGGAGGATCTTACTAATAATTGCTACTTGTGTGTGTGTCTGTGAAAAATGATCTGAGTTTTTTTCTTGGCTTTCTGAGATATATAAGAAATATTTTACTTAAGTGTTACAGGAATTAAGTTATATAAAACACTTATCTTAATGCCTTTTATCTTCCCTTTACTAAATATGATTATTCAACTAACTGTTCAGGAAACTTCAGTGTAGTAAAGGATGGTAATTTAAGAAAGATACCTGGAATCAAAAGATCCAGGAATAAAGTGGTAAAAATCTGGTGGTACTTTTCTTAGAGTTAGTTGTTCACTGGGTTTCTAAATGGTAGTCTGTACAAACTGTGTGAGAACTGCATCTACTATTACTTGGTGGGTACTTAGAAAATGCATTTTAATTTTAATAATAAAGTAGAAACTTCTACAAAAAAAATGTAAGTCTAATCATATGAGGTATTACAAAGGCAAATGTGAATTCTTGGATGATTATTTGTAATTGTCTGCTTATACTTTCTTACTCCTTTAAATAACACTGCCTTAATTAGCTGTAGATACCTTGAAAGCAAAAGTGAAGTCACTCAGTCATGTCGAACTCTTTGTGACCCCATGGACACCAGGCTCCTCCGTCCATGAGATTTTCTAGGCAAGAGTACTGGAGTGGGTTGCCATTTCCTTCTCCAGGGAGTCTTCCCGACCCAGGGATCGAACCCAGGTCTCCCGCATTGTAGACAGATACTTTACTGTCTGAGCCACCAGGGAGAAAGAATCAGAATTTATTAATGAGATCTTAATTCTGATTCTTCCTTTCTAATCTGTCCGCATTTCTCTTTGTCTGTACTGTGCTGACTAATATTGCTTTCATATTTCACTGTGAAATCACTGCATTTTATTCCCTTCCTTTGCTTATGTGTAGATGGAAATAGTACCATCATCTTGTAGTTTGTAAAAAATAAACTTATTCATTTTTAATTTGGCTACATCTTAAGTATCAAGTATTTTTAATGCTTTTTAACACTTCTCCCGCATTTTATCTCTGAAAGCCTGAAATTTCAGTTGTATATTGAGGTTGCTTCTTTTTATCTTTTTCATATTGAAGTATTGTTGTTTTTTTTTTTTTTTTTTGAACAGAGGAAAATTTATGCGTCGAACCTGGACTGGTCACTTATGATAATATACATGCTACAATTCCATTCGCCCCAATCATTCTACCTTCACCCTCTCCCACAGAGTCCCAAAGACTGTTCTAAATGCCTATGTCTCTTTTGCAGTCTCTTATACAGGTATTGTTGAACTATTGTTGACTTACAGTATTGTTAGTTTTAAGATTATGTTACATTATAGGTTATTACAATCTCTCGGGTACAATTCTCTGTGCTCTTCAGTAAGTCCTTCTTGCTTATCTACTCTGTGTGTAGCAGTTTGCATCTGTTTATCCCATAATCCTAATTTAGTCCTTACTTCCCTCACTCCCTCCCTGTCCCCTTTGGTAACCATAATTTTATTTTCCCTGTCTGAATCTGTTTCTGTTTTGTATATAGGCTCATTTTTATTATTTTTAGATTCGATATGTAAGTGATATCATGTAGTATTTATCTTTGTGTGACATTGCACTAAGCTTAATATTCTCTAGATCCATCCATGTTGCTAAAGTGCCAATATTGCATTTTTTTTTTAAATGCTGAGTAATGTTCTGTTCTCTGTGTGTGAGTGTGTTATACACACATACATACCAAGTCTTGTTAGGCCAATCATTGGATGGGCAGTTGGGTTGTTTCCATGTCTTAGTTGTACACAGTGCTGCTATGAAAATTGTAGTGCATGTGTCTTTGCGATTTACAGTTTTCTATTTTCCTGTATACACACACACACACCCACACACACCCAGGAGTGGAATTGCTGCGTCATATGTTAATTGTCTCGGAGAAGGCAATGGCAAGTCACTCCAGTACTCTTGCCTAGAAAATCCCATGGATGGAGGAGCCTGGAAGGCTGCAGTCCGTGGGGTCGCTAAGGGTCGGACACGACTGAGCGACTTCACTTTCACTTTTCACTTTCACACATGGGAGAAGGAAATGGCAACCCACTCCAGTGTTCTTGCCTGGAGAATCCCAGGGACTGGGGAGCCTGGTGGGCTTCTGTCTATGGGGTCACACAGAGTCGGACACGACTGAAGTGACTTAGCAGTAGCAGCATGTTAATTGTACTTTTAGTTTTTTGAGGGACCTCCATACTGCTTGCTATAGTGACCTCACCAGTTTACATTCTCACCAAGAGTATAACGTCTTTTCATGTGCTTGTTAGCCATTTGTGTGTCTTTGAAAAAATGTCTGTTTAGGTCTTCTGCCCACTTATTTTTTTAATGTCTATTTTCTTTTGATACTGAGTTGTATGAACCTTTTTCTGTATTTTGGATGTTAACACCTTGTCTGTCACATTGTTAGCAAGTATTTTCTCCTATTCTGTGGGTTTTTTTTTTTTTCATTTTGGCAATGGCCTCCTTTGCTGTGCAAAAGCTTTGAAGTTTGATAGGTCCCATTTGTTTATTTTTGCTTCTATTTCTTTCCTTTGAAGACTGATGTAAGAAAATGCTATGATTTATGTCACAGGATATGTGTTCTTTCATAGAAGTTTTTGGTGTCATGTCTTAGATTTAGATCTTTAAACCATTTTATTTTTGTGTATGGTGTGAGGGAATACTCTTAATTTCACTGTCTTAACATGTAGCTGTCTAGCCTTTTCAGTATCTTGTTGAAGAGACTTTTCACCATTGTGTATTCTTGCCTTCTTAATCAAAGATTAATTGTCTGTAGGTGTGCAGGTTTGTTTCTGGGTGCTCTATTCTGTTCCATTGATATGTGTCTGCTTTTTGTACCGATACCAGGCTATTTTGGTTATTATAACTTTTTAGTGTAGTCCAGAGTGTCGAAGGGTTTTCCCTCTGACTTTGTTCTTTTTTCTTAAAATTGCGCTCACAATTTTGGGTCTTTTTGTGGTTCCATATAAAACCTGTGAAGACTAGTTGTAGTTCTGTGAGAAATGTCTTGAGTAGTTTGAGACTGCATTAAATCTGTAAATTGCTTTGGATAGTATGACCATTTAAACAATATTAATTTTTCCAGTCAAGAGCTTAGGATATCTTTCCATTTCTTTGAATCATCTTTAGTTTCCTTTATCAGTGTTTTATTGTTTTTAGAGTATATGTCTTTCACCTCCTTGGTTAAGTTTATTCCTAGCTTTTTTAATGTAATTTTATTTTTTATTATTATTATTTTTTGACTACGCTTGTGGTATCTTTAGTTCTCTGGCCAGAGATTGAATCCATGCCTTTGTGCAGTGGAAGCATGGAGTTACAGCCACTGGACCACCAGGGAATTTCCTGATGTGGTTTTAACCTTGATTTGTTGTTGTTGTTTACTGTTTCTAACATTTCATTACTAGTGTGTAGAAATGCAGTAATTTCTATGTATTAATCTTATATTTTGATATCTTGCTAAAATTATTTATGCTGATATTTTTTGTGCAGAGACATTAGGGTTTTCAGTGTAGAGGATCATATCATTTGCAAATAGTGACAACTTTACCTCTTCAATTCCAGTTTGGATCCCTTTAATTGTTTTTCTTTATCTGATTGCTGTGAATAATAATATACCAATAGTATTTTAAATAGAAGTGGTGAGAGTGGGCATCCTTGTCATAAATAGCTTTTATTATGTTGAGATGTCTCCCCTCTACACCATTTGAAGTGAAGTAAAAGTCACTCAGTTGTGTCTGACTCTTTGAGACCCTGTGGACTTAGATGAGAGCTTTTATCATGAATGGATGTTGAATTCTTTCAAATGCTTTTTTTGTTTGTTTGATTTTTATGGATGATTTTTTTTTTTGTCATATGTTAATGTGCTGTATTACCTTGATTTGCCTATGTTGAACCATCTTTATTCTTTGTCCATTGACATTTAAAGTGATTATTGATAGGTATGCATTTATTGACATTTTAATCCTAATTTTACAGTTTTTTGGGGGTAGTTCTTTGTTCATTTCTTTTTTGTTTGGTTTGATATTCTTTTGTAGTGTGTTTAAATTCCTTTCTTTTTGGTTTCTGTGTATCTATTGTATTTGATTTGTGGTTCCCTTGGGCTTCACGTATAATGACCCATAACTATATCTACTTTAAACTGATAGTCTATCTACTGGCTTATATAACTGATGTCCAAACCTTAGTGTACATTTGTCTTTCCTGTTGTGGTATTTTCTTTCCTATATATTCTTTCCTCTTATCACTGTGGAATTACATGAGAGTTGAATATCAAAAGATACTTGGAAATAACTCACATATTTTCAAGTGCAGTGTCGCATTTACTAAGAGAGATCTTTGACTTAGCCACAAGAAGGCCTCAATAAAGTTGGAAGCCTGCAAAGATACAGGGGGTGATTGTAGAGAACAAAACATTTAAATTGAGAAATTAGTACCAAAATGAGAGATTATTAGTAATATCAAAGATATTTTAAAAATCCCATGTATTTGGAAATTAAATATCCATATTTAAATGATGGCTGCACCTAAGAAGCCATAACAAGGAAATTTAGAAAATATTTGTAATAGATTCAAAATGAAAAGAATTTTTCAAATTCGTTGAATGCAGCTGAGGCTGCTCAATGTAATTAAATACAATGTGGAGTCTTGAATAAGATGTGGAAACAAATAATGGACACTAGCATAAAATTTTGTGAAATTTAAGCAAAAATCTGTACTTTAGTTAATAATACATATTTGCACTTACATTGTTCAATTCTTAGATATGCAAATGTTTCATATGCTGCTTTCCCCCATCTTAGTATGAATAAAAATATGTATACACATATTTTTGTTTTGTGTTGTCTTAACTGCATTTGAATTGGATGAGCATTTGTTTTTCAGTCCTTTAGGTTTACCTTTTTCATCCCTTTTCCTACTATTAATAATCCTCTTTGAGGGATAATTAAGAAATTTTATTCAGTGGAAAAAAAGATGAAAAATTTTTTGTTTGTGATTTTTTTTAAAATTTAAGAATGCTTAACAGCTTTGCTGAGCTGTAACTGAGTAAACTGCAAATATTTTAATGACACATATAAAGATACATGATTCCAAGATAAAACTAACATAATCAAGAAAATAAACACATCTTGTTTTTATATACATTTGTGCACACACACACAATATTATTCAGCCATAAGAACACAAATGAAATTTTGCCATTTACAGCAATGTGGATGGACCTAGAGAATATTATGCTTAGTGAAATATGTCAGAGAAAGAGTTATATATCGTTTATATGTGGAATCTAAAAACTAAAACAAAGGGATATATAGCATAACAGAAATAGACTCACAGATACAGAGAACAGACTGGGTTAAAAGTAGGGAGAGAGATGGCAGATACATGATATGCTTATGGAATTTAAAGATACAAACTTTGTATTTAAAATTGATCAGTAACAAGGATATACTGTATGTATATAGCACACGGAGTTGTAGCCATTATCTTGTACTAACTTTTAATGGAGTATAATCTGTAAAAATGTTGAATCACTATGCTACACACACAAAACTATTATAATATTGTATGTTAACTATATACTTCAGTTAAGAACAAAGAAAGTAAACACCTCATAATCCCCCAAATTGCTTTGGAATCTCTGTAAATCGCTACCCTCACCCCCTAATACTAGGCACTATTCACTGCTTTTTCTCACTGTAGACCGGTTTGCATTTTCTGGAATTTTGCTCGTATGTAATCATAAAGTAAATGTTCTTTTTTGTCTGGCTTCTTTTGCTCAGCATAATTATTTTGTGATACATCTATATTGTTGCTGCTGCTGCTGCTAAGTCACTTCAGTCGTGTCCGACTCTGTGTGACCCCATAGACGGAAGCCCACCAGGCTCCGCCGTCCCTGGGATTCTCCAGGCAAGAACACCGGAGTGGGTTGCCATTTCCTTCTCCAATGTGTGAAAGTGGAAAGTGAAAAGTCAAAGTGAAGTCACTCAGTCGTGTCCGACCCTTAGCGACCCCATGGACTGCAGCCAACCAGGCTCCTCCATCCATGGGATTTTCTAGGCAATAGTACTGGAGTGGCTTGCCATTGCTGTTAGCATGGATCAATAGTTCATTTAAAGTTACTGTAGAAATATTATTTCATTTCTTTTGGGGAAGAAATACCACCTGGCATTAGAGTGTCTGGGTTATATGGTATTTAATGTGTTTAAGACAATAGCAGACTCTGAACGTGCCAACGCAGTTGCTGCCAGTAGTGCATAAGAATTCTAGTTGTTCTGTCCACTCACCGACGTTTGACAGAACTTTTTAAAATTTTCGACGTCCTTATTGGTTGCTTTGAGGTACGTCATTGTGATGTTATTTTAAAAATCTTCTGTAGTAGTGAAATACACATAGCATAAAATCTGTCAATCACTGTTTTTAAGTGTACAGTTTAGTGCCATTAAATATTTAGCATTTATTATGTGTACCGCCATAACGATCATCCATCTGCATAACTCTTCATTTTGTAAAACTGAGGTTCTGTGACTGTTACAGAGTAACTCCTCATACTTCCTTTCTCTCCAACCCCCTGAAAACCATCAGTCAAACATTATATATATATATATATATTGCATTTTGCTTATTCATTCTTCTGTCAGTGGACACTAGGGTTACTTCCATGTTTCAGCTATTGTGAATAATGCTGCTATGAATATAGGTGTATATATCTCTTTTTGAGACCATGATTTCCATTCTTTTGGGTATATATCCCAAATTGCGGATCATAGAATTCTGTTTTGAGGAATTGCCAAAATATTTAACACTGTAAACATGACTGTACTGTTTTACATTCCTGAGTGTGCAAGGTTTCTAATTTTTCCACATTCTCACCAATGATTGTTTGCTGTTTTTTGGATATTAGTCATCCTATACTTTGGCCACCTCATGCGACGAGTTGACTCACTGGAAAAGACTCTGATGCTCGGAGGGATCGGGGGCAGGAGGAGACGGGGACGACAGAGAATGAGATGGCTGGATGGCATCACCGACACGATGGACATGAGTTTGAGTGAACTCCGGGAGATGGTGATGGACAGGGAGGCCTGGCGTGATTCATGGGGTCGCAAAGAGTCGGACACAACTGAGCGACTGAACTGAACTGGATGGGTGTGAAGTAGTATGTTCTTGTGATTTTGATTTGTGTTTCCCTAATGAATAGTTATGGAAGGGCTGATGCTGAAGCTGAAACTCCAATATTTTGGCCACCTCATGCGACGAAGTTGACTCACTGGAAAAGACTCTGATGCTGGGAAGGATTGGGGGCAGGAGGAGAAGGGGACGACAGAGAATGAGATGGCTGGATGGCATCACCGACTCGATGGACATGAGTTTGAGTGAACTCCGGGAGTTGGTGATGGACAGGGAGGCCTGGCGTGCTGTGATTCATGGGGTCGCGGAGAGTTGGACATGACTGAGCAACTGAACTGAACTGAATGAATAGTGATATTGAGCATCTTTTCATGTGTTTATTGGCCGTTTGTACATCTTTGGATAAAATGTCTATTTAGTCCATTGCGCATTTTTTTTAAAGTTTATGTGTTTATTTTTGGCTGTGCTGGTTCTTCATTGCTACACAGGCTTTTCTCTAGTTGCAGTGAGCAGGGGCTACTCTCGTTGCGGTACACGGGCTTCTCATTGTGGTGGCTTTTCTTGATGCGGAGCACAGGCTCTAGGGCATGCAAGCTTCAGTAGTTGTGGCATGGGGGCTCAGTAGTTTCAGCTCCTGGGCTCTAGAGCACAGGCAGAGTAACTGTGATACATGGGCTTAGTTGCTCCACGACATATGGTAGCTTCCTGGATTAGGGATCGAACCTGTGTCTCCTGAATTGGCAGCTGGATTCCTGAGCCGCCAGATAAGCCCCACTGCTCAGTTTTTAATTCGGTTGTTTGTTTTCTTCTGCTGTGGGTCTTCATTGCTGGGCACAAGCTCCCTCTAATTGTGGCAAGTGGGGGCTATTCTTGGTTGCTGTGTGCAGCAGCCTTCTGACTGTAATCGCTTCTCTTGTTGGGAACACCAGCTTTCGGTGTGCGGGCTCACTAGTTGCGGTGCATGGGCTTACTTGCGCCACAACATATGGGATCTTACCAGAGCTGGGATCGAACCTATATCCCCTGCATTGTCAAGTGGTTTCTTAACTACTGCACCACCAGGGAAGCCCATGTTCATTTTATAATGTTGAGTTTTAGGAGTTTACTGTATAGTGTAGAAATTAATCCCTTATCAGATATGTGATATAAAAACATTTTCTTTCATTTGCTGGTTTACATTTTTACTCTATCAGTAGTCTCTTTTGATGCACAAAATTTTGTAATTTTTACTAAGTCCAATTTATATTTTATTTTTGTTACTTTTGCCTTAGTAATCACATCCAAGAAATCTTCTGAGCTGATGTCATGAAGCCTTTGTCTTACGTTTTCTTCAAAGAGTTTATTGTTCTTAGATCTTACGTGTGAGTCCTTGATCCATTTTGAATTACTATTTGTAAAATATGTAAGGGTCAAGTCTATTCTTTTGCATGTGACTATCCAGTTTCTCAAGCATCATTTGTTGAGAGATTTTTGACTGTTCATTCAATCCTCCTTACTTAGAGGAGAGGTCTGTTTGCATTTTCTTTTTTTTCCCCCTCTTGATTTCGTTTTGATAGGTTTTGTGTTGTCCATTTTATTTAGGTTATCTAATTTGTTGAATTACAGTTGTTTTGCAGAATGCTCTCATAATTCTTCTGTCTCTGAAGAGTTGGCAGTGGTGTCCTGTTTCCATTTCTCATTTTGGTAATGTGAGTCTTCTCTTTTTCTTCCTATTTCTAGCTGAAGTTTTGTCAATTTTGTTGCTCTTTTTGAAAAACCACCTTTTGGTTTCATTGATTTTTCACTGTCTTTCTACTATCATTTATTGTTGTTCAGTTGCTCAGTTGTTTCCAACTCTTTGTGACCCCGTTAACTGCAATATGCCAGGCTCTCTGTCCTCAGCTCTCTCCCGGAATTTGCTCAAATGCATGTCCATTGAGTCCATGGTGCTATCTAACTATCTAATCTCTTCCTGCCACCTTGTCCTTTTGCTTTCAATCTTTCCTGGCATCAGGGTCTTTTCCAATGAGTCTTAGGTTTTCCAGTCTCCTAATTTTGATAAGCATCTGTTTTCCCTTTAATCTTGACTTAGATGGTTTCCTAGCTGCTCTTCTTTTGGTTAATATCTGTTCTGCTCTTTTGAAATTAGAAGCCATCAAGGGTGGAGTCTTGCCTACAAGGAATGGGGGACAAAAAGCCCTCCCCACAGGACCCTGCTTGGAATCACTTTTATCCTCTTGAAATTCACTTAATTTACGTCATGTGCCTTGCCTTCTGAAATATGTTTCAGTTACCTTCATCATTGCTGTGAAGCTAGACAGTGACAGTTATTGTTGTGGTTTTTATGAACGATACAACTGAACTATTAGTACATGCCGTCTGTTACAGTCAAGCCCCTCATGGCTCAGTTAGTGAAGAAGCATCTGCAGTGAGTCACTAAGTTGTGGCCCCGTGGACTGTAGCCCACTAGGCTCCTCAGTTCATGGTATTTTTCAGGAAAGAATACTGGAGCGGGTTGTCATTTCTTTCTACAGGGGATCTTTCCCACCCAGAGATCCACCCTGGGTCTCCTGCATTGAACGTGGATTCTTTACCAGCTGAGCCACCAGGGAAGCCCCTGTGACATTGTATCACCAAGAAGGATGGGGAATTTAGGAGAGGCTGTTGCTTTCCTTAACAAAGGTAGTGTTTTTCTGGTAAGAAAACAGGGTTAGATAGATATTGGATATACAATTTAAAGTTCATGCCTCAGAAACCACCATATTTCGGCAACCTCTTACAACTAGAGTGGACCATTTTTATTTTTATAAAAAGTGAAAGAGTCAGTCACTCAGTCATGTCCAACTCTTTGCCATCCCATGGAATGTAGCCCACCAGGCTTCTCTGTCCTTGGAATTTTCCAGGCAAGAATACTGGAATGGGTTGCCATTCCCTTCCCCAAGGGATCTTCTTGACCCAGGGATTATGCCTGGATTGCCTGCATTTCAGGTAGATTTTTTACCTCTGATCCACAGGGAAGCCAGCAGTGCTAATTCTAAAGTCATATACTACAATATGTCATCCACAGGTGTTTTAGTGCATTAATCCTACCTTTATTCTTAATCCCTGTTTTTTATTCTTAACTTTCTCAATTAATATTTGATCTTTTAAAATGAAATACAGTGATAATCCTTTTGAAATGCTTTGTGGAAGGGTTGAGAAGTGATTGGCGTTTTGTCAATCAGCATATAATTTATCTAACTAAAATCGTTTTTTCATTCGTGTTCTGTCATGAAGCTAATAGGTATATTTGATTTTTAAAGTGTAATTCCTGAATTTGTTTGCTCTTTGTTACTATCTACATTAGTTTTGTTGTCATTTGATTACTATAGGCTTTATGGCATTTCGAAATAAGAGTATACTTATTTTAAAAACAGTAATGGCTTTGTTTTGATATAGTACAAATGACATTTCTTCTAAGGGATTCTTTCCCACAGTAGTAGATACAATGGTCATTTGAAATAAATTCTCCCATTCTTGTCCATTTTAGTCCACTAATTCCTAAGATATTGATGCTCAGTCTTTTCATTCCTGCTTGATCACTTCCAATTTACCTTGATGCTTGGACCTACCATTCCAGGTTCCTATGCAGTATTGTTCTTTATAGTATCGGACTTTTCTTTCAGCACCAGACACATCCACAACTGAGCATTGTTTTTACTTTGGCCCAGCCTCTTCATTTTTTCTGGAGCTATTTCTCTGCTATTCCCCAGTTGCATACTGGATACCTTCTGACCTAGGGGGCTCATCTTCTGGTGTCATATCTTTTTGCCTTTTTATACTCTTCATGGAGCTCTTGAAGCAAGAATACTGGGTTGGTTTGCCATTCCCTCCTCCAGTAGACAAAAGTGATAGTTAACAAAAGAGTCTGAAATGCAGTAATTGGGTGCAATCTCAAAAACGACAAAATGGTCTCAGCTTACTTCTGAGGCAAACCATTTAACATCATGATAATCCAAGTCTCTGCCCCAGACATTATGCTGAAGAAGCGGAAGTTGAATGGTTCTATGAAGACCTACGAGACCTTCTAGAAGTAAAATTAAAAAAAGATGTCCATTTCATCAAAGGGGACTAGAATGCAAAAGTAGGAAGTCAAGAGATACCTGGAGTAACAGGCAAGTTTGGCCTTGGAGTACAAAATGAAGCAGAGCAAAGGCTAACAGTTATGCCAGGAGAACACATTGGTCATAGCAAATACCCTCTTCCAACAGCACAAAGCTGACTGTACACATGGACGTCACTAGATGGTCAGTACTGAAATCACAGATTGATTATATTCTTTACAGCTGTAGATGGAGAAGCTCTGTACAGTCAGATAAGCACAAGTAAGACCTGGAACTGACTGTGGCTCAGATCATGAGTTCCTTATTGCAAAATTCAGGCTTAAATTGAAAAATAGGGAAAACCACTAGTGCATTCAGGTATGATCTAAATCAAATCCCTTAGGTTTATACAGTAGCTGCTGTTGCTGCTAAGTCGTATCCGACTCTGTGTGACCCCATAGATGGCAGCACCCCAGGCTTCCCTGTCCCATCACCAACTCCTGGAGCTTACTTGAACTCATGTCCATTGAGTCGGTGATGCCATCGAACCATCTCATCCTCAGTTGTCCGCTTCTCTTCCAGCTTTCAGTCTTTTCGCAGCATCAGGGTCTTTTCCAGTGAATTAGTTCTTCGCATCAGCTGGCGGAAGTATGCAGCTTCAGCTTCAGCATCAGTCCTGCCAATGGATATTCAGGACTGATTTCCTTTAGGATGGACTGGTTATGTCTCCTTGCAGTCCCAAGGGACTTTCAGGAGCCTTCTCCAACACCACAGTTCAAAAGCATCAATTCTTTGGTGCTCAGCTTTCGTTATAGTCCAACTCTCACATCCATACGTGAATACTGGAAAAACCATAGCTTTCAGTAGACTTTGTTGGCAAAGTAATGTCTCTGCTTTTTAATATGCTGTCTAGGTTTGTCAATAACTTTTTTTCCAAAGAGCAAACGTCTTTTAATTTCATGGCTGCAATCACCATCTGCAGTGATTTTGGAGCCCCCCAAAATAAAGTTTGTCACTGTTTCCACTGTTTCCCATCTATTTGCCATAAAGTGATGGGACCTGATGCCATGATCTTAGTTTTCTGATTGTTGAGTTTTAAGCCAACTTTTTCACTCTCCTCTTTCACTTTCATCAAGAGGCTCTTTAGTTCGTCTTTGCTTTCTGCCATTAGGGTGGTGTCATCTGCATATCTGAGGTTATTGATATTTCCCCTGGCAATCTTGATTCCAGCCTGTGCTTCATCCAGTCCGGCATTTCTCATGATGTAGTCTGCATATAAGTTAAATCAGCAGGGTGATAATACACAGCCTTGACATACTCCTTTCCCAATTTGGAACCAGTCAGTTGTTCCATGTCCGGTTCTAACTGTTGCTTCTTGACCTGCATACAGACTTCTCAGGAGGCAGGTCAGGTGGTCTGGTATTCCCCTCTCTTTAAGAATTTTTCACAGTTTGTTGTGATACACAGAGTCAAAGGCTTTGGCATAGTCAGTGAAGCAGAAGTAGATCTTTTTCTGGAACTCTTGCTTTTTCGATGATCCAACGGATATTGTCAATTTGATCTCTGGTTCCTATGCCTTTTCTAAATATAGCTTGAACATCTGGAAGTTCATGGTTCATGTACTGTTGAAACCTGGCTTGGAGATTTTTGAGCATTACTTTCCTAGTCTGTGAGATGAGTGCAACTGTGTGGTGGTTTGAACATTCTTTGGCAGTGCCTTTCTTTGGGATTGGAATGAAAACTGACCTTTTCCGGTCCTGTGGCCACTGCTGAGTTTTCTAAACTTTCTGACATATTGAGTGCAGCGCTTTCACAGCATCATCCTTTACGATTTGAAATAACTCAACTGGACTTCCATCACCTCCATTAGCTTTGTTGGTAGTGATGCTTCCTAAGGCCCACTTGATTTTGGATTCTGGATGTCTGGCTCTAGGTGAATGATCACACCATCGGCATCATCTGGGTCATGAAGATCTTTTTTGTTTAGTTCTTCCATGTATTTTTGCCACCTGTTCTTAGTATCTTTTGCTTCTGTTAGGTCCAAACCATTTCTGTCCTTTATTGCGCCAATCTTTGCATGAAATGTTCCCTTGGAATCTCTCATTTTCTTGAGATCTCTAGTCTTTCCCATTCTGTTGTTTTCCTCTATTTCTTTGCATTTATCAGTGAGGAAGGCTTTCTTATCTCTCCTTGCTGTTCTTTGGAACTCTGCCTTCAAATGGATGTATCTTTCCTTCTCCTTTGTCTTTCCAGTCTTTTGTTTCCTCAACTATTTGTACGGCCTCCTCAGACAACCATTTTGCTTTTTTGCATTTATTTTTCTTGGGGATGGTCTTGTTCACTGCCTCCTGTAGAGTGTCACGAACCTCTGTCCATAGTTCTTCAGGCACACTATCAGATCTAATCCCTTGAATCTATTTGTCACTTCTTCTGTATAATCGTAAGAGATCTGATTTAGGTGATACTTGAATGGTCTAGTGGTTTTCCCTACTTTCTTCCATTTAAGTCTGAATTTGGCTATAAGGAGTTCTTGATGTGAGCCACAGTCACTCAAGGCTTTTGAACTGTGGTGCAGGAGGAAAACTTGTGAGTCCCTTGGATTACCTGGAGATCAAACCAGTCAATCCTTAAGGAAATCATGCCTGAATATTCATTTTAATGACTGATGCTGATACTCTAGTACTTTGTCCCCCTGAAGGGAAGAGCCGACTCACTGGAAAAGACCCTGAAGGTGGGAAAGATTGAGGGCAGGAGAAGGGAGGGACAGAGGATGAGATGGTTGGATGGCGTCACCGTCTCAATGGACATGAGTTGGAGCAATCTCCAGGAGATAGTGAAGGACAGGGAGTCCTTTCGCACTGTAGTCCGTGGAGTTGCAGAGTTGCACACAACATAGCCACTAAAAAAAAACAACACATACCATAAAATTCACTCCTTTAAAGTATATAATTCATTGGTATTTTAGTGTCAAGTTTGGGCAACAGTGAACCCAAGCTATTTTTATCACCCACAAAGGAAACTCTAGACCCGTTTAGCAACCATTTCTCATTATCTCCTATCTCCCCCTGAACCCCCAACCTGTGATAACCAGTCATGTACTTATTGTCTGTATGGATATCTGTTCTAGACATTTCATATAAGCAAAAGCCAATGGTACTCGGCCTTTTTCATATGTTATCTTTCATTTAGCAGAATATTTTCGAGAGTTTGACATCTTTTAGCATTTTAATAGTACAAATTCCTTATCAAAGAAGGATTGTAAATGCATTCTCCTATTCTGGGACTTTTCAGTTTGTTGATAATGTCCTCTGAAGCAGAAAGTTCTTTTAGTTTTGGTGACTCTTACCTATTTTTATTGTTGTTACTGTGCTTTTGGTGTTTTATCTTAGAAACCATTGCCTAATTCAGGGTCACAAAGATTTTTCTCTTGAGAATGTTATAGTTTTATGTCTTATATTTAAATCTCTATTTTATTTTCAGTGAACTTTTGTATGTAGTGTAAGGTGAGTTCAGTTCAGTTGCTCAGTCGTGTCCAACTCTTTGCGACCCCATGAACCTCAGCACGCAGTCCTCCCTGTCCATCACCAACTCCCGGAGTCCACGCAAACCCATGTCCATTGGGTCGGTGAAGCCAACTAACCATGTCATCCTCTGTCATCCCCTTCTCCTCCTGCCCTCAATCTTTCCCGTTATCAGGGTCTTTTACAATGAGTCAGCTCGTCGCATCAGGTAGCCAAAGTATTGGAGTTTCAGCTTCCACATCAGTCCTTCCAATGAACACCCAGGACTGATCTCCTTTAGGATGGACTGGTTAGATCTCCTTGTAGTCCAAGGGACTCTCAAGAGTCTTCTCCAACCCCACAGTTCAAAGCATCAGTTCTTCTGTAAGAATCCACCTTTATTCTTTTTCCATTCGGAAATCCATTTTCCCCCTCTCTTTTGTTGAACCAACTATTGACTCACCAGTTAAATTGTTCTGGTACCCCAACGTTTTTCAAAACAAAGTAGTTATTCATGAAGAAACATTTTTATTCTTAGTGTTGACTCTGGATATTTAGAAGTGGGATTGAGTTTTTAATTCTGAGATGAGGTAATATTTATCTGTTTTCAAAGACTAGTAAGTAACTCCTAATAGAAATCTGAGTATGTTTGTGAATGTGTATATGACCTCACTGAGAAGAAATTGAGAATGGGTGAATTTATATACTGTTGAGGAAGTCACAGCTGGAGGTATTAGAATCATAGATATTAGTCTTAATTTTACAAATTCATTGCTGTAATAATTAAGAGGGCCAGTGATGAAACACACACTGTTTTTGTGTGTGTGTGTTTTTATTTGTGATTTTATTGAGTCATCATATTAATTTGAAATACCAGGGTCCTGTTTTCTCAACTGGTGGACATTCTAAAACAAGATAGGCTCTGGTTCATAATGAGTTCCTGGCAGACAACTTTGAGTTTTGTCTTCAAATGAAATGCGTTTGTCTTTGCTTGTTAATACTACTCACAAATATATTTTGTACTACAACGCACCGAACAAGATTGCTTTTTCTTGTCCCCTTGTGTTACTTGGGGCTATGTGACTAATTTTGACCAGTAAATAAGTTGTTAGAAAAAATGATGTATGAAAGAAAAGTATAGTCTTTTCGAATTCTATGATGCTTATTTTTTATTGAAATATAGTTAATTTATTATGATAGTTTTAGGTGTACAACATACTGGTTTTCTTATTGCAGATTATATTGCATTATAGGTTATTTGGATATTGGATATTATGTTCTGTGCTATATAGTAAATCCTGTTGCTTATCTCTTTTGTGTATAGTGGTTTATATCTGTTAATCCCTTACTGCTAATTTATTCCTCCCCATTATCTCTCCCCTTTGGTAGTTTTCTCTTTTGTGATTCTGTTTTATATATGGATTTCTTTGTATTGTTCTACATGTAAGTGGTATCACATAGTATTAATATTTGTTTTTCTTTTATGTTTTAAAAAGGCATAATAGACTCCATGTTGATGGTGCTTGTTGGTGCATATGGCAATATTTCCTTTACTTTTATTGCTGAATAATAGTTCATTGTGCATATGTGTATATATGCACACATACACACACATATTTATCCCACATGTTTTTAAGCTAATCATGTCTTGATTGACACTTGACAGGTTTCCACGTTTTGGCTGTTGTAAATTGTGCTGCTTATAAACATTGGGGTTCATGTGTCTTTTTGAATTAGCCTTTTCACTTGTTTCTGGGTATATACCCAGGAGTGGAATTGTTGGATCATATAGTAGCTCTGTGTTTAGTTTGTAAGACACCTCCATAGTGTTTTCTACAGTGACTGCACCAATTTTCAATACCATCAGCAGTGTTCTTGGTTTCCTTTTCTCCACATCCTTTCTAGTATCAGTTCAGTCGCTCAGTCGTGTCCGACTCTTTGCGACCCCATGAATCCTTCGAGTATAATGCTCCAATATTTAAGTTTGAAATTCTTTAAAGCTGTCTTTTTTGTTTTGCATCATCCTTTGGATCATGACTGGTAGCATTTTGAGATGCTGTTTTTTCCATAGGTTTTGGTCTCTGAATAAGAAAGATGAACAACACCCTCCTGTCAACAATAATGGACAAAGAGCATGAAAAAGAAATAAATTTTATTTTAAGATGCAGAGGTTTTGTGAATCTTTGTTACAGTTCTATCACCTTGCCTATTCTGACAGACTGTTTTTTTCCTTTTTAGACTTTGAGATTTCCATTAACAGTTATGTAATAATAATTTTAAGTACTAAAGTATTGTAGTACTTTAGGTACTAAAATAAAAGCCAAGGATAAAAAGTTAAAATGTATTTTAGTCACCAATTGTTTTTTTGAGTTTTAGTTTCTTAACCTTATTGTTTCTTTCTTTTTTTGCATTGTTCTCAATTTCCTTTCATGTTTTGTTTCCAGAGTATTTGGTGAGGTGTGTATATTTAAAGAAACAACAATGACAACTGCAACAACTGTGATCAGTTGTAACCTTAGAGAATAGTTTTATTCCAACACATATCTTTGCTTACAGTCAAGGCAAAGTTTCTTGTCTATTCCCAAACCTTGCCTTTGTATAGGAAAAATTTGGTTCTTCATTGTGGAGTAAATTCTAAACACTGGAGCTTTAAACGGAGAAGGCAATGGCAGCCCACTCCAGTACTCTTGCCTGGAAAATCCCATGGACAGAGGAGCCTGGTGGGCTGCAGTCCATGGGGTCGCTGAGAGTCGGACACAACTGAGCGACTTCACTTTCACTTTTCACTTTCATGCATTGGAGAAGGAAATGGCAACCCACTCCAGTGTTCTTGCCTGGAGAATCCCAGGGACGGGGGAGCCTGGTGGGCTTCTGTCTATGGGGTCACACAAAGTCGGACACGACTGAAGTGACTTAGCAGCAGCAGCAGAGCTTTAAAAATATTCAGTTGTGTGTTTTTCTTTTTGTTTTTTTTTTTTATTTATAACACACTGTTCCTACTTTTCAGTGTGTGGTGAATACTTTATAATGAAATAATCTTCAGTCTACTTGAAATCATTTAAAAGATGTATCTTTTTTTTAAATTAGTTTTGATGCACATTAACTTAGGGAATAAAACTTTTGTTACTCTACTAGAGTTCTGTAATCATTGAAATCACAGTTACAGCTACATGTAAAACATTTTCTCACTACTCCTTTCCCTCTCTTTGCTGGTAAACATTAGTTTCTTCTCTATATCTAAGAATCTGTTTTTTTTTTTTATATTTACCAGTTTGTTTCATTTTTTAAATTTCACATAGAAGTGATAACATCTAGTATTTGTATTTCTGTCTTATTTCACTTCGTGTAATACCCTCCAAGTGTGAACAAGTTACAAACAGCAAAATTGTCATTCTTTTTATTGACTGAGTAGTTTTCCAGTGTGTGTGTGTAGATATCTGTGAACTATCCATTTATCTGTTGATGGACCCTTTGATTACTTCTCTATCTTGGCAATTGTAAGTAATTCTGCTGTGAACATTGGTATTTTTTTCAAATTTTATATATATCCAAGAGGGGAACTGCTGGGTCATTTGGTAGTTCCATTTAGTTCTTTTGAGAAACCTCCATTCTGATTTCCCCAGTGGCTACGCCAGTTTGCATTCCCACCAGCACTGTATAGGGTTCCTTTTTCTCCACATCCTTACCGGATTTGTTACTTGCGATCTTTTGATTGTAGCCAGTCTGGAAGGTGTGAGGTAATATCCCCTGCTTTAAACTTGCACTTCCGTGATGATTAACAAAACTGAACATCTTTATGTGTGCCTGTTGTTCATGTGTTTGTCTGCTTTGTAAAAATATTTATTTGGGGCTTCTGCCCAATTTTTAATCAGGTTGTTTATTTTTTGATTTTTGAGTTTATGGGCTTTTAATATATATTTTCAATATAAACCCTTACCAGTCATACAACTCACAAATATTTTCTCCCATCCAGTAGATTATCTTTTAGTTTTGTCCATACTTTCCTTTGCTGTGTGAAAGTTTTTAAGTCTGATTAGATCTCATTTGTTTATTTTTGCTTTTATTTTCTTCGCTTGAGATTGATTGAAAAAAACCATTGCTACAGTTCATGTCAGAGTGTTTTACTTATTTTCTTCTAAGAATTTTATGGTTTCTGGTCTTGTATTTAGATCTTTTAATTCATTTTGAGTTAGTTTTTGTGTATGATGTGAGAACATGTTCTAAAGGTAGCTGTCCAGTTTTCCCAGCACCACTTATTGGAGAGACTGTATTCTCCATGGTGTATGCCTACCTCCTTTGTTGACTGTCATTGACTGTAAGTGTGTGAGTTTATTTCTGGGCTCTCTGTTTTCTTACATTGATACACGTGTCTGCTTTTGTGCTGGTATTGCACTGTTTTGATTCCTGAGTCTTTGTAGTATAGTCTGAAGTCTGGCAACACAATTCCCCCACTTTCTCAAGATTGTTTAGGCTGTTCAGAGTCTTTGTATTTCCATACAGATTTTAATATTTGATCTAGCTCTGTGAAAACAATGCTATTGTTACTTTGATAGGGACTGTGTTGAATTTGTAGGTTTCCTTGCCTAATGTGGTCATTTTAACAGTTGTATTCCAAGAACACAGTATATCGTCACATCTTTTGTGTCGTCTTTAATTTCTTTTATCAGTGTGTTATAGTTTTTATAGTATAGGTCTTTTGCATCCTTTGATAGGTTTATTCCTACATATCCTTTTTGATGCATTGGTAAATGGGATTATTTCTATGATTTATCTCTTGTTTATTGTTATAACTATTCTTTGTTTTTCATAGAAATGCAACATATTTCTGTGTATTAACCTTGTATCCTGCAACTTAACGAGTTCTTTGGTGTACCTAATAGTTTTCTGGCAATGTCTTTAGGATTTTCTGTGTGTAGTATCTTGTTATTTGTGAACAGTTCTTAATAGTTTGCACTCCTTTTATTTCTTTTTGATTGCTGTTGCTATGACTTTAATACTATATTAAATCAAAGTTTTGAGAGTAGGTATTCTTATCTCATTCTGGAACTTAGAGGAGATGCTTTCAGCTTTTCCCTGTTGAGTATGTTAGTTCTGGGCTCGTCATATGTGACATTATGTTGAGGTTTGTTCCCTCTGTGCCTTCTTTCTGGAGAGTTTTTCTCATAAATGGGTATTGAATTTTCACCAGAGTTTTTTCTGCACCTATCGAGATGATCAGATGATAAGTTTTCTTTATTAATGTGATATATTGTATTGATTTGTGGATGTTAAAAAGTTCTTGCATCCCTGGGATAAATCCCACGTGATGATGGTGTTTGATCCTTTTAGTATATTGTTGGATTTGATTTCCTTTACCAGGTTAAGGAAGTTTTAGGCTTTTAGTTTTTCAAACATGCTTCAGTCCCTTTCTCTCTTTTCCTTTTGGAACCCCTATAACAAGAATATTAGTGAACTAGATATTGTCCTGCTGCTGCTATGTCGCTTCATTCATGTCCGACTCTGTGCGACCCCACAGATGGCAGCCCACCAGGCTCCGCTGTCCCTGGGATTCTCCAGGCAAGAACACTGGAGTGGGTTTCCATTTCCTTCTCCAGTGCATGAAAATGAAAAGTGAAAGTGAAGTCGCTCAGTTGTGTCCGACTCTTCGCGACCCCGTGGACTACAGCCTACCAGGCTCCTCCGTCCATGGGATTTTCAAGGCAAGAGTACTGGAGTGGCTTGCCATTGCCTTCTCCCAGATATTGTCCTGCTGCTGAGTCACTTCAGTCGTGTCCGACTCTGTGTGACCCCATAGACGGAAGCCCACCAGGCTCCCCCGTCCCTGGGATTCTCCAGGCAAGAACACTCGGGTGGGTTGCCATTTCCTTCTCCAAGATATTGTCCTAGAGGTCTGTTAATCTTTCCTCTTTTCTTTTCATTCTTTGTTCTTTCTTGTTCAGAATCAGTGATTTCCACAACTCTGCCTTTTAACTTGCTGATGGGTTCCTCTCTATCATTTGCAGAGGTCCCCCCCATCTAGGATCTAATGATCTCTGATGATCTGAGGTGGGGCTGATGTAATAATAGTAGAAATAAAGTACACAGTGAATGTAATGCACTTGAATTATCCCAAAACCATTCCCCCCACCCAAATCCTTGGAAAATTTGTCTTCCACAAACCAGTCCCTGGTGTCAAGGTTGTTGACCCCTGGAGTTGAGTGTATTTCTCGTTAAAGTTACTGCATTCTTCATCTCTGGTTGTCCTGTACATTTTCTATCCCTTTGTTAAAATTTTCTAGCTTCTTGCTCTGTGCAGTCAATCTTCACTTGAGTTCTTTGTTCATTTTTATGGTCACTATCTTGAACTTAATTCTCCTGGGGCTTTTCTTTATCCTATGCCTGGAACATGTTCATCTGTGGTATCATTTTGCCTGATACAAAATTCTTTTAAAATTTTAAATGTATCTGATAGGTTATTTTTTGGACCTTGGAGAAGTAGCCTCATCTATATATGTATACTGAGAGTGCTTCTTGTGATACTATTATTCTTTGGTAACCTATTGTGCTTTGTTACTTGTTTAAATCAATCAAGTCATAGAGTAAAGAATGTGTTCAAGATGACTTGGGTCAAAATTTTTTTCAAAGTAGTTGACATCAGTCTCTATGATCATATAAAAATCTGAACGTTTCTGTGACAAATTTGGTTTTAATGGTATATCTTTTTGTAAACTCAGTCATCCCCTAATGTGAATTAGTTGCAAAATGAATCACTCAATTAAGTTGCTACTGTTAAAAATTTCATACTCATAAAAAATCATTGCTATAAATATTTTTGTTATGTTAAAATTATTCCTAAAATTTCATTTGGACATTCAGCCCTTCTGTGGAGTGTGAAATTATAAAGTCAGTTAGAAAATTTTAACTAGCTTGTAGAGTTTTATGTACAAAATTCATGATTTTAAATGTATGAATTCTGTGATGAGAAAGGGATAGACTTTGCTACAACTTATTAATTACAAAGCTAAGCTTCTGTTTCTCTTCTTATGTAAAATAGTGTTCTTTGTTTAGCTTCTTATAGTGCTAAGAGAATTAATGTAGTTCTGTTGATTGGTTCCATGCATTAGAAATCTGACCTTTAACAGATGTTTGAGAAACTGCCAGCACAGACAGCATCAGCCAACTAGACAGTTTGCCCTTGTTACTTGACAGGCCTTTAGTGGTTTAAGTAACATACCAAAGAAATTTAAACTTTTTTTTCATAATACCAAAATCTTTCTAAAATATTAAAAGCGCTTTGGAAAATATTGATAAAATGAGATATGTCATTTTTCCCAAGTCAAGGATTACAGTTAAAACAGTAGTTTTAAAATGTGATTGTTTATTTTAGAAAACTACAACAAAACAAGAAAATCCTGTATGTTGAATGAATAGTATTTTATTGAAAAATTTGTTTATGAAATTGTCATTCAGGATTAAAGCGTGTTTTTTATTGCTTTGGTCTTTTTTTTTTCTTGTGCATTGTAAACTATTTTAGTGTTCTTATTTGATTGTAAAAAACTGTTCAAAAGTATAGAATTTTTACATAGAGATTACATGTATCACTGAATGCTTAACATTTCTGGAACTCATAACTAGGAACAGGATGCTGCATAAATGTATGTTAAAGCTTGTTTTCTGAAGGACAGTCTCTTTTTAGAGGATGTAAGAGATTCAACTGTGTAGTTGAGGGTATTCAGTATGAACACTCTAAGCTCTGTTTCCTTTAGTCACATCCTTTGAATGTGTAGGAAGGAGGAAAAGGAGTATCATAATGTTTGAGAATC
This sequence comes from Moschus berezovskii, assembly GCF_049115385.1. Taxonomy (NCBI): domain Eukaryota; kingdom Metazoa; phylum Chordata; class Mammalia; order Artiodactyla; family Moschidae; genus Moschus; species Moschus berezovskii. Next base: position 19,883,265 of record NC_142471.1, on the reverse strand, counting down.
AAGTGTTAATTTTATTGTACTACCAGTTGCCAGACTAGATCTTTTTCTTGCAGGTGTTGCTATTCCATAAAATATTGTATTTGCTTTTCATTGTGTCAGTTGTGGGTAAAATATTTTAAGGAAAATTTAAGAAATATAATGTTATATTTCTACTTTTGGTTTTGTAACATCTATGTATGCCTTAAGATTATATATTGAGCTAGTTCTTTAAAGTTGATAAGAGTTGGTATAGCTTATATTTCACCTTAAAAAAATTAAAAGGTTTTTTAGAGCTATCAGGTGGTCTAAGAATAACTACATTAAACTAAAACTTTAAAAAATCTAACATCTATGCTATAGTTTTGTTGAATACATATGAACCAAACTTAATGGCCAGTATCATTTACACTGCGGGAAAAGCCAATTTTGTACATTTGTACATAAAAGCTTTAAAGAAAACAATATGGGTAATTATTTCTTCAATAATGTTATCAAATTACAGTGACTTTTTAATTACTGTGTCTCCTGATACAGTAATTAGTAAATTAGTGTCTCCTGATACAAGTCACATATGAAGTTTTTTAGGTTGAAAAAGTTATTAATGCTGGAACTTTTAAAAAATATGTATATGGTTAGGACACTAAAATTTATAGGTAAAATTTGAAGCTCTCAGCTTTTCAGGCCATGAGCCACCCATCTCCTTGCAATAAACCTTTCTATGCTGCTGCTGCAAAGGCAAAACAATTATAGATAAAATTCTAATGAAGTTTATCTTCACTGTGCCTGTGATATTACATATACTAAAGTTTTAGTGAGGTAACTTTGTGTGTAGAAAAATTATCTTCTTAAGTAAATAACCACATATTTTTAAAAAAATGTAATTTCTTCATTTTTGACTGCTGGGTCTTCGCTGCTGTGTGAGCTTTCTCCAGTTGGGGTGAGCAGGGGCTGCTCTCTAGCTTGGTGCCTGAGCTTCTTACTGTGGTTTTTCTTGTTGCAGAGCACAGGTTCAAGAGCACAGGTTCAGTAGATGCAGCACACGGGCTTAGTTGCTCTGCGGCATGTGGGTTCTTTCTGGACAGGGATTGAACCTGTGTCTCCTGCATTGGCAGGCAGATTCTTTACCACTGAGTCACCAGGGAAGGCCTACTCATTTTTTGGTGAGGGTGCTTATAAGAGCCATGAAGAAACTGTGAGAATGGTTTGAGCACCTTTTTTGTGATCTGCTTAAATTTGATCTTTAAATTGGAATTTGTAAATCAGAAAATACAGCACATAGAGTCATGTGCTTCTTAAACCAAAACTCAATAAGAAAGTTAAGTAGATAATGTTTTCTCAATAATTAATAATTTTAGAAGAACATAGAATATTCAGCTAACATTGTAAGAAGTCTAAATACCTTTGTAGAAGTGTGAACCTTTCAGTCTTTCAGTATTTATTGTTCACTGTTTACTCAGGTTCTCTCTACATTGATTTGGTTAGAATCAATCTTTTTTTTTTTTTACTTTTGATCTGGATTTATCAGTGTTTGTCATTTTTTTTTTTTTCTTCTCAACCCAGGGATCAAACCCACATTACTTGTTGGATTCTTTATCAGCTGAGCCACCAGGGAAGCCCAAGATGTCATTTTTAAATTCTCTAATTTTCATCATAAAATATTTGTGACTTTCTTGCATTCAGCCTTTAATCTGACTAGAAGGAGAAATGTTTAATTACTTGGCAAAAGTTAAAAGGATTTATTTAGATGTCTTCGCATTTATCGCCCTCTCGCATGGGTGCACACACATGCAACACATGTGCAGAGCCTCTACTATTGTCTTACCTCCTGATTTCTTTATCTCCTATCAAAAGGGAGAAAATTTTTTTCAACATAAGGCAGCTGTGAAGGGCATTTTTCCCACCAGAAAGGAGTTTAACCAACTGTTTTACTAAATTAATCTAAGATTTCCTCCTTTCCAGTAGTTGCCACTATTTCATAAAATTTTCCTACAATATGAAATTGTGTCTATTTTGTTACTCTCAGGATACCATTCTTATAAATCTATACATATTTTTAAGATGTTATTGTTAATATAAGCAGTCAGTCAGTCAGTTCAGTCGCTCAGTCGTGTCTGACTCTCCGCGACCCCATGAATCACAGCACGCCAGGCCTCCCTGTCCATCACCAACTCCCGGAGTTCACTCAGACTCATGTCCACAGAGTCGGTGATGCCATCCAGCCATCTCATTCTCTGTCGTCCCCTTCTTGTCCCGCCCCCGTAAGTTTATTTCATCACTCATGTATATAAAAGGCAAAACACAAGTAAATATTTTGGTATTTAGCTCCAGACTTGCTAAAGTCCAAACAATTGTATGTGAAAGTGAAAGTCACTGAGTCATGTCTGACTCTTTGTGACCCCATGGACTATACAGGCCATGGAGTTCTCCAGGCCAGAATACTGGAGTGGGTAGCCTTTCGCTTCTCCAGGGGATCTTTCCAACTCAGGGATTGAACCCAGGTCTCCCACATTGCAGGTGGATTCTTTACCTGCTGAGCCACAAGGGAAGCCCAAGAATACTGGAGTGGGTAGCCTATCCCTTCTCCAGGGGATCTCCCTGACCCAGGAATTGAACTGGGGTCTCCTGCATTGCAGGTGGATTCTTTACCAACTGAGCTGTCTATGAATCAGCTATTGAAGAGTGCTTGTCTTTGATCTGTTTTCTCATTATCTTTTGAAGATAAAGCCATATATTGAAAAATGATATTAACTATTTGAAAATGATATTTCTTTTAGTCTGTCTGATTAAATGGCATCTTAGATTTTAAGATAGCTCTGAACTAGTCATTTTTCAATGATATTTTATTTAGCAACTATTTAATGATTGTTTTGATATATATGCTATGTTGTGGTCTTATCGTTATTTCTTTTATTTAAACTATATCATAGTCAAAGAATATATTCTATTCTTCAGTTCAGTTCAGTCGCTCAGTCATGTCCGACTCTCCGCGACCCCATGAATCACAGCACGCCAGGCCTCCCTGTCCATCACCAACTCCCGGAGTACACTCAAACTCATGTCCACAGAGTCGGTGATGCCATCCAGCCATCTCATTCTCTGTCGTCCCCTTCTCCTCCCACCCCCAACCTTTCCCAGCATCAGAGTCTTTTCCAGTGAGTCAACTCGTCGCATGAGGTGGCCAAAGTATTGCAGTTTCAGCTTTAGCATCAGTCCTTCCAATGAACACCCAGGATCGATCTCCTTCAGAATGGATTGGTTGGATCTCCTTGCAGTCCAAGGGACTCTCAAGAGTCTTCTCCAACACCACAGTTCAAAAGCATCAATTCTTCGGTGATCAGCTTTCTTCACAGTCCAACTCTCACATCCATACATGACCACGGGAAAAACCATAGCCTTGACTAGACGGACCTTGGTTGGCAAAGTAATGTCTCTGCTTTTTAATATACTATCAAGGTACTGAACCCAATTTGGATCTTTTCACCACTGCTCAGCATGCCACTGTACTGACACCGGCTCATGGTAAAGGAAAATTTAGTGTTTATTTCAAGGCACCAAGCGAGGAGAAACAAGCAGCTTATGCACAAAAGACCTGAACTTGCCAATTGTTTTCAAGTAAGGTGTTTTTTTTTTTTTTTTTTTTTTATTTTTTGGCTGTATTTTGTCTTAGTTGTCACATGTGGGATCCTTGTTGCCTTATGCAGGATCATTTGCAGTGTGTGGATTCTCTCGGTGTGGTGTGCAGGCTCAGTAATTGTGGCATATAGGCACCAGAGCAGGCTGGCTTCAGTAGTTGCAGCACGTTGGCCCTCTAGCTGTGGCCTATGGAGTCTGGAGTGCACCGGTTCAGTAGTTGTGGCACATGGGCTCTCTTATTGTGTCACACAGGCTCCAGTGTGTGTGGCATGGGCTCTTTAGTTCTGTCCATGTGCAGTGCATGGGCTCTTTAGTTCTGTCACGTGTTCTCTGGAGTCTGCGAGCTCATTAGTTGTGGCTGATGGGTAGTTAGCACAACAAATTTAGTAGTTAGCACAACAAATTTAGTAGTTAGCACAATAGTTAACACAGGTCTAAATTTACCTTCAGATGAAATCACAGATTAAGTATTTGTACTTCATTGTCTTAGCCTGTTACAGAAAGTGATTCTGAAGTATATATATACACACCACTTGTAGGACTTGAAATTAATTGGCTGTATTTATCATATCAGTGCAATTGTTGACATATTTTTATCTTATATAGTAAGATACTGGCTTATTTAACTCATTATCTTTTGTTTTGGCTCCTAGAAAGCTCTAGTCTCTCTGACAACTGTGAATGCCATTAGGTAACCAACATTTGTGTGTGCTTAGTTATACCTCTGGCTAATTTGGAAAACACATCAGTGGCCACAGGACTGGAAAAGGTCAGTTTTCATTCCAATCCCAAAGAAAGGCAATGCCAAACAATGTCCAAACTACCGCACAATTGGACTCATCTCACACTCTAGCAAAGTAATGCTCAAAATTCTCCAAGTAAGCCTTCAACAGTACATGAATTGTGAACTTCCAGATGTTCAAGCTGGATTTAAAAAAGGCAGAGGAATCAGAGATCAAGTTCCCAACATCCCTTTGGTCATAGAAAAAGCAAGAGAATTCCAGAAAAACATCTACTTGTCCTGCATTGACTATGCTAAAACCTTTGCCTGTGTAGATCACAACAAACTGTGGAAAATTCTTAAAAGAGATGGGAATGCCAGACCACCTTACTTGCCTCCTGAAAAATCTGTATACAAGTCAAGAAGCAACAGTTGGAACTGGACATGGAACAATGGACTGGTTCCATTTTGGGAAAGTAGTATGTCCAGGCTGTATATTGTCACGCTGCTTATTTAACTTATATGCAGGGTACATCATGAGAAACGCCAGACTGGGTGAAACACAAGCTGGAATCAAGATTGCCGAGAGAAATATCAATCACCTTAGATATGCAGATGGCACCACCCTTATGGCAGAAAGTGAAGAGGAACTAAAGAACCTCTTGATGAAAGTGAAAGAGGAGAGTGAAAAGCTGGCTTAGAACTCAACATTCGAAAAACTAAGGTCATGGCATCCCGTCCCATCACTTCATGGCAAATAGATGGGGAAACAGTGACAGATTTTAATTTTTTGGTCTCCAAAATCACTGCAGATGGTGTCTGCATCCATGAAATTATAAAAGATGCTTGCTCCTTGGAAGAAAAGTTATGACCAACATAGACAGCATATTGAAAAGCAGAGACATTACTTTGCCAGCAAAGGTCTGGATAGTCAAATCTATGGTTTTCCAGTAGTCATGGTGAGAATTGGACCACAAGGAAAGCTGAGCACCAAAGAATTGATGCTTTTGAATTGTGGTGTTGGAGAAGACATTTGAGAGTTTCATGGACTGCAAGGAGTCCATCCTAAAGGAAATCAGTCCTAAACATTTATTGGAAGTTCTGATGCTGAAGCTCTAATACTTTGGCTACCTGATGGCAAAGAACGGACTCTTTAGAAAAGACCCTGATGCTGGGAAAGATTGATGGCAGGAGGCGAAGAGGGTGACAGAGGATGAGATGGTTGGATGGCAGCACCAACTCAATGGACAGGAGTAGCAAGCTCAGGAGTTTGTGATGTATAGGGAACCCTGGCATGCTGCAGTCAGTGGGGTCACAAAGAGTTGGACAGGACCGAGAAACTGAACTGAATTGTGGGGGAGCAGAGGCAGGAGAAAAAAGGAATTAAAGTTTTGGATAGAGAGGTTAATCACAAACTCAGCAGGGTAACTCAGTTTTTTGAAGACTCAGTGTTATTCTCTTATCTTTAAAGAAAAATACATTTTTTATCTATTAGTGTAACTACTATCAAGATCAAAATACAGTGTACCCCTTGCTGATGCCAATGCTGAATTGAGTCTCAGAAGAAGGCTTTTAGGTGAGAAAAGAAGAGCTTTATTGCTTTGCCAGGCTAAGGGAGTATCATAGTGGGCTAATGTCCTCAAAACTGTGTGTTCCAACCTGGGGGAAGGGGGGTTGGTGAGGATTTGTACCAGTGGCTCAAGGGCTGATAAGGATAAAGGTATGTGAAGGGCCTTCATTCCTTTAATCTAGCCTCAGGTGGTCTCCTGATGAACTTCTGTGCCTCTCAAGGTTATCACATTGTCACCTCCTCTGGAATGAAAAATGCTTCATTGTCCTCCAGTTCTGGCAAGTTCTAGTTCTACAGGCCAATACTTTGGCCACCTGATGTGAATAGCTGAGTCATTGGAAAAGACCTTGATGCTGGAAAAGATTGAAGGCAGGAGAAAAGGGTGACAGGATGAGATGGTTGGATGGCATGGACATGAAATTGGGCAAACTCCAGGAGGTGGTGAGGGACAGGGAAGCCTGTCATGGAGTGGTGAAGAATTGGACACCACTTGGTGACTGAACAACAACTTCTACAAGTGACACTAGTGGTAAAGAACCCATCTCCAATGCAGGTTAGAGTTAAGAGACTCAGGTTCTTTCCCTGAATTGGGAAGGTCCCCTGGAGGAGCGCATGTCCACCCACTCCAGTATTCTTGCCTGGAGAATCCCATGGGCAGAGGAGCCTGGTGGGCTACAGTCCATAGAGTTGCAAAGAGTCGCACACGATTGGAGCGACTTAGCACGCATGTACAGTCTACAGAAGAGCTCAAAGATCCTATTATGTGTATACCTTGAGGTGGAACCAGGACCCTGCCCCCAGACTGCACTATTGTTTCTTGACTGTCCCTTGTCTCTGCATCTTTTGCAAGTATTTGAAGCTGCTCTTTGGAACTCAGGAAGGATCATGGAGGTTGAAACCTAGTCTCTACAAACCTGACATGGGAAAAACAGAACTTCTATGCTCAGGAGCCCCACAAGGTCCTGTGTGGTTTCACTCCCAGTTTTATTGCTTTCTCTGTTTCATTAATATGATTTGTTATAATAGACAGTGTTTTGATGATACATTAATGTAGTTCTAGGGTCTAATAAATTCATTAATGTTATTGGATCTATCAGAAATTTATTCTTTTTATTGGCATAAAATATTTAATTGTACGAATATATCACAATTGAACTCTTCTCCAAATTGCAGGTAGCTGGGTTGTTTCCATATTTTTTGGCTTTTGAATAAAGTTGTATTTACTTGGAAATTTTGCCTATTTTCAGACATGTGTAATAGTATTTTTCTTTAATTTTAATTTACATTTCATTGAATAATTTGTTGAGTACTTTTTCATATGCTTATTGGCCGTTTGGGTATGTATCTTTTTTGCGGTCCCTGACCAAGCCTTATGTAATCGGATTTCTTGCTTATTCTTTTTAATTGGTAGGAGGTTCCTTTATGTGTTCTGTATATATGTGGTTAACAACAGGATTTGGGACTAGAGTGAGGCAAGGGAGGTACTCATTCCAAATTGAAAGAAACACCTCTCTTGGGGTTGAGTTCCCTTCTGCTGCTGGATTGCTTTTCCCCCAAAGCATTCCTGTGCTTCACTTTCTAATTCAAGATTCTGTTTAAATTCAAGATTCTATTCATTAGAAAGATCATATCTAAAATATCACCCCAGTCTTCTGTCATTGTATTACCCTAAATAACTGTTTTTCTTCATAACACTTATCACCAACTGACATATACTTATGTGTATAGATTAGTTTTGGTTTATTGCCCTCTGATACAGCTGATGCTGTGTAAGAGTTGGGGCTTTCTTTTTGTCCCTGCATACCAACAGGGAGGCCTGGCGTGCTGCGATTCATGGGGTCGCAGAGTCGGACACGACTGAGCGACTGAACTGAACCAACTTAACTAGAACAGTGTTTGGCATGTAACAAAGTTGCAATAAGTATTTATTAAATATTCATAAAATAATGAAGTCGAGAACTAGTCTCTGAAAAGAAAAGTGAGTTCCATTTTAGACATGCTAAATATGTGTATGCGATTGATACAGATAAGAGATTGAACTAGTCAGGGATTGGCAAATACTTCCTTTAAAGGATCAAATGCTAAACATTTTATGCTTTGTGGGCCTTATGGACTATGTCCCAACCAACTCTGATACCAGAGTGAGAAAGCATCTGTGGACAGTGCATACATTAGTGAGGGTAGCTGTGTTTCAGTAAAAATTGACATAGAAAAGTAGGTAACTGGTTTGTAGGACTTGTTTGCTGATACTTGGAAGATGTATTGGAGAGCTGTAAATATGAGATGTAGGAGCTTGGTCTTGATTCAGAATGCAGCCATGTATATTTTACATTATTAAAGGGAGATGATGAACTGTTCTAAGAAAGATAATCTGGTGGTAGATTAGCTGGAGAGAAATTGTGACTGGAGGTATTACTGACCTCAGGTTCAACTGCTAACTGCTCAGAAGCCAATATTGGAGAGACAGGCCTTGGTTGCAAATGAAAGGTCACTTTATCCAGGAGGCCAGCAGCCTAGGGAGATGGCAGACTCTAGTCCAAAGACCTCCTCTGAAGATTCTGCTCCTCAGTACAAGTTTTTAAAGCAGGAGTTAACTGGGATGGGAGGGCGGGAGGTGGAATCAGAGTCTCAGTTATCTTCCACTGCTTGATTGGTAGTGTGGTGACAGGGTGGTGTTCCTGGCATCTTGTGCTCAGTTTGAAGTTACTATCCTCCACCTGGGTTGGGACCTTTTTCCTGCAGAAGAACCCTAAGGCATTATGATGTATATTCCTTGAGGAATCAGGACCCTGCTTTACTGCTGCACTTGCTTCATGTTTGCTCCTCCTTTGTTTCTGGGCTTCTCTCATAGCTCGGTTGGTAAAGAATCCACCTGCAGTGCGGGAGATCTGGCTTCAATCCCCGGGTTGGGAAGATCCCCTGGAGAAGGGAAAGGCTACCCACTTCAGTATTCTGGCCTGGAGAATTCCATGGACTGTATAGGGGGTCCATAGGGTCACAAAGTTGGACACAACTGATCAGCTTTTCACAATCCCTTCCCTAATGAGCAGTTGTTTGAATCTGCCCCTTGGAACTCAGGGAAAGTCAGGGAGTCTGAATGAAGCTATTTCCTACAAACTGGAAACAAAGACATGGAAGAGATTTGTATCTAGAAGGGCCCCACAGGCTCTTGCGTAGTAAAAACAGTTGCCAAACAGACTTTATATAAAGCTTACTATATGTGAGGCACTGCACTTCCTTTGCCCCTCTCTTTTTCTCAGATTATGTTCCTGAATTCTGTGTCTTGGCTTATTCTTCGTTATTGGTGGACTGTATCCTTCAGTAATTTCTCTAAAAGGGGCTGCCTGTTTGGACATTTTTTAATGGCTAGTTCATCTGAAAGTATCTGTATTCTACCCTCAAACTTGACTCATGTCTGACTGGATATACAATTCTGAATTAAAGATGGGACATTTTTCCAAAGAGTTTTGAAGACACTGATATATCTTCCAGATTCTGATGTTGCTTTTGAAAAGTCATATCATTCTGCTCTTTGATTCTTTTATAAGATAGAAGCATGTGGGATCTTCTTTTTGTTTGTGCTTAGAAATTTCACCATAAAATTTCTAGATGTACATCTCTTTTCATCTGTGTGCTTGGTTCTCCAGGAGTTGCTTTTCAGCATGGGATCTTGGAGTTTCAATTCCAGGAAATTTTCTTGAATTGTTGCGTTAATTCTGTCTTTTCTGAATTATTTTTCTCTTTTCTGGAAATTTTGTACTGGGATATGGGACCATACTGGTCCTCTTCAAACCGTATCTTTTCTTTACTATTCTCTTTTTGTTCCAGTTAGTAGGAAAAGTTTTCAACTATATATTCTAACTTTCTGTTGTGTTTTTCATTTCTGCTCGTTATTTCCTTAAACTTTTCTGTTCCCTGAATGGTTATTTTTAAATTTTTTAATAATCCTCTTTCTGTTTTTTATGTTGTTTCTATTATATTATTGAGACTATTAATATTAGCTTTTGCGTGTTTTTTGCTTGTTTTCTTCTCCTTTCAGAGTCATTTTTTTGCTTTTTTTTCTGTGTAATCCAGTGTCTGGGTTTTATATTTCATGTTTTCTCCACATAAAATATTTGATGTTTCTGACTACTCATACTTAATAACATAAATCTTAAAAAGAACTTTGGGAGCTTTTAGCATGTGGGCAGGATTTGTTGACTGTAGTCTGACCTGCTTGGAGATCAGACCATATCCTTGGGGAACACCTGATGTCTGTGTATTTGAATGTCTTTCATCTTAAACTGGTCAGGTTTCCCAGAGAAATTAATGTTTTCCCTGGCTCTCAAAAGTTGAATCCTTTGAGGTAAAAAAAACTGAGTGTGGGAGGGAAGGGATTGGTTCTCAACATCTCATTATGTATAGTTTCACTTTGTCATCCTATTTCAGTAATGATTTCAGCTCTGATTGAGAGACCCCCTGATAATCTATTTCTAAGGGGGAAAACTCTTTTTCTGCCAGAGTGGGAGAGGAGGCAGTTGCTAGGCTTGTGCCAGGGAGAGATCAGTGGGTCTGGCTGTTGCTTAAATAGACTAATTTTTTCGATTAGGCCTACTTTACCCTCAACCAATTTTTGACCCTTTGGGGCTTCTCTGCTGTAAGTTGGAGTGTTTATCAGCTTTCCCAAATTCTTACTTTAGCTTAATCTTTCATTTCTTGAAATCTGCTACCATTGCTATTGCTGTTATTTTAGTATTAGTTGATTCTATTTTCCAATCGAGTTTTTTTTGAAACTTATCCTCCAACATGTTATTTTTCTTAAATTTGAATCCTGTGGAGTCATCTGCATATCTTGATTAAAGTATGAAGATAGAGCCCTGTGGATTACTTTTGAAGACATTTCAGTTTTACTTTAGTTCTTGGTTAATGTTGTAAATTATGTTTGTTTACACAGTTATGAGTACCTGGTTATAATTATTATTAATGATCTTATGTTTTAAAATTTTATTACTAAAGAGTTTCAGAATCTTTCCCTACAATATTTTAATTAAACACATCTAGTGTTACCCTGGTCTACCTGAAAAGAAAAAATATACTGGTAAATAAGTTTAGCATAACTTGTGGGGAAAATATGCTCCAGGGGTAGCCTTTTAATTTTTTTAGTGCTTATAAGCCATCTTCAAGCAAAAGTATTTGTACTTCCGATACAGATCATTAATGGATTGTCAAAAATCTTTTAAACTCAATTTTTAACATAATTTTCTTAAAAATTTTTTTCTTTTCAAGATTAGTGTTTTAGAAATTGTTCTGTTACATTGTTTTACAGATTATACACGTTAGAGGTGCAGCCTAATTCAGGTTCTGTAGAGAAAACATAGTTTAAAAAGTGGATAGGTATTCTCTCACTGTCTTCTTTACTCATTTCAACTTCATTTACTTTTTAACTATGTTTCTTCTACCTTTTCCAGTTTTCTACTCAATTCTCCTTGGTGGAGAAGATGGATGCAAAAGAGAAGGTGTGAGTAGTTCTTTATTCTCTCTGCATCTGTTAACATTACATCATCTTTTCCATGCAAAATTCTTGTTTCTTCCTAGTTCATCTCTTATGCAGCCAGTGGACCCGTTTGATTTTCCTTTGTATCATTTATAAAATTTAGCTTATTCTGATTTACTATTCTTAGGAAGTTTGTGTTAATTTTATAAATATTTTTAGTTACATTTCCCTCCTTCCATTATTTATATATGTCCTTTTAAAATCTGGTATCTGAAAATTATATGTAGTCATACTATTTCACTCACTCATCACCTTCATTAATTCAATCCACTAAAATTATTTAAGTTCCTAAAGTGTATCAGGCCCTGGGAAATAAAATATTGGTAAGATAGTACTTTTCTTAGTAGAGTTCATATTTTCATAGGGAATATCGTCTCCCATTTCTCATTAGAATTATCCACGTCTGTATAATTAGAAACTTTAACTTTTGCTCTTTGGTCCCTCATTCACATTGTGAATAGTATTTTGTTTTGGAACTGTGTGTACTATTATAATACTAGCGCTCATGCTTGAGTTCTGATTCTATCAAATGCTGACTTTGTAATGTTGGATAACTCATATAACCTTTCTGTCTTAAAGTTCTCATTTATAAAATGTACTTAATATCTACTTTATAGAGTTGAATTGAGAGAAGATTGAGAATGTACGTACATGTATTATGTGAACTTAAATTTGAAATGCTTTATAATGGTGTTTTTAATAAGGATTGCTATCTAAATATTTATTGCAGTCCTTTTGAAATACGATTGTAAATCTCCTTGAGAGCAAGAATTGCGTTGTATAGACTTCTACCTGTTGCAGATGGTAGATATCAATGACTTACAATTTCAAATTAAATTGCCTAAATTTGTTGATTATTTCCTCTCACCGATTTCATTGTTGATAATAATCAGTACCCATATGTTTTAGCGTTAAGAAAACATTATTAAAAAAAAAGTTCTCCATATGGCCAATTTCCATTATATACTTGTAAATTTTATTGCCTCTGATTGTTCTCCTTCCCAAATTTCCATAATGTCACCCTTCAGTTCAGTTCAGTCACTCAGTTGTATTCGGCTTTGTGACCCCATTGACTGCAGCACATCATGCTTCCCTATCCATCACCAACTTCCAGAGCTTGCTCAAATTCATGTCCATCGAGTTGGTGATGCCATCGAGCCATCTCATCCTCTGTCATCCCCTTCTCCTTCCTTCAGTCTTTCCCACCTCCAATACCTTGACCACCTGATGCGAAGAACTGACTCATTGGAAAAGACCCTGATGCTGGGAAAGGAAAGATGTCACCCTTAGGTTTGTGAATTTCTGGATGTCTTGCATCTCTGCTATTCAGTAATCCTCCTTCTTTGCCTGTAACCCTCCTTCTTTGCCTGTTATTGAAAGATAAAGACATGTTGCTGTTTTCTGATGACAAATTCCCTTTTATATATGGAGAGAATTTTACTTAAATACAGGTTAAATATTAATGTGATTAACCATTGGATAATTAAACATTAAAAATACGAGTATATCTGTGTCTTCTCCCCTCCCCTTTCCCACTCTTATTTTTAAGTGAAATTGGCCTGTTTCTCTGATGGTTCTTTTTAATATTAAATTCATTTTAATTTTGCTGAATATTTTATGGATCATGTCTAACATTTCAGTGCAGTGCAGTCTTGATCATGGTTATAAATCTCTAGCCAAACATTTTCTTTTTAGTCTTTATGAAGTACATCACTCTTCAAGGACAAAAAGAGAAGCCAACGTGTGTCAGTTACTTTGAATTCTTTTCTTGCAATATCATGTTTAATCTTTACCACAACCCTCTATAGTATCCATTATTACTTCTGTCTTGCTAGTTCGAAAACTGAAGCTCAATCAGTTTTTGCCAAAGTCTCAGTGTTCTTGATTCCAAAGAATATTCTGTGTGCACTGTAATGCGCGACCTGGAAAGTACTGATGCAGAACATTGAACATCACTCCATATCTTCCATGAAATCACTTCTGTAACTTCATCATCTGAATTTAAGATCTCCCTTTTTCTGTTGTTGATCTTGCTAAATTATCCTTACCTAGAATGTATTTTGGATGCATATTTCTAAGGTTTTAAAAGGTTCATGCAACTTGGGTATGAAATAGGGATTTGGGAGTAGTAGGTAAAAATTGTTTTACCATGGGCCAGTCTGTTGGGTTTCCTAGTGACACTTTTATTTACACCTCTTTGACATTGACCTTTTTTTCTTTAAATCTTCCCTAATAGCTCAGTTGGTAAAGAATCCACCTGTAATACAGGAGACTCCAGTTCAATTCCTGGGTTGGAAAGCTCCGCTGGAGAAGGGATAGGCTACCCATTCCAGTATTCTGGTCTTCCAAGGTGGCTCAGCTGGTAAAAAATCGTCCTGCAGTGCGGGAGACCTGGGTTCGATCTCTGAATTGGGAAGATCTCCTGGAGAAGGGAAAGGCTACCCACTCCAGTATTCTGGCCTGGAGAACTCCATGGCCTGTATAGTTCATGGGGTTGCAAAGAGTTGGAGAGGACTGAGCAACTTTCACTTTTGCTTTCTCTTATAAAAGCAAATAAACACTATCTTCTGTGTCATGGTGGCTAGTATCAGTTTAGTTCAGTCGCTCAAGTCATGTCTGACTCTTTGCAAGCCCATGGACTGCAGGACGCCAGGCCTCCCTGTCCATCACCAACTCCAGAATTTACTCAAGCTCATGTCCATTGAGTCAGTGATGCCATCCAACCATCTCATCCTCTGTCATCCCCTTCTCCTCCCACCGTCAATCTTTCCCAGCATCAAGGTCTTTTCAAATGAGTCAGCTCTCTGCATGAGGTGGCCAAAGTATTGGAGTTTCAGTTTCAACATCAGTCCTTCAATGAACACCCAGTACTGATCTCCCTTAGGATGGACTGGTTGGATCTCCTTGCAGTCCAAGGGACTCTCAAGAGTCTTCTCCAACACCACAGTTCAAAAGCATCAATTCTTTGGCGATCAGCTTTCTTTATAGTACAGTTCTCACATCCATTCATGCCCACTGGAAAAACCATAGCCTTGACTGGACAGACCTTTGTTGACAAAGTAATGTCTCTGCTTTTTAATACGCTGTCTAGGTTGGTCATAACTTTCCTTCCAAGGAGTAAGCGTCTTTTAATTTCATGGCTGCAGTCACCATCTGCAGTGATTTTGGATCTCCCAAAAATAAAGTCTGTCACTGTTTCTATCTATTTGCCATGAAGTGATGGGATCAGATGCCTTGATCTTAGTTTTCTGAATGTTGAGTTTTAAGCCAATTTTTTCACTCTCCTCTTTCACTTTCATCAAGAGGCTCTTTAGTTCTTTGCTTCTGCCATAAGGTGGTATCATCTGCGTATCTGAGGTGATTGATATTTCTCCTGGCAATCTTGATTCCAGCTTGTGCTTTGTCCACCCCAGTGTTTCTGATGATGTAGTCTGTATATAAGTTAAATAAGCAGAGTGACAGTATGTAGCATTGACTTACTCCTTTCCTGATTTGGAACCAGTCTGTTGTTCCATGTTCAGTTCTAACTGTTGCTTCCTGACCTGCATACAGATTTCTCAAGAGTCAGGTCATGTGGTCTGGTATTCCTCTCTCTTGAAGAATTTTCCAGTTTGTTGTGATCCACACAGTCAAAGGCTTTGGTATAGTCTATGAATCAAGGCAAATTGGAAGTGGTCAAACAGGAGATGGCAAGAGTGAACGTCGACATTTTAGGAATCAGCGAACTAAAATGGACTGGAATGGGTTATTTTAACTCAGATGACCATTATATTTACCACTGTGGGCAAGAATCCTTTAGAAGAAATGGAATAGCCATCATCGTCAACAAGAGAGTCCGAAATGCAGTACTTGGATGCAATCTCAAAAATGACAGAATGATTTTTGTTTGTTTCCAAGGCAAACCATTCAGTATCACAGTAACCTAAGCCTGTGCCCTGACCAGTAATACTGAAGAAGCTGAAGTAGAACGGTTCTATGAAGACCTACAATACCTTCTAGAACTAACACCCAAAAAAGATGTCCTTTTCATATAGGGCCAGTATACATATTATGAAATAAAAATAAGATATAGAAAAATTAATAAAGTATTGTTATTTATCTGCCTGTATTCATAGTTTATGTGCATTTCTACTTTTAGATTTTTAACATAGGAATTAACCAGAAATTGTCCAATCATAGGGAACAAGGACAGAAGGAATATCTACAGAGTTCTGTGAACATGTGTGTTTTTCAGATATGACTTTGAAACTATGTAAATGTTTTACATTATTTTAAAACAAGTTTGAATTATTAAAAAAAAAGATCCAAAAAATGAAAGCAAAATGAAACATGTTTTCATTAAGTAGTGTTGGTATTATCCCTAGATTGTTGTATATCTATTGTGCAGGCAAGCAAATGAATTTATGTTGATGTCTTTGTATAACAGGATCTTCTATATGGGAGAAATGAGTTAGTAATAAGAGTCATGCCATTTACAAAACATGTAGCATCTTATATAGAAGTATCAATATAAAGATATCTTAACTCTGACTAGTATACTTGACCAGTTCAGGAGTAATGAGAACTCCTAGAACCCAGACTGTTGTCTCTGAATGCCATTTCCTGCTGACGTTTTAGGGTTCCTTGGGTATATGATTGATTTCCAGTCTGAGGTAGAAGTTGGACAGGTTAATTCCCTGGTGTAGAAGCCAGGAAGCTATCCAAGACTACTGTGATTATATTTAGAAGATTCAGAAACTAATTGAAGAGGCTGTCACTGTCCAAAGATGAGAAATTTGAAAGCAATAGAAGTAATAGCTGCAGAGATTGGAAACATTACTACATTTATTTAAATCCAAGAGTTTTAAATGATGATTCCTCCCCTATAAAACAAAGTCTCATTTACCATTATGGGGGATTAGGCTACTGACTCATTACAGTCTGTTTTCCATGACCTTCAATGTCTGAGCGTTCTATATCCTTGTATTCATCCAACGGAGAATAGAAAATACTTGGGGTGGGGAATGAGGGGAATTTTAGAAAGCTCCAAAAATGAATCCTGAGTTGCCTATCACTGATAACTTTACATAGCACTTACATTATATTTACAACTATTGGGATAGCATTTATAATATATTAGATTTTATACATAATTTAGAGATGATTTAAAGATAATGGGGGGCGCATAGCTTGTATGCAAATCCTGTACCATTTTATATTTTTTAATTAATTGTTTTCCTGCTCCAGGTCGTAACTTGGGGCATCTGGGATCTTTTAGTTGTGACATGAGAACTCTTCCCTAGTAGCTAAGAGGTGAAGAAGCCGCCTGCTGTGCAGGAGACTGTGGTTTGGTACTTGGGTCAGGATGATTCCCTGGAGAAGGAATTGGCAATCCACTCCAGTAGTCTTGCCTGGAAAATCCTATGGATAGAGGAGCCTGGCAGGCTACAGTCCATGGGTTCACAAAGAGTTGGACACGACTTACCGACTAAACAACAGAAACAAACAACAGTGAAAACCCTTGGTTGCAGCCTGTGGGATCTAGTACTCTGACCAGGGGACATAAGTTCTACCCCTGGTCCTAGAATAATCCTGCATGCCACAGGGCAGCTAAGCCTGTGTGTACAATTACTAAAGTCCTAGTGCCCTCGAGTCCGTGCTCTCAGCAAGAAGCCACCACAATGAGAAGTTTTAGCACTGCAACTCAAGTAGCCTCCTCCTAACTAGAGAAAGCCTGTGTGCAGTGATGAAGACCCAGTGCAGCCAAAAATGAATAATCAAGAGAGGAAAACAATTTTTGTTAATAGGACTTGATAGGAAGAAACATTCATTCCATGAGGTTGTTGAGACATTGAAATCCAGTTTTGTGAAATTTTTCAACTGAAAAAAATGGAAATGCAGTAAGTATACCACCTGTTGGGTTCCGCTTCTTGGCTGAACATAGGGAAATCCTTAGGTGTATCGCAAGGCATACTGAACACTCTGTGCTCCGGTGCCCCCTTGTGCCTATGATAAAAAGCTATCACTTGTTTTCCAAAAAATTTGTTGTAACCCTTTCTAAGAGATCCTGGAAACAAAACATTTGCAAGTTTATAAATGCGTTTACCTATCTTAAACTTTCTGGGACTTGAAATTTATGTCCTTTTTAATTTTAGGGCATGCTCTTGTCTTTCTGTGCCAAAAACATTACGTCTTATGGCATTTATATTTTACTAGTTACATGTGTTTGATTTCAGTTTGTTAGTGTTTCCATAGCTCTTTCGTTTCCCTCTCCCTCCCCCCACCCCCATGACCACATTTGCCTTTTCAAAGCAGAAAAATGGGAATGGTGGAGGTAGGTATGTCTGAGGACTTTCATTCTTTCTTTCTCTTTCTCAAGGAAAAAGCATCCTGGGGTCAACTTGTACCATGATAATGTGTAATTGCAGACATTTCTGGCCCATTAGGATATTTGATTGCCGTCTCATTCTTCTGTTCTTTACCCCAAAAGGCATATGAAGCTTTGTGCTATAATACCAGTCAGAATATTTCTATAACATCATTCCTTTGGGAGAAGGTGGCCTTCCCTAGTGACTCAAATGGTAAGGAATCTGCCTGCAATGCAGGAGACCCAGGTTTGATCCCTGGGTTGGGAAGATTCCCCTGAAGAAGGAAATGGCAACCCACTCCAGTATTCTTGCCTGGAGAATTCCATGGACAGAGGAGCCTGGTGGGCTGCAGTCCATGAGATCCAAAAGAGTGGGACACAACTGAGGGACTAACACTTTCACTTTGGGCGAAGACAGTGACATGTTCATCTTGCTCTTTCCTTCTTTACCTTTTTAGCTAAATTTTCTTCTTAATTTTTTTTAAGTTTACATTTTTTGGTAAAACAGTTCTTTGAATTAGAACAAGATGTAGGAGGGTAACTGTTGAACAGTGTAATTACTGTCCCAAAGAATTTCCTTTTGTTACCACTCCTTTGTAGTTAAATCTTCAAATCCTCAACCTTCTTTAACCCTGGACAACTAATGATCAATTCTCAGTCCTTGTTTTGTGTCTCCCCCCGCTGCCCCAATGTTCTGTGAATAGAACCATACAATATGTAGCCTTTTGAGTCAGACTTCTTTCAGTTATCCTAATGCATTTGAGATTTATCCATATTTTTTGCAGGTTTGGTTTTTCATTCCCTGTTTGTGTTGTTTAGCTTTTGTCTATTAAAAATAAAACGGCTCTAAACATTTATATACAGGTTTCTGTGAAAGTACAAGTTTTATTCCACAAGACTGAAATTTTAGTTCTACTGTTACGTATGTAATGGTATCTCATTGCGTTTTTTATTTGGTTTCTCCAGTGATTGACGATTTTGAGTATCTTTTCATTTAGCTTATTTGCCATTTGTCTTTTGTGAAGTGTTGGTTCAAGTCTTTGCCACAAAGACTTTGTTTTTTGTTTTTTTTCCAGAAACTTTTAGGTTTATATTTGTAGCCTGTTTTGGCTTAAGTTTTACATGTACTGTGGGATATGGATTGAAGGGTTTTTGAGGAGGGGTTGGTTTTGTTTGCATGTGAGTGACCAGTTGCGGATGCTGATTGCAGCCATGAAATTAAAAGACGCTTACTCCTTGGAAGGAAAGTTATGACCAACCTAGATAGTATATTAAAAAGCAGAGACATTACTTTGCCAACAAAGGTCCATCTAGTCAAGGCTATGGTTTTTCCGCTGGTCATGTATGGATGTGAGAGTTGGACTGTGAAGAAAGCTGAGTGCCGAAAAATTGATGCTTTTGAACTATGGTGCTGGAGAAGACTCTTGAGAGTCCCTTGGACTGCAAGGAGATCCAGCCAGTCCATTCTAAAGGAGATCAGTCCTGGGTATTCATTGGAAGGACTGATGCTAAAGCTGAAACTGCAATACTTTGGCCACCTCATGCAACGAGTTGACTCACTGGAAAAGACTCAGATGCTAGAAAGGATTGGGGGTGGGAGGAGACGCGGACGACAGAGAATGAGATGGCTGGGTGGCATCACCGACTCAATGGACATGAGTTTGAGTGAACTCCGGGAGTTGGTGATGGACAGGGAGGCCTGGTGTGCTGTGATTCATGGGGTCGCAAAGAGTCAGACACGACTGAGCGACTGAACTGAACTGAACTGATGAGTTACCCCAGCATAGTTTGTTAAAAAGACTGTCTCTCTTGATTGTGTTTGTACATTTATTCAAAAATCAGTTGTCAGTTCTGTATGGATCTGTTTCTGGACTTTATTTTCTTACATTGACTTGTGTATATGTCTTTTGGCAATACCACACTGCCTTGTTTACTATAGCTTTACAGTGAGTCTTAAAACCAAGCAGTGTGAGTCATCCAGCTTTTTTCTTTTTAGAAATTGTTTCATCTGTTCTACCTCTTTTGCCTTTCATATAAACATAAGAGTCTGCAAAAATCCTGATTAAAAAAAAGAATCCCAGATAATCACGATGGTGTGATCACTCACCTAGAGCCAGATATCCTGGAATGTGAAGTCAAATGGGCCTTAGGAAGCATCCCTACGAACAAAGCTAGTGGGTGTGATGGAATTCCAGCTGAGCTATTTCAAATCCTAAAAGATGATGCTGTGAAAGTGCTTTCCTCAATATGCCAGCAGATGTGAAAAACTCAGCAGTCGCCACAGGACTGGAAAAGGTCAGTTTTCATTTCAGTCCCAAAGAAAGGCAATGCCAAAGAATGCTCAAATGACCGCACATTGCACTCATCACACACGCTAGGAAAGTAATGCTCAAATTTCTTCAAGCCAGGCTTCAGCAGTACATGAACCATGAACTTTCAGATGTTCAAGCTGGATTAGAAAAGGCAGAGGAATCAAAGATCAAATTGCCAACATCTCTTGGATTATCAGAAAAGCAAGAGTTCCAGAAAATGTTTATTTCTGCTTTATTGACTACACCAAAACCTTTCACTGTGTGGATCACAGCAAACTGAAAAATTCTTAAAGAGAGGGGAATACCAGACCACCTAACCCGCCTCCTGAGAAACCTGGATACAGGTTTCAGGAAGCAACAGTTAGAACTGGACATGGAACAACAGACTGATTCCAATTCGGGAAAGGAGTACGTCAAGACTGTATATTGTCACCCTGCTTATTTAACTTATATGCAGACTACATCATGAGAAATGCTGGACTGGATGAAGCACAAGCTGGAATAAAGATTGCTGGAAGAAATATCAATAACCTCAGATATGCAGATGACACCACACTTACGGCAGAAAGCGAAGAAGAACTAAAGAGCCTCTTGATGAAAGTGAAAGAGGAGAGTGAAAAAGTTGACTTAAAGCTCAACATTCAGAAAACTGGCATCCGGTCCCATCACTTCATGGGAAATAGATGGGGAAACAGTGACTGATTTTATTTTTGGGGCTCCGAAATCATTGCAGATGGTGACTGCAGCCATGAAATTAAAGGACGCTTACTCCTTTGAAGAAAAGTTATGACCAACCTAGACAGCATATTAAAAAGCAGAGAGATTATTTCGGCAACAAAAGTCCATCTTGTCAAATCTATGGTTTTTCCAGTAGTTACGTATGAATGTGAGAGTTGTACTATTAAAGAAAGCTGAGTGCTGAAGAATTGATTCTTTTGAACTGTGGTGTTTGAGAAGACTTTTGAGAATTCCTTGGACTGCAAGGAGATCCAACCAGTTCATCCTAAAGGAAATTAATCCTGACTATTCATTGGAAGGACTGATGCTTAAGCTGAAACTGCAATACTTTGGCCATCTGATGCAAAGAACTGACTCATTTGAAAAGAGTCTGATGCTGGGAAAGATTGAAGGTGGGAGGAGAAGGGGACGATAGAGAGGATGAGATGGTTGGATGGTACCACCGATTTGATGGACATGAGTTTGAGTAAGCTCCTGGAGTTGGTGATGGACAAGGAAGCCTGGCGTACTGCAGTCCATGGGGTTGCAAAGAGTTGGAAATGAGTGAGCGACTGAACTGAAATGGGAGCTGTAGCTCTTTGGGTTATTATGAAGATTGAATTAATATACATCAGTGAATAGTATTGTGAATAGGGCTTCCCTAGGGGCTCTGATAGTAAAGAATCTACTCACAGTGCAGGAGACCTGGGTCTGATCCGTCGGTCAAGATGATCCCTTGGAGAAGGAAATGGCAATCCACTCCAGTACTCTTGTCTGGAGAATTCCATGGACAGAGAAGCCTGGCAGGCTACGTTCATGGGGTTGCAAAGAGTTGGACATGACTGAGCGACTTAACACTTTTCTGTCAGAGATATAGGTATTTTTAGTCAGAATGTACATACAGTCTCAAAGGTGCAGAGTGCTTGTTTTGTGAGAAGAGGGATTCCTCATGTATTTTTTCTCATAGATTTTATAATTCATACTTTTATCTGCTAGATGGAACTATCCTTTATAACTGAATTAAGGTAAAGTTTAATGGTAATTGTGTTTTTTAGATGTGACTCAGTAAATTCATAGTAAAATATATTGATAGCCACAGTATCCTTGAGGAGAAAAGAAAAGTATAATTATAAATTTGTTGCAAAAAAGTTAATTGTGTGGAGTTCCAAACGTACAGCAAATTGGCTTTACATGTTTTATGTGTGTGTACATGCACATGTGCACACTCAGTTGCTCAGTCGTGTCCGACTCTGTGCAGAACATCCACTAGTAGATTTTCTAGCCCTATTAGGTAGATGTCCTAATAGATGTTTTAGGTCCCTGGAAGTAAGCAAAGGTATAGTCCATATTTTGATCTTTACTTGGTAGGTTATCTTCTTTATTTTTACAGAAAATACCGCACATAGCTCTGTTCTTGAAAACACATTTGGCAGCCCAGGATATTTAAATGGTTTTAGAATCAATTTAATATCAAAGGAACCGAGGCCTAAGGAAGTCCAAATGATCTCCACAACCTAAGTGTCAAGAATCTGTGGTGATAATTGTGTTGGTATACGGCTTCTATAGGTGAGACAACCTGATAATGATTTTGCAGTGACCCTTTGTAATGACACCTGCTGTGCTTTAGTACAGGTATCAGCCAGTGATAGGGATGAAGCATAACTAGGTCATTCTCCTATGATAGAGGAATTCTTTTATCTAAAACGTTTTGTAAGGATAGTAGGCCCTAGCTTTCAGTTAAAAAATTAAAAAGACTTGGAATCTTATTTTCTTTCTGCAGTAGAAAAAATAAATACCTTAAAATGAGTGCACAATTTTAGTGTGAGTGTACTTATTCTGATCGTGAATATTCTGCTACCATTATTTAAAAATTCTGTTAGTTTTAACTATAATTTTTGATGACTTAACTGTTTACATGCCATTGATGTCTCAAAAGCTAGGTGGATGAAATTTCTTTCCCCAGTGCTCTTCAGAACACTCTACATCAGCAGTGTCTTCAGACCTTAGGTCGATAGGAAATGTGTAATTATTCATATAAAAATTCTGACACTGAATACTGTGTTAGTTGACTGGAAGTACAGAGGTATTAAAGAAGGACTGAATAACATTTAGTAATACACTAGTAGTGAATTTTAACAGTGATTAAAAGCAGTTTTTCATTCTGATGGTCTTTCTTTTTTTTTATTATTGAGTTGTTTTTTTTTTTTTCTTTGTATGAATGCACCACAACTTACTTATCTGTTCTCCTATTGAGAGACAGTTCAGTTACTTCAAAATTTTGGCAATTATGAATAAAGCTGGTATACAAGTGTTATAGAATTTAAGTGTTAAATGCATTAGCTATTTCCATAAGAGTTTTCTAAAATGTATTTCTGCATGATCTTAGACTATTCTGAATATAAATTTAGACATTTCCTGTGTCACTCATTAAATAGATATTACAGCCTAGTAGTAGAGGGGACAAGCATTAAATATACACATTTGATTTGTGTCACATGGTACACAAAGTATACAGTAAATTATAAAGATTGTTTAAGTGCTTTGCATGTATTTTTCAGTTAAATGTCTATTTAATATTGAATTGTAATACAGTAGTACTATTTTTTCTCCAGCACCACAGTTCAAAAGCATCAGAGTCGGACACGACTGAGCAACTGAACTGAACTGAGTACTATTTTTTGACCAATTTTGAGTCCAGGCGTAGAAGATTTTCTAAAGTCTTTATGAAACTTTTTACGGTTTTTAGAATGCTGTGAAAGCATGTCTTCAAGGACTCTGCTTGTTTTACCTTTATAATCTGCTTTGGACTTGGAAACTAGATAATGTAGTTTATTATTATCTGTATACTAGTGTCAGTAAGCTTTGACCTAAGATGAGAGCGTTTACCTTTAAGTGCATTTACTTTCAGGGAATGGAATTCGTAACGTCTTTCTTGGCTCAGTATGATCCTTTTAGCTCATTTTTTCGTTCTTTTGTATTTCAGATAGATAGCAATACTTACTGCCCTACAGGAAAATAATATATTTAGTATACTGTACATTTTCACTCAAATACATTTGTTTCTGCCTTTCAAGACACACTTTTTTCTATTACTTAGTTTTCTTCATTGATCAAATAAGTGGCATGTTTCTTTATCATAATTAGTTAAATATTTTATTAACAAACGTGAAGTTAGATTGAAAAACAGAAGCATATTTTAATTTTACACACTGTTACCAGTGCCCCAGTGCTGAGTTCTTTATAAATAGTGTAAAAAAGGACATTCATCACTACCTTACATTGTTATAACAAGTCTATATTTCTATAGTAACTTTCTTAAAAATCTGTTTCAGAAGGTAAATGGAGGAAACTGACGATACCAAACAAGTGAAAGCAGAAGTGGCTTTCAGGACTGTGAAAAGAAGGAATAGAAGGACTTGGGTTTTTTAATTCAAAGTGTCAAAGAGATATATTTTACTTCTGGCCAACTCTTTGAGAAGCCTCTTACCTGGAAAGACAAATCCGTAAGAAAGAATATTAGTGATGATTTTGAGTTACTTCAGCAATCTGATGGACTAATTGCCTATTTCATTGTCTTCTGGGGCCCAGTTACTGAAAGACCACATGGTTATAGACAGGAATATAGTATAGTCTCTGTTATAGACAGGAGGAAAGACCCAGTTTTTTTTTATTATATTACAAGAAGAAGGAACAAACCATCTTTCAGGTGGAACAGAAAGCTCTGAAAGGAGTCAGTGGATTTGGAGTTGGTAGCAATAATCAATTCAGTTCAGTTGCTCAGTTGTATCCGACTCTCTGTGACCCCATGGACGGTAGCATGCCAGGCCTCCCTGTCCAACTCCCGGAGTTTATCCAAACTCATGTCCATTGAGTCGGTGATGCCATCCAACCATCTCATCCTCTGTTGTCCCCTTCTCTTGCCTTCTCTCTTTCCCAGTATCAGGGTTTTTTCAAATGAGTCAGCTCTTCTCATCAGGTGGCCAAAGTATTGGAGTTTCAGCTTCAACATCAATCCTTCCAAAGAACACTCAGGACTGATCTCCTTTAGGATGGTCTGGTTGGATCTGCTTGCAGTCCAAGGGATTCTCAAGAGTCTTCTCCAGCACCACAGTTCAAAAGCATCAATTCTTCGTCACTCAGTAGTGACAGAAAAATTTTGAGAATGGCTTGCTAGTTAGGTGATAGAAAGTAGAAAACTGCCAGCATAAATTTTCAAAAGATAAATCTCTAGGAGTTTTGTGGAGCTCTAGGATTGAGTTTAAGAGGCTAATAACCAAATACCAAGGGGAAAAAAGATCAAAAGCTATCATACTTAGAAATGATTGATATTTATGTTATCTCATAAGATTTCCAACCTACTTTAAAAGGTACTCCTAGAATTGGAGTGGTATGGGAGCTTCTGCATATGTTTGACTTCTTTTCCATAAAACATTATGTTTAATATAATTTATAATCATATCTCAAAAGACTAAAACCAGAATTTGAGTCTTTTTCTAAACAAATTATGTTGTGAATTTATTAATACGCCTTTGTGTAGTATTCAGGACTTTGCATTTAACTTGGATTTTTCTTCATTATATTTTTAGTTGCTATCCTTCTCCTTTAAACTCTTGGGTTACGTACTCATGCATTCAGTTTTGTAAACTACTCCCAGAAATTCCTTTTCTCTCAACCCATCTAAGAGCTGTCTACATTAATTCATTCGCGTGCTTTAAAAGCAGTCTCAGAATTTGTGTTCCTGGAAAGCTTCCCCACCTTGTTTAGTAAAGCTCCTTGCTCTTACTCTTCTTTTGTATTGTATAGAAATTACTGTGGTCTCTAGAATGCCTCCATATGCTAAAAAACAACTGCTCTGATGGTTTTCCTTCTTTTTAGCCATTTGCTACTTTAAAAGAGAGCTCTAAGCTTAGCCATTTTCAATTGTGTATCATTTGAATAATTGTCCAAAAGCTGTAAGTTGCTTAAGTTCTCTGTTTTCTTTTTTGTAAAATCTTACCCAGTGCATGGTAAGCACTCAGATTTTAGCTACTGCTCTCATTACTAATGTTATGGATTCAGTGTTTCTGTCCTCCCCAAATTCATATGTCCTAACCCTCAGCTAGCCACTCCAGTACTCTTGCCTAGAAAATTCCACGGACAGAGGAGCCTGGTAGGCTGCAGTCCATGGGGTTGCTGCTAGTCGGACACGACTGAGTGACTTCACTTTCACTTTTCACTTTCACGCGTTGGAGAAGGAAATGGCAACCCACTCCAGTGTTCTTGCCTGGAGAATCCCAGGGATGGCGGAACCTCGTGTTCTGCCGTCTGTGGGGTTGCACAGAGTCGTACACGACTGAAGCAACTTAGCAGCAGAAGCAGCAACCCTCAGTGTGAAGGTATTTGGAGATGATGGTCTTGGGAGATAATTGGGGCTAGGTGAAGTCATGAGGCTGGGACCCTCATGACTGGATTAGTTGCCTCCTAAGTAGAGACTGTGCTCCCACAAAGAAGAGGTCATGTGAGCGCACACTGAGAAAGCAGCCTGTCTGCAATCAAGGGGAGGGTCCCTCTCTTAAGTAAACCTTGCTGTATTCAGTCTTCTAGCTTCTGGAACTGTGAGAAAATAAGTTTCTGTTGTTCTTGATATTTTGTTAAGGCAGCACATGCAGATTAAGACAATCATCATCATCAGTGATACCGTATTAAGTACTATACCTAATCTTCCCAACCCTCCCCCCTTCCTTGATAGTTCAGTTGGTAAAAAATCCACCTGCAATGCAGGAGACCCCAGTTCAATTCCTGGGTCAGGAAGGTCCCCTGGAGAAGGGATGGCTACCCACTCCAGTATTCTTGACCTTCCTTGGTGACTCAGCTGGTAAAGAATCTGCCCACAATGCGGGAGACCTGGGTTCGATCCCTGAGTTGGGAAGCACCCCTGGAGAAGGGAAAGGCTACCCACTCCAGTATTCTTGCCTGGAGAACTCCAAGGACTATATAGTCCTTGGGATCTCAGAGAGTCGGACATGACAGAGCAACTTTCACTTCACTTCAATCTTTACAAAAGATAGTAGTATTTATGTCTCCTGCATTGGCAGGCAGGTTCTTTACCACTAGATCCACCTGAGAAGCCAAGTAGTATACATACCGAATTTTATAATAAGAAACTTAGATGACATGATAGGAATATAGTTCTTTTTTATTGAATGTAGAGAAAAGTGATTGAAACTTAAGCATCTTTGAATACTTTGCAATTCTTGATGCATTTTGTTTACCAAGTAGTAAGATGAGTTAAGTAAGTTAATTCATAGAGGAATAAGCAATATAAATATTGAAAGCAAGCTTAGTCTTTATTAAATAGATACTGAAAGCAAGCTTGGTCTCTTATTTTACTGTTTGCTATTTTTTTGACCCTTTACCTTATTTTTCTCCATAGGGCTCTAACTTGTAGACTTAATGTGCAAAGTCTTAAGGCCGTTTGAAGTGTTTGGTTCTTCTACTTTTATGCCACAAAGGAGTTAGCTACCTGGACAGCCCTCTCTAGTCAATGATTTTATCACATGCTGTGTGTATCAGCTTGTAGGGACTATGCCTGTGGTGCTGTATAACTTAAACCTCTTATAAGATATTTTGCTGTTTTCATTAACTCCATTAACTAACTGCTTGTCATTAGGCAATGGATTTCTCTAGATCTGTTCCCACTTTTGAAAAAATTGGTCATAATAATGCCTACTTACAGGGTGTATATAATGATCAAATGGCTTAATACATGCACGTGCTGCTGCTGTTTAGTTGGTGAGTCTTGTCTGATTCTTTGGGACACCATGGACTGTAGCCTGCCGGGCCCCTCTTTCCATGGGCTTTCCCAGGCAAAAGTACTGGAGTGGGTTGCCATTTCCTTCTCCAGGGCATCTTTCTGACCAAGGGAGTGAACCCCTGTCTCCTGCTTGGCAGGTGGCTTCTTTACCACTGAGCCATCTTTGGAGCCCCCTGATCAATGCAAAGAAATAGAGGAAAACAACAGAATAGGAAAAACAAGAGACCTCTTCAAGAAAATTAGAGATTCCAAGGGAACATTTCATGCAAAGATGGGCTCGATAAAGGACAGAAATGGTATGGACCTAACAGAAGCAGAAGATATTAAGAAGAGGTGGCAAGAATACACAGAAGAACTGTACAAAAAAGATCTTCCCGACCAAGATAGTCACGATAACGTGATCACTGACCTAGAGCCAGACATCTTGGAATGTGAAGTCAGGTGGGCCTTAGAAAGCATCACTACTAACAAAGCTAGTGGAGGTGATGGAATTCCAGTTGAGCTATTACAAGTCTTGAAAGATGATGCTGTGAAAGTGCTGCACTCAATATGCCAGCAGATTTGGAAAACTCAGCAGTGGCCACAGGACTGGAAGAGGTCAGTCTTCATTCCAATCCCAAAGAAAGGCAATGCCAAAGAATGCTCAAACTACCGGACAATGGCCTCATCTCACACGCTAGCAAAGTCATGCTCAAAATTCTCCAAGCCAGGCTTCAGCAATATGTAAACCGTGAACTCCCAGATGTTCAAGCAGGTTTTAGAAAAGGCAGAGGCACCAGAGATCAAATTGCCAACATCCGCTGGATCATGGAGAAAGCAAGAGAGTTTCAGAAAAACATCTATTTCTGCATCATTGACTATGCCAAAGCCTTTGACTGTGTGGATCACAATAAACTGTGGAACATTCTGAAAGAGATGGGAATCCCAGACCACCTGACCTGCCTCTTGAGAAACCTGTATGCAGGTCAGGAAGCAACAGTTAGAACTGGACATGGAACAACAGACTGGTTCCAAATAGGAAAAAGTGTACGTCAAGGTTGTATATTGTCACCTTGCTTATTTAACTTATATGCAGAGTACATCATGAGGAACGCTGGGCTGGAAGAAGCACAAGCTGGAATCAAGATTGCTGGGAGAAATATCAATAACCTCAGATATGCAGATGACACTACCCTTATGGCAGAAAGTGAAGAGGAACTCAAAAGCCTCTTGATGAAAGTGAAAGAGGAGAGTGAAAAGGTTGGCTTGAAGCTCAACATTCAGAAAACAAAGATCATGGCATCTGGTCCCATCACTTCATGGGAAATAGATGGAAAAACAGTGGAAACAGTGTCAGACTTTGTATTTTTGGGCTCCAAAATCACTGCAGATGCTGATTGCAGCCATGAAATTAAAAGACGCTTGCTCCTTGGAAGGAAAGTTATGACCAACCTTGATAGTATATTAAAAAGCAGAGACATTACTTTGCCAACCAAGGTCCGTCTAGTCAAGGCAATGGTTTTTCCCGTGGTCATGTATGGATGTGAGAGTTGGACTGTGAAGAAGGCTGATCGCCGAAGAATCGATGCTTTTGAACTGTGGTGCTGTAGAAGACTCTTGAGAGTCCCTTATACTGCAAGGAGATCCATCCAGTCCATTCTAAAGGAGATCAATCCTGGATGTTCATTGGAGGGACTGATGCTAAAGCTGAAACTGCAATACTTTGGCCACCTCATGCGACGAGTTGACTCACTGGAAAAGACTCTGATGCTGGGAAAGGTTGGGGGCGGGAGGAGAAGGGGACGACGGAGAATGAGATGGCTGGATGGCATCACCGACTCTGTGGACATGAGTTTGAGTGTACTCCGGGAGTTGGTGATGGACAGGGAGGCCTGGCGTGCTGTGATTCATGGGGTCGCGGAGAGTCGGACACGACTGAGCGACTGAACTGAACTGAACTGAACTGAATATATGGACATAGCAGGCCCTGTTCAAGTGCTAGCTGTTTTTGTTATTATTGATACTGTCTTTAATTCCATTATCAATAATATTTGTTAACTGTGATAGAGGTTTGAATACCCCTTTGGAGATGAATGGTTATCTGTGATCCCCAGACTATTTCAGAATTTTCAGAACCTAGATTCATATATCACAATTCATACTTTAATTTTACTTGCTGTGATTGTCATTTTAGTAAGATACTATTTTGGTGTGAATTTGTATTCTACTTCTCTGTGTAATATTCTTGCCTGGAAAATCCCATGGATGGAGAAGCCTGGTAGGCTACAGTCCATGGTGTCCCAAAGAGTCGGACAAGACTGAGCGACTTCACTTCACTTCACAATGATGACTGTAATAAAAGAAAATAGCAGAAATCTCTTACGTTATTTCAAGCCAGTTATTCCTTGGATTATGCCAGACTATTTTTCAGGTCTAATTCCAAATCCAGTTAATTATTTTTCAAGATCAACCTGTTTCTTTAAAATAATTCTTATATGTGTTGATTATTCCTCAACATATTCTGTTTGTTTAAGCTTGGGCTAGTTCATGTGAATGCCTATTAATTTTGACCCTTGGTGTTAATAACTTTGGAAGGAACCTAAAATTATGGTTATATTGTTTACTTTTTTATGAAGTGAAATTTAAAAGAGATCTAGTTTCCTTATTCTGTATAATTTATATGTAATTATTTTCTTTAATATCTTTTTTGTCTTAACTTATAAATGAATTTCCCAAATGATTGTACTTTTGTTTTCACAATTTCTTCCAATAATCTAGAAAACTTATTTTAAATATAACTCGATACCAGCAGTAATAAAAACATTATTTAACTCTGACTTCTCAAATTCTTCTATTTGATTACTTATATATAAAGTATATATATGAAGCCTATATGTAAAATGTATATATAAAACCATTTATGGTTTATCACAGGGTATTCAGTGTAGTTCCCTGTGCTATATGGTAGGGCCTTGTTATTTATCCGTTCTATGTGTAATAGTTTGCATCTGCTAATCTCCCTCCTTTCTTACACATTGATTTCTTATTACCAAAATATTTATATAGACTTGTAGATAGGTAAATTTTGTGGAAAAAACTAGTCTGTTTACCCCCTACTGCTAGTTTATAGAAAAATATCTATTAGGTATCCCATGAGAGAAGATTTTATGGACAAAGAAAGTGGGAAAATCTCTCAGTATAAACTCTTCCATTAATAATGTATAGTGAATTCTAGCATGTTAAAAGCCTTGAAGACCTGTGGTAACATTAGACATAGGTTGCTGCTGCTGTTACTTTACTTTATTAGTTAATGAACTTTGTGCATGACTTACTTGGCTTCTCTAATGCTTATTTATTATTATATACAATGAAATGATGATTCTTGGTGTAGTCTGTGCTTTTATTTTTAATGTTAAAGTTTCTTAGACTGTAAGTAGTTTTAGCCTGTGTTGCTGGTTAGTTTTGGCACAATCAAGTCTGGGAACTCTTAGTTCTTATATGACATTATGAAAATCCTCACCCTTTGTTTGGAGTAAATAAAAAGATGAGGCTATATTGCACGAATCTGTGAAATTCTGAGCTTGATGAAGTAGAAGCTGGAATCAGAATTGCCAGGAGAAATACCAATAACCTCAGATATGTAGATGATACCACCCTCATGGCAGAAAGCAAAGAGGAACTAAAGAGCCTCTTGGTGAAAGTGAAAGACGAGAGTTAAAAAGCTGGCTTAAAATCAACATTCAGAAAAATTTAAGAGCATGGCTTCTGGTCCCATCACTTCATGACAGATAGATTCGGAAACAGTAGACACAGTGACAGACTTTATTTTCCTGGGCTCCAAAATCACTGCGTATCATGACTTCAGCCATGAAATTAAAAAATGCTTGCTCCTTGGATGAAAACCTATGACCAACCTAGACAGCATATTAATAAGCAGAGCATTACTTTGCCAGCAAAGGTCCAGATAGTCAAAGCTGTGGTTTCTCCAGTAATCATATATTAATGTGAGAGTTGGACCATAAAGAAGGCTGAGCGCCGAAGAATTGATGCTTTTGAACTGTGGTGTTGGAGAAGACTCTTGAGAGTCCCTTGGACTGCAGGGAGATCCAACCAGTCAATCCTAAATGGAATTGACCCTGAATATTCATTGGAAGGACTGAAGCTGAAACTTTGATACTTTGGCCACCTGATGCGAAGAATTGACCCATTAGAAAAGACCGTAATGCCTGGAAAGACATTAGACAGGAGGAGAAGAGGATGACAGAGGACCAGATGGTTGGATGATATCACCGACTCGATGGACGTGAGTTTGAGCAAGCTCCAGGAATTGGTGATGGACTGGGAAGCCTGGTGTGCCGCATTCACAGGTTCACAAAAAGTCAGACATGACTGAGCGACTAAACTGAACTGATAATTGCACTAAATTCATGTGAATGCAACTTACTGTTATTGAAACCATGGTAAAAATAACTAAATTTATCTTGTATCATTTGATTTTGCAGAAGAAACAGTTGTGGTTTTCTTTATAAATGTTATCAAATAGAGTATATTGTTAAAGACTGGGGCTTTTCTCAGTTTATGGTCATTGTTTTATTTTGTGGTTGTAGAAAAATTAGAGATTCATGTAAGCTGAATACATGTCTTGAAATCAAGTGAGCAGAATCCACTTACTACTTTGAAGCAATCAAGCCATGTAGTAGAAAAGAGACATTCTGTATATAAACAGTAACTGTGTTTGAAGAGTTCAAAGGTTAGGTAAATTTTAATGGGCAAAATAGCAGAAAGTGAATAGCATGATTGCTATTTATGTTTTTTTTACTTGCCAGTGATTGCTTTAACAGTTTGACAGCTTTTCTTTCAGGGATTTCCTATTAAACATATGTAAAACTGAGAATCTTTGCATATTGGTATCTGTTGTAGAAAGCACATATTAAAAGAAAAAACATTACAGTTTTTTAACTGTCCAGTGAGCAATTCTTAGAATTCACTGTTACAGTATCTTGAGCTAATAAAATATTTGTTGTTGTTTATTCGTTACCACGTCCAACTGGCGTCAGTGGTTGGGGCATGGACTTGGATTACTGTGATGATAAATGGTTTGCCTCTTAAATGAACTGAGATCTTTCTGTCTTTTTTGAGGTTGCACCCAAGTACTGCGTTTCAGACCTTTTTGTTGATTATGAGGGCTACTCCACTTCTACTAAGAGATTCTTGCCGATAGTCGTGGATACATTTGTCTTCTGAGTTAAATTTGCCTGTTCCCATCCATATTAGTTCACTAATTCCTAAGATGTCCATATTTACTCTTGCCATCTCCTGCTTGACCACATCCAGTTTACCTTGATTCATGGACCTAATGTTTCAGGTTCCTATGCAGTTCTGTTCTTTATGACACTGAACTGTACTTTCACTACCAGACACGTACACAATCGAGTGTTATCTCCCCTTTGGCCCAGCCGCTTCATTCTTTCTGGAGCTATTAGTAATTGCCCCCTACTCTTCCCCAGGTAGCATATTGGACATCCTCCAACCTGGGTTGGGTGCGGGGGGCTTATCTTCTAGTGTCACATCTTTCTGCCTTTTTATACTCTTCATGGGGTTCTCATGACAAGAATACTGGAGTGGATTCCCTTTTCCAACTCCAGTGGATCACATTTTGTCAGAACTCTTCACTATGACCATTCCATTTTGGGTGACCTTGCATGACATGGCTCATAGCTTCATTGAGTTACACAAGCCTCTTATACATGAGGGGGAATAAAGTATTTTTCACATATTTACTATCACATAGTGATTATTTTTGATAATTATTTGTTTAGCCTTTTTCTCTCATCATAGGCACTACATGGTGAATTGTTGCTGTGTATGCATGACTGTTAAACTCTTGACGTATATCTCTAATTTCTGAAGTTCCGATCATCTTGAGTGGCTCCAATATGAAATCTGGTATTTGATGTGTGAAATCTTCATCCTTTTCTTTTTTCTACATAATTATGAAACCAGTGACTAATCAGTAAATAGATCAACTGTATTCATGTTGCCTTTAGGACCTTTTTTCTTTAGTGTTGTAGTGTTTTTTCCCCGAATTTGTCATTTATTTGTGTTTATAATATGTTTTACACAGTGGTGGATATTCGAAAAATTTAACAAGGACCTTACTTGGCTAGGCACTAGAGATGCAAATAAAGATGAAGGTATACTAATCCTTGCCCTCAAAGATCTTGTATTTTAATTAGTAAGACAGGGAACTAAGTGGATAGAAGGATCTAATAGAGATGAATGAGGAGGGAGTTAATACAAAGTAATGTGTTAATTAAACAAAAGTAAATATTTACAGTGTTTTAGATGGTTTACAGATTGGAAGAAATTATTCCTCTCAGCAGCAGCAGCAAGCCTCTTCCCATTTACATACCCATATTTTGTAAGGCTAATAAGTTTGTTACTGATCAAGTTAGCAAGGTACAAAATCTTATCTGTGTTGGTATAGGTAATCTAACATTGGCATTGTGTATATCCTTTGCTATGTATACCAAGAAAGCAAAACCCTGACTGCTCTTTAACTGGGCCATTTCTCAGGGTTGTATTTGCAGTGAGTGGCAAGGAGGGATGAGGCAAAGGCTTTCCCAAGAAGAAGAACGTGCTTGCTTCCACTTAAAATAAAAGTGGAAGTCTGTTCCATGGCAGTTGTTCTGTGTATACAGGTGTTCATCCTGGGCCCTTCACCTCCTTCCCATGGGAGTTGGGAGGCATGAGGAGTAGCATGCTGATACTGTGTTTTAAGTAACAAGTAGCTTTTGTTCTAAGTAATGAAGTCTTAGGGATCTTGTGTCCTTTGCCAGAATCCATGAAACAGTAGTAGGCTAGCTTGTTAGCATGTGCGCGCGCATACACACACACACACACACACAAAACTGTCTACCTAATTACCTACCTATCTGTCTACAGTAAACTCTCAAATCCTTCACTGTTGTTGATAATATGGAGGTAAATTGGTTTTACAGCAAAGAAGCAGAATGTCTGGTTTCAGTTTCCTTTTGTCCCCAGGTGCTAGCAGATTCCTAAAATAGCCCATAACACTGTCTGTGCAAGATAAGTATGAGTTTAGAAAGTTCACTTCTAGATGAAACTTCTAATTTTACATCAAGGACTTTGCATTTGGAAGAATTTACATTGAGTCTTTTCAGATTAAAAATACACCATCGTTCTTTAGGTTCTTGACTGAAATACTTTGTTAGCAAGACCATATTTTTATCCATGTGTGTATGTATTGTTGATAAGGAGAAGGCAAAAATAGTGCTAAAGTTTTCCTGAACCTTGTCTCAACTTCAGTTTCTGGTGTTTCCCAAAACCCTTTTATACACAATTGAGTAACTCAGAATCTTGAAAGATTTAAAGTAGTGGGGAAAGTAATATCATTTGAAATATTTGCATAACATCAGATGGCCTCAGTGTAACCTCTAAGGATACATTTTTAGAAGAAGACAACAGAGCTTCTGCTGTGAGTTTGTGCGGGTAAACATGAACAAAGATTATGTCCTTAAACAATGTATTTCTCTCTTTCCCAATTCTGATACATAAACATAGATAACTAGCTTAGTAATGGGCAGGGGCAAAGATATCTCAAGTCAAACATATGTTTTACCAGTTTACCTCCATGTTTAAAATGCCATGATTGCAAGAGTATGAGATTTGTAATATTTGTTAAGCACTTTGTATGTATGCAGCACTGATGTGGACCCTGAAACAGTTCTACCCTCAGTGAGTTTGTACCCATAATTTGATTATATACTGATAAAAGTGTATGAAAAATAACTGCTTGTAGATGTTCACAGTTAAGTTTGAATAGAGGTGGGGGTTATAAACATCCTCCAAGAAGTTGAGCAAGGCCAGAAGAACAAACAGAATTTAAGCAAGTGGAAACAAATACTTCAGGTGTAAGGGAGCAAAAGATGGCTAGAAGAAAAACATAAGAAAAAGACTGCCTCCAGCATAACTAATAATGTTGTAGGGAAGACAGCTCTATGAAACAGATGTATGAATGAAAAAGAATGAGGGTGGGAAAAGAAGAGTTGAATGATTGCATGACTTAGAATAAAATAGCTTCGGTTTTCCAAATATAACATCCTTGTCTTGTTCCTGTTTTGGTGGAAAAACTTTTCAGTCTTTCAGCATTGAGTATGATTCAGCTGTGGGGTTTTCATTTTCATTATTATTTGCATTGAGATAAGATCGTTTCCCTCTAGTCCTGTTTGACTATTTTTGTAATGACAGAGTGATCAGTTTGTCAAGTGCTGTTTCTTTGTCAGTTAAAATGATCATGTCGTTCTCTTCATTCTGTTAATCTGGTATATTACATTAATTGATTTTTCATACATTGACCATCCTTATACTGCCTTCTGTCTTTGTACTGAAAAGTTTTATTGAAAAAAAGCCACTCATTTGTTTACATTCTGTCTATGGCTATTTTGATACTGGAAAGTCAGAGATACGTAGTTAAGACAGACGTCATATGGTTTGCAAAGCCTGAAATAATTACTGTTTGTTCCTTAGAAAGCATTTCCTGACTTCTGCTTCTAGAATCTTCAGTATCAACATAGTTCATTAGTAGATACTCGCCAATCTGTACTGACCAATATTATGTAAATTGCTTTTCTTAGTAAACTTACTGTTTATCTTCCTGTATACAATAAGTGTTATAATTTGTTTAAGGAGAGTTAAATAATGATTTTTAAGAGAACTGTTAATTTGAATAATGAATTTGTTAATGACTTTTGTAATTTAATTTCATGGCTTAAATTTTCAAATATCAACATTCTCCATTGCTTATGAGTTTTGTTTTCTTTTCCTAGGTGTATGTGGAATTTGATGATCTTGAGTGGGATAAACGAGAGTGGGTTAAAGTTTATGAAGATTTTTCAACCTTCTTGGTGGAATACCACTTAATCTGGGCCAGAAGGAACAACCCTAGCCAGACTCAGGGATCAAAGAGCAAACAGATTCAGTGGCCTGCACTGGTAAGATCTATATTCCTTATGTCATTAATCATTTTCAGTTGTTTGTTTTAAAAGAATTAAGAGCTAAATATAAGTTTACAGTTTTCTTAATGATTATAGATTAATATTTCTGTGTAGTGGCTTCTCCCCACCAATGCAGGAAACATGGGTTCAATCCCTAGGTTGAGAAGATGCCCTGGAGAAGGAAATGCCAACCCACTCCAATATTCTTCCTGGAAAATCCCATGAACAGAAGAGCCTGGCAGGCTGCAGTCCATGGCATCACAAAAAGTTGGGCACAACTTAGCCACCAGACAAAAACAACAAAGCTCTGAAGTAGCTGGCAGATATTTCAAAATACTACTTGCGTTTTCTCAAACAATTTTATGTCTTTTTGTTAGTACTCTTTCAGCATATTTGGTCCACAAATAGTTCATCGTGTTCAATTAGGGGAAATATGAATTGATAACTTCTGAGGGACAGTTGACTGATTTGTATGCAATGTGAAAGAATTTTGCTGAATGACACTTTGTGGGATACTTTTTATAAATCATTAAGTAGCATATGGTTTTCTTAGTTAAATTTTGTCAAATTCAGTGAATCATTGTGGATAATATCTGATATTTATGAAGAATTGTATTTGACCGTTGAACATGGATTTAAACTGTGTGAGTCAGCTTGTATGTGGAATTTTTCTAATAAGTATGTACTCCTATGCTACACTGTTTGCATTTGGTTGACTGTACAAATGGGGGACCACAGACATGGAGAATGAATTGGAAAGTTAAATACACATACTTTAAGCTGCTTCGGGGGTTGTAACCCCATGTTGTTTAAGGATCAATTGTGTATTTAAAGGTAGTAAGTAAAAATTACTTCATATCAGGAGATATTCCATTTAAGAAAACAACAGATTGAATGAATTCTCATCATTAATTCTGTGGGGGAAAAGTCACATCTCTTTAACTATTGTTATCCCTGTTTTCTGGCAGAGCATTCAGCATTTAATAATTATTCAGTTTGAATGAAATAATTTTCTTATATTAATATCAAAGAAATATATTAAAGGCATTGAAACATTACTTTAGGTGTTTGGTATATATATATTATCAAGTAGGTACTTTTAGAAATTTTTCAACATAAATTAACTACACAGAAGGATAGTTTAATTTGCTGGTAATCATAGTGCTTTAAATTTTCTGTTTTAGTTAACTCTTTAAAAGTCTAAGGAGGTAAGTGGATAAAAAGCAAAGATAGGGAGGGAAGATAAAAGATAGAGAGAGGATAAACACATTTTAAAAAGAATATAATATGGAAAGATGAACAGTAATATTTATGAGCTATAGTTTTGATAGGATAGTTTGAATATTCTAGGAAAGTAAAGAAGATATATTATTCAAGACAGATTTTTTGAAAATATTTGTTGAATGAGTATTTTGTTTTTTAGTCGCTAAGTTGTGACTGACTGCAACCCCATGGACTGCAGTGCGCCAGGCTTCCCTGTCCTTCACTGTCACTTAGAGTTTGCTCAGACTCGTGTCCATTGAGTTGATGTCATCCAACTGTCTCATACGCTGACTTTTGGATTGTTAATATGAAGTTTTTTAAACCATAACTAGTATGCTTTCTAATTTTATAAACAACTCAAAAATTGGATGAAATCTGTCATTATCACATATATGTGAATTTTGAATGAAAAGTTTCAAAAGCAGTAATATTCAGTTCAGTTGCTCAGTCGTGTCCGACTCTTTGCGACCCCATGAATCACAGCACGCCAGGCCTCCTGTCCATCACCAACTCCCGGAGTTCACTCAAACTCATGTCCATCAAGTCGGTGATGCCATCCAACCATCTCATTCTCAGTCGTCCCCTTCTCCTCCTGCCCCCAATCCCTCCCAGGATCAGGGTATTTTCCAGTGGGTCAACTCTTCGCATGAGGTTGCCAAAGTATTGGAGTTTCAGCTTCAGCATCAGTCCTTCCAATGAACACCCAGGATTGATCTCTTTAGGATGGACTGGTTGGATCTCCTTGCAGTCCAAGGGACTCTCAGGAGTCTTCTCCAGCACCGTAGTTCAAAAGCATCAGTTCTTCAGCAGTCAGCTTTCTTCACAGTCCAACTCGCACATCCATACATGACCACAGGAAAAACCATAGCCTTGACTAGACTGTCCTTTTTGGCAAAGTAATGTCTCTGCTTTTTAATATGCTGTCTAAGTTGGTCATAACTTTCCTTCCAAAGAGTAAGCGTCTTTTAATTTCATGGCTGCAGTCAGCATCCACAGTGATTTTGGAGCCCCCCACAATAAAGTCTGACACTGTTTCCACTGTTTTTCCATCTATTTCCCATGAAGTGATGGGACCAGATGCCATGATCTTAGTTTTCTGAATGTTGAG
The DNA here is from genome assembly GCF_049115385.1 of Moschus berezovskii. Classification (NCBI taxonomy): domain Eukaryota; kingdom Metazoa; phylum Chordata; class Mammalia; order Artiodactyla; family Moschidae; genus Moschus; species Moschus berezovskii. The sequence goes on along the minus strand of NC_142471.1, from coordinate 19,844,294 downwards.
CTTCAAGCCAACTTTTTAACTCTTCTCTTTCACGTTCATCAAGAGGTTTTTTAGATCCTCCTCACTTTCTGCCATAAGGGTGGTGTCATCTGCATATCTGATGTTATTGATATTTCTCCCAGCAGTCTTGATTCCAGCTAGTGCTTCTTCCAGCCCAGAATTCCTCATGATGTCCTCTGCATATAAGTTACATAAGCAGGGTGACAATATACAACCTTGACGCACTCCTTTTCCTATTTGGAACCAGTCTGTTGTTCCATGTCCAGTTCTAACTGTTGCTTCCTGACCTGCATATAGGTTTCTCAAGAGGCAGGTCAGGTGGTCTGGTATTCCCATCTGTTTCAGAATTTTCCACAGTTTCTTGTGATCCACACAGTCATGGGCTTTGGCATAGTCAGTGAAGCAGAAATAAATGTTTTTCTGGAACTCTCTTGCTTTCTCCATGATCCAGCGGATGTTGGCAATTTGATCTCTGGTGCCTCTGCCTTTTCTAAAACCTGCTTGAACATCTGGAAGTTCACAGTTTACATATTGCTGAAGCCTGGCTTGGAGAATTTTGAGGATGACTTTACTAGCGTGTGAGATGAGTGCAGTTGTTCAGTAGTTTGAGCATTCTTTGACATTGCCTTTCTTTGGGATTGGAATGAAGACTGACCTTTTCCAGTCCTGTGGCCACTGCTGATTTTCCATATTTGCTGGCATATTGAGTGCCGCACTTTCACAGCATCATCTTTCAGGATTTGAAATAGCTCCACTGGAATTCCATCACCTCCACTATCTTTGTTTGTAGTTATACTTTCTAAGGCCCACTTGAGTTCACATTCCAAGATGTCTGGCTCTAGGTGAGTGATCATGCCGTCATGATTATCTTGGTCGTGAAGATCTTTTTTGTACAGTTCTGTGTATTCTTGCCACCTCTTCTTAATATCGGCTGCTTCTGTTAGGTCCCTACCATTTCTGTCCTTTATCGAGCCCATCTTTGCATGAAATGTTCCCTTGGTATCTCTGATTTTCTTGAAGAGATCTCTTGTTTTTCCTATTCTGTTGTTTTCCTCTGTTTCTTTGCGTTGATCGCTGAGGAAGGCTTTCTTATCTCTCCTTGCTATTCTTTGGAACTGTGCATTCACATGCTTATATCTTTCATTTTCTCCTTTGCTTTTCGCTTCTCTTCTCTTCACAGCTATTTGTAAGGCCTCCTCAGACAGCCATTTTGCTTTTTTGCATTTCTTTTCCATGGGGATGATCTTGGTCCCTGTCTCCTGTACAATGTCCCGAACCTCCGTCCATAGTTCATCAGACCTATATGTGAATTTTGTGAATTCACATATATGTGAATTTTGAATGAAAAGTTTCAAAAGCAGTAATGTTAATAATACCAAAACGTATTCCCTGATAACAAAGAATAGACAGAACTTTAGAAAAATCTTTGCCTTTTCTTAGAGACAGTTAAAATTAAGGTATTCTTAATAAGGAATTCTTAATGTATATTTATAAATTACTAATCTTGAGAAAGTTTCTTTTAGGAAATACTATTTAATAGTAATTTTTATCATATTCTAAAGATTTGTTTCTGTAAATCTTTTAACCCCACAAAACTACTTAAATAAACACCAGACTTTTAAAAATTCAACTTATTTTTAAATTAAAAATACTGAAGAAGGAAATGGCAACCCACTCTAGTGTTCTTGCCTGGAGAATCCCATGGACAGAGGAGCCTGGTGGGCTACAGTCCATGGTCACAAAGAGTCGGACACAACAGAGTGCCTAACACTTTCACTTTTACACATTGTATAAAACTTGGAAAGTGCTAAATAGTGTAAACTAGAAAATCATCATCATTCTATTTCTGCCTCCAAGGAATATTTCTAACTTAATTCTTTGACATATTTTCTTGAAAAGTATATGTTTCTGCTTGCTTTTTGTTTTTAAAGCATAGAATTAAATAGATTTTTGAATTGTGGTATAATGTGCTTAACATAGAATTTTCCATTTTACTTATTTTTAAGTGTAAAGTTCAGTGGTATTAAGTACATTCTCACTGTATTTCAGTGTACAGAAATTATTCCATCTTACGAAACTGAAACTTTATATCCATTGAACATTAATCCCCATTCCCTCCTTTTCTCAGACCCTAGGAACCATCATTTTACTGTGTCTTCATGATTTTGACTATGCTATACCTTACATAAGTGGAATCTTACAGCAGTTGTCTTTTTGTGACTGACTTATTTCACTTAGCTTGTCTGCAGTGTTTATCTGTGTTGTAACCTGCGTTAGAATTGCCTTCCTTTGTGTTATAAGGCTGGCTGGTATTCCATTGTATATATATACTATCTCATGTTTAGTGATTTGTCTGTTGGTGTATACTTGTATTGCTTCCACCGCTTGGCTATTGTGAAGAATGCTGCCGTGCTCTTCAGTTCAGTTCAGTCGCTCAGTTGTGTCCGACTCTTTGTGACCCCATGAATCACAGCACTCCAGGCCTCTCTGTCCATCACCAACTCCCAGAGTTCACTCAGACTCATGTCCATCGAGTTGGTGATGCCATCCAGCCATCTCATTCTCCGTTGTCCCTGTCTCCTCCCACCCCCAATCCCTCCCAGCATTAGACTCTTTTCCATTGAGTCAACTCATCGCATGAGGTGGCCAAAGTATTGGCGTTTTGGAGTACAATTCTCTCTGGATAATTCTTGGTATCTTGCAAGTAAGAAAAATAAATTATATCCCTGATTAAGCCTGATTAAGCTGTGCTCTTAGGGGTATTATATCTCTTGGAGACCATGCTTTCACTTCTTTGGGGTAAATATTCAGGAGTGTAATTGCTGAATTATATGGTAATTCTGTCTTTTAATTTATTTTGCATCTACTGTCAGAGCAGCCATATTACTTTACATTCTAGCCAACTCTTGCTCCCCCCAAGTTTTTGATAATTGTCATCCTAATGAGTTTGAGGTGATAATCTCCTTGTTGTTTTGATTTGCATTTCCCTAATGATTAGTGATATTGAACATCTTTTCCTGTGCTTGTTGGACATTTGTATATCTGCTGAAAAATGATTCTTCAAATTTTTTGCCCATTTTTGAATTAGATTGTTTCTGTGTTACTGAATTTTAGGGGTTCTCTGTAGTATTCTGGATTTTGATTTCTTATTAGATTTGATCTGCAACATATTTTCTGCCATTCTGTGGGTTGTCTTTTTACATGGGTGATGGTGACTTTCCATGCACAAAATTTTAAAATTTTCAGTAAGTTAAATTTGTCCAGTTTGTTTTCTTATCTTTGCCTTTGGTGTTATATCCAAGAAATCACTGCCAATTTCATTGTCATGAAGTTTTTGTCATCTGTTTTTTAAGAATTTGAATTTTTTAAGTCTTATGTGTAGTCTGTTGATCCATCTTGAGTTAATTTTTGTATGTGCATTAGATAAGGCTCAGTACCATTCCTCTGTTAGTGAGTATTCCGTTTCCTGCCATCGTTTGTTAAAAACATTGTCCTTTCATTGAATATTTTGACGCTATTATCAAAAGTTTTTTTGCCATATACATAAGATTTTATTTCTGGTCTCTTTATTCAGTTTCTTTGTTATGTATATCTGTCTTTATACCAGTACCACACTACTTTGATTTCTGTTAGTTTATAGAAAGTTTTGAAATCAGGAAGTGTAAGTGCCTCAAATTTGTTTATCTTGAAGATTGTTTTGGCTGTTTGGTGTCCCTGGGGATTCCATTTCAGATTCAGGATGGATCTATTTCTGCAAGAAATGTGGGGATTTTCATGGGAATTGCATTGAATGCGTGGATCACTTTGGACAGTATTGATCTCTTAGTAAGCCTTCCAGTCCATGAACACATATCTTTCCATTTATTTTATGTGTCTTTTTAATTCTGTTAGTAGTGTTTTATGGACTTTCCTAGCAGTTCAGATGGTAAAGAATCTGCCTGCAATGAGACCTAGGAGTTGTGAGTTCTGTCCCTGGGTCTAGAAGATCCGCTGGAGAAGGAAATGGCCACCCACTCCAGTATTCTTGCCTGGAGAATTCCATGAACAAAGGAGCCCGGTGGGCTACAGTCCATGGGGTCGCAAAGAGTCAGACACGACTGAGGGACTAACACACTGCAGTGTTTTGTAGTTTTCAGTGTACCAGTGTTTTCTCTCTGTGGTTAATTCCTACGTAATTCAGCTTTTTCAATGCTATTGTAAATGGAATTGTGTTGTTAATTTTATTTTCATATTTTTCATTACTAGAGTATAGAAATGTAGTTGACTTTCATGTGCTGATTTTATATTTTTCTGCTTAGCTGACAGATTATTTGTGAAAACCTGGAAACTTTTCCAAAGAAAGACAAGGATGATACTTAGACAACTGGGATCAAAGGATATAAGTTTTAAAAATAAGTAGTAAAAGTTTTGTCTGCCAGTGGTATGACTTTGTGTGTCATACAGGCACAAATGTAAAAGTTAATAAATGAGGGACTTCCCTCACTGTCCAGTGGTTAACTCTTCGCCTTCCAGTGCAAAGGGTATGGTTTAAATTCCTGGTTAGGGAGCTAAGATCCTGCATGCCTAAGGCCAAAAATAAATAAATCAAAATGTAAAAGCAATATTGTATACAAATTCAATAAAGACTTGAAAAATGGTCCACATCAAAACTTAAAAAAAGAAAAAACTAATGATTTCAACAGAGCAGCAGGATACAACATCAAGGCTTTCTTTTAATCATTAGTTTTAGATGAGGCTTTATTAAAAATGTAGATCCTGTAAAAAAAAATGTAGGTCCTGGGTTTTCTATTAGTTAATGTTTCATTCTCTTTCTTTCTCCTCAGTTTTTCATTCCTGCATAATATTGTATCCTATGATGATCCATTTCCCTGGTGTTTGGTAATTTCAGTTTAGTTCAGTTGCTCAGTCCTGTCCGACTATTTGAACTGCAGCACGCCAGGCCTCCCTATCCATCACCACCTCCCAGAGTTCACCCAAACTCGTGTCCATAGAGTTGGTGATGCCATCCAACCATCTCATCTTCTGTCATCCCCACTCTTCCAGCGTTCGGTCTTTCCTAGCATCAGGGTCTTTTCAGATGAGTTAGTTCTTCGCATCATGTGGCCATACTATTGGTGTTTCTGCTTCAGCATCAGTCCTTCCAATAAATAATCAGGACTGATTTCCTTTCGGATAGACTGGTTGGATCTCCTTGCAGTCCAAGGGACTCTCAAGAGTCTTCCCCAACACCACAGTTCAAAAGCATCAATTCTTCAGCACTCAGCTTTCTTTATAGTCCAGCTCTCACATCCATACATGAATACTGGAACAACCATAGCTCTGATTAGACAGACCTTTGTCTGCAAAGTTAATGTGTCTGCTTTTTAATATGCTGTCTAGGTTGATCATAGCTTTTTTGCCAAGGAGCAAGTGTCTTTTAACTTCATGGCTGCAATCACCATCTGCAGTGATTTTGGAGTCCTCCAAAATAAAGTCTGTCACTATTTCCGTTGTTTCCCCATATGTTTCCCATGAAGTGATGGGACCAGATGCCATGATCTTAGTTATCTGAATGTTGAACTTTAAGCCAAATTTTTCACTCTTCTCTTTCACTTTCATCAAGAGGCTCTTTAGTTCTTCACTTTCTGCCATAAGGGTGGTGTCATCTGCATATCTGAAGTTATTGATATTTCTCCCGGCAATCTTGATTCAAGCTTGTGCTTCTTCCAGCCCAGCATTTTGCATGATGTACTCTGCATATAAGTTAAATAAGCAGGGTGACAATATACAGCCTTGACGTACTCCTTTTCCTATTTGGAACCAGTCTGTTGTCCCATGTCCAGTTCTAACTGTTGCTTCCTGTCCTGCATCCAGGTTTCTCAGGAGGCAGGTCAGGTGGTCTGGTATTCCCATCTCTTTCAGAATTTTCCACAGTTTATTGTGATCTACACTGTCAAAGGCTTTGGCATAGTCAGTGAAGCAGAAATAGATGTTTTTCTGGAACTCTCTTGCCTTTTCCATGATCCAAAGGATGTTGGCAATTTGATCTCTGGTTCCTCTGCTTTTTTAAAAATCAACTTGAACATCTGGAAGTTCATGGTTCGCGTACTGCTGAAGCCTGGCTTGGAGAATTTTGAGCATTACTTTGCTAGCGTGTGAGATGAGTGCAATTGTGCGGTACTTTGAGCATTCCTTGGCATTGCCTTTCTATGGGATTGGAATGAAAGCTGACCTTTTCCAGTCCTGTGGCCATTGCTGAGTTTTCCAAATTTGCTGGCATATTGAGTGAAGCACTTTCACAGCATCATCTTTTCGGATTTGAAATAGCTCAACTGGAATTCCATCACCTCCACTAGCTTTGTTCATAGGGATGCTTCCTAAGGCCCACTTGACTTCACATTCTAGGATGTCTGGCTCTAGGTGAGTGAGAGTGATCACCCCATGATGATTATCTTGGTCGTGAAGGTCTTTTTTGTACAGTTCTTCTGTGTATTCTTGCCACCTCTTCTTAATATCTTTTGCTTCTGTTAGCTCCATACCATTTCTGTCCTTTATTGAGCCCAACTTTGCATGAAATTTTCCCTTGGTATCTAATTTTCTTGAAGAAATCTCTAGTCTTTCCCATTCTATTGTTTTCCTCTATTTCTTTGCACTGATCACTGAGGAAGGCTTTCTTATCTCTCCTTGCTATTCTTTGGAACTCTGGGTTCTGATGCTTGTATCTTTCCTTTTCTCCTTTGCTTTTCACTTCTCTTCTTTTCACAGCTATTGGGTAATTAATTTGGTGATTTAGTTTTTTCTGAATTTTTGTCATTAGAAAAAAAGTGTAATCAATATCATTGTTATAAATATATAAATCTTTGTCTGAATCTGATTATTTCTAAAATTTAGTTTCACAGTAATAGAATCTAAAGGGTATGAATCTGAAAACCACAAAATCTAAAATATCCTGATACTCTGCACAAATTATTTGAAAGTTACACTTAACTTCCATTGTCCCCAGTAAATGAGTGTTCTCATCCCTCCCTGACTCTTAAGCCTCCAACTCCTTCCCTGTAAGCATTGATTACTTGTTTTCAGAACATCTTGTTTTAAAACCCAAGCAAACATTTTAAAAAGGGGGATTTTTACAATTCAGGAGCAAATTGTGTGTTTTTTTGTATCTTCTAATTTGGTATTTTAAAATAACGATTTTATTGTTTTAATTTGCATTTCTTTAATAGGATGAAATTTTTTTTCATATTTATCATCAATTTCTACTTTTGTGAACTCTATTTTCAGTTACGTATTAGAGTTTTATGTTTTTCTAATATGACATTTAAAATATTAACAGGTATATTTGTTTTGTGGTTACTCAGCTCATTTTAGGAGAGAAAGTCTTTTTGAATTGTATGTTTATTACATTTAAAGAAAGTCTGTCTAATGTAATGTTCTTAATTCAGATAGGAAGTGTCTTCCTGTTTCCTTTATTTGTCCCAGGGAGCTGTAAAAATTAACAGAACAAATAATAAAAATCGGAATGGATGGTATAGCCTAGAAAATAATCATTTTAACTTTAAGACTTTGTAAACATTCATTTATGTGTGATATAGGTGACTAAGATTCTGTTGTTTATTTGTTCACTAAAATGAAACTTATTTAAGGAGGTCTGCAACCAGTAGTTAGGAATTTCAGAATTTTAAAATTCATATAGCATAATAAAATACTATACATACAAATTGGAGTTATTTTAGGGAAACATATGAGGTGACAATAGGATGAAACATAGTGGAGAGTTAGTCTTGTTTCTGATTCTCTACAGATTTAATGTTTGTAATTGTTGGCACAAGATTGTTGCTTTCTTGTTCTTCTGTAACTTAGCATGTTTGTGTTATCTTCTTTCCAGTTGTTTTCACACCTCGTGTGGTACCTGTTAAATATTACATATTGATTATATTATCTAGTTTACTCCTTATTCTAAGAAATCAATAGAAACCAGCAAATATATTGCTGGTTTTTGGAATCATGACTTAAAAGAAAATCCTGTTATCTTATTAACCAATTCTAAAGTTTACATTAAAATTTTTAAAGTAAAACTTCAAAAAAATGTGGGATAGTTTAATAATACCCAGGTTACTTCTCTGGAAGTGTCTCTTGTCCTTTTCATCTTTCTTCCCAAGATCTCAATAGCATAACATGTATTGAAGCACCGCATGTATAAAATAACATACTGACGTGGTGTCTTTCTTTCTGCTTGGTCCTGTACGATCAGGGTACCACCTGAGGCCATTCTGATGATGGAGGCCAGGGTAACTTACATTTTTACGTAAGTTACTTAATATGTTGTTAAATTTATTTTATTTTTTAATGAAATAAAATACTCACGAAATCCCATTTATCTGCACCAGGGAAAGAAAGTGTTGCATTCATAATTGAAATCAACGAGTTGCCTACCTAACTGGGTTAGGGCCCTGGCTCCATCTCCTTTAGGAAAACCTTCTGTGGGGAGTGGGGCTTTGACCCTAACCTAGCTGGGCTGTAACACTGCTGCATTTTCTAAGGGGCTGAGTTTTCTGCTACTTTCTGCTGGTCCAGCCTTCCAGACCTCCCCATCCAGAATTAATTTCACTATCTTGTGCTCTTTTAGAACATGGTTTTTGTAACTGTTTTAACAACTGGCACATTCTACTTTGTATTATACCTATTTGTTTACATGTCTGTCTTTCTCTAATAGATTGTAAGTTCTTTGAGGACAGGATCATGTCATGGTCATCTTTGTATCATCCTAGGACTCTAGCAGAGTGCCTTACCCATGTTAAGACAGTGAGTCAATGCTTAAAGTGATGAACTTACTAGTGAAAAAGAACCCCACTGGGAGTTACAGCAGATGTCCTGCCTGTTACTTTATGCTAAGATCAGCGTGTAGGAGAGCATCGTCAGCCAGTTACAGCCAGTTACGGCAATGTCAGTTACAAGTGTTAAACGTGGCAAGTAGTTAAAAATAAACAGCAGAAATGTTTAAAATAAATACCCTTGTTCTAATCAGATGCGAATGTGATTCCTTACGTTTTCATAGGGGGAAATGAAATATCTTTACTGTCAACTAAATTTTCCAATCTACAATGATTATCTGAATTTTTGGAATGAGTTTTAAGAAGCTCTGGCTTCTCTTTTTTTCCAGTGCAACTCTTCCTTTACTAAATAAGTTATTTAAATTGGTTATTTAGATTCCTGGATTGGTTTAACCAGGAATTGTGATCGGATCATAAGCATGTGAACCTTCATCGATACATTTTCTTTTGGTTATTTTGCCTAATGAAAATGCTTTTTACTTGCTCTCTATTTTGAATGAAACCCTCTCCAGGTAGAATAGAATTCACCTATCTTTGGGATACACTTGGCATTTATGTTCAGCTCTTAGGTTGCCAGACTTGGTTAGATTATGACTTCAACCAAATTTTATTGAAATGTGAAAATATGCCATATTCTGTGAATTGAACTTTGACATAAATTCGTTTAGAGAGTTTTTATATATTGATCATTGCATTTTCAGAATTAGAATTCTTAGTTTTACAGTCCTTTGTACTTAAAAAATAATGAAATAATATACCTTTATAATTATTATTTCTCAGGAAAATAAAGCATTTTATGAGATTAAATTATGTACAGTAAAGGATTAAACTTTTTAAATGAAAAAGTCTTATCCTAAGAAGGATTCCAATGAATAAGCATGTCTTTCATTTCTTGTGTGTCATCAAGTGACATTATTTGGGGGGAAAGTATTAAGTTGCAGGAACCATAAAGAAGTTTCTACTCTTTGATTAATTAATTTTTCTCTTAGGAAATTATCCTTATAAAATAATTATTAAAAAGTAGAAATTTTTTTAATAAGTAAAAATTATTTTAGTTCATCCACTGTTTATCAGATACCTAGGATGAGTCAGACGTCATGCAGATAGAAAAATTAAAGACATAATGTTTTGTTCATTAAGTCCTATTAGAGAATAAAAAAGGAAACGTCTGAAAATTTGTGAGTGGTGTTGAATTAATATTCTGAGAGATTAGTTAGTTCAGTCATTCAGTCGTGTCCAACTCTTTGAAACCCCATGGCTTGCAGCACACCAGGCTTCCCTGTCCATCACCAACTCCCAGAGCTTGCTCAAATTCATGTCCATTAAGTCGGTGATGCCATCCAACCATCTCATTCTCTGTCGTCACCTTCTCCTCTGGCCTTCAGTCTTTCCCAACTACAGGGTCTTTTCCAATGAGTCAGTTCTTTGCATCAGGTGGCCTAAGTATTGGTGTTTCAGCTTCAGCATCAGTCCTTCCAATGAATATTTAGGACTGATTTCCTTTAGGATGGACTGGTTGGATCTCCTTGAAGTCCACGGGACTCTGAAGAGTCTTCTCCAACAGCATAATTCAAAAGCATCTGTTCTTCGGCGCTGAGTTTTCTTTATAGTCCAGCTCTCACAACCATACATGAATACTGGAAAAACTATAGCTTTGACTAGACGGACCTTTGTCTGCAAAGTAATGTGTCTACTTTTTAATATGCTGTCTAGGTTGGTCATAGCTTTTCTTCCAGTGAGCAAGTGTCTTTTAACTTCATGGTTGCAGTCACCATCTGCAGTGATTTTGGAGTAACCAAAAATAAGATCTGTTACTGTTTCCATTGTTTCCCCATCTATTTGCCATGAAGTGATGGCAAATCACTTAGTTTTCTGAATGCTGAGCTTTAAGCCAACTTTTTCACTCTCCTCTTTCACTTTCATCAAGAGGCTCTTTAGTTCTTCACTTTCTGCCATAAGGGTGGTGTCATCTGCGTATCTGAGGTTATTGATATATCTCCCAGCAATCTTGATTCCAGCTTGTGCTTCATCTAGCCCAGTGTGTCTCATGCTGTCCTCTGCATATAAGTTAAATAAGCAGGGTGACAATATACACCCTTGACGTACTCCTTTTCCTATTTGGAACCAGTCTGTTGTTCCATGTCCAGTTCTAACTGTTGCTTCTTGACCTTCATCCATGTTTCTCAGGAGGCAGGTCAGGTCGTCTGGTATTCCCATCTCTTGAAGAATTTTCTACAGCTTGTTGTGATCTATACAGTCAAAGGCTTTGGTGTAATCCATAAAGCAGAAGTAGATGTTTTTCTGGAATTCTTGCTTTTTCGATGATCCAACGAATGTTGGCAATTTGATCTCTGGTTCCTCTGCCTTTTCGAAATCCAGCTTGAATATCTGAAAGTTCATGATTCACATACTGTTGAAGCCTGGCTTAGAGAATTTTCAGAATTAATTTAGCTAGTGTGTGAGATTAGTGCAGTTGTGCAGTAGTTTGAACATTCTTTGGCATTGCCCTTCTTTGAAATTGGAAGATAATCTGAGAGATTATTCAGCTTTAAGGTTATATTTATGAATACTTTAGAGCAACATGAACAAATAAAATTTAAGTAGAAACATCTTGATTATAGTGGTGTTAAAATTATCAATATGTATTAAAAAGTATTATAAAGTAATTAAAATCATCCTTAAAAATGGAAGATTAATGCCTAATGATAATTTCTTTTTAATAAAAGCAGCTGTTGTTCCCCAGGAAAGTAGAAATTGTAATGTAATCAGTTTATCTGGCAGTTTTATTTTGGAAATAGTTTTCTTCAAACGAGTTAGTTTATTAGTTTGAAGTTTCTGTTGATAAATTTTGATATCTACTCTATATTAATGCGACATTTTTAGTATCTGTTTTTAACAGTTCAAAGATTTAAGACTTTCTGATAAAATTGACAATTGAAACAATGACCAAGTAAAATATAATAAGTATTATTTAAGATTTGTTTTTAATTTTGTCTGAATTACAATTTGCCCAGAAGTTTACATGGCATAATATGACCTTGGAGATCTTCTCAAATAGATTTCGAGAATGCAGTTGGCTGAAAAAGACAACAGAAGCCTGGCAGCCGTGTAGGAAGGCAGTGTATAAAGAACATAAGTCTTGATGGTGGACTTCCTCTTTCAAAGCTCTGTTGTGCCCTTTACTCTTAGTATCTGGATGAACTTAAATAATTTATTCTCCCTTTGTTTCACTACCTTCATAATAATAGTACTTATTATGTAGAGTTGTAAAGGTTAAGCAACAAAATTTATGGATAAAAACCTCAGAGAAACAGGGTCCTATTATATAGCACACGGAATTATGTTTACCTTACACTTTACCTGACAGCTCAGACGGTAAAGCGTCTGTCTACAATGCGGGAGACCTGGGTTCGAGCCCTGGGTTGGGAAGATCCCCTGGCGACAGAAATGGCAATCCACTCCAGTACTATTACCTAGAAAATCCCATGGACAGAGGTGCCTGGTAGGCTGCAGTCTGTAGGGTCGCAAAGAGTCATACACGACTGAGTGACTTCACTTTCACTTTCACTTTACACTGTGGTAAGGTGTAATAGAGAATTTTATACAGACACATACATGTATACACACACATATTTATATATGAAAGTGTTAGTTGATCAGTAGTGTTCGACTCTTTGATCAGTCTGTATTGCAGAGGAATTTGCTATGCTGCTAACAGAATTGACTCTTACGCAAAATATCAGATACTATTATGAACAGGCTTAGTTTCAATTGGCCCTTACTCATTTTGTTGGAATTCTTAAGTCAGTTTGAAACAGTCACTCTGTGTCACTCAGTTCACAGGCTTATACTAAGACTGTTTATCATTGTGTAGGATTAGATATTATCCAAAGTAGAGCTCACTTCTCTATTACAGGCAGTACACAAGGAGTAATGAGAATTATATTAATTACATTAATATTAGAACTGTGTTTTAAGATACGTCTTATTGTGATCAGTCATAAGGCAAGGACAGTCATAGTGCATTGGTATAAATTGCAAGTGCCCCAGAAGAACTTCAGTAGGTTGAGAGGTCTATAGGAAGCCCATGGGTGTGCTATTGGAACGTTAGCAATTAAGTCGGAGGGCCATTTTCCCAAGGCTGTTTTGACTTCAGTCTGTCAGACGGCCCTTTTGAGTCAGAGTACAAGTTCTTTCCCACTCCTGGTGCCTAACTGGCATTATTTGTTGAGTCTCCCTGACCCATTTCATTAAGAGCTCATTTTTATAGGCTAGTTGTCATTCCTTGCTTTCCTCGTGGAAGAGAGACCCTCTAATTTGCTTATTCTAGTTAGTAAATATTTTCTTCCCAAGCTTGACCAGGCGTCAGGCTTAATGTTTCTTTTTCTTTCTTTTTAGCTGTTACAGTTAATAATAGTCAAGGAATTGTATAGTTAGCTCATTTAAAAAATTGTACATTTCTTTAAGTATTCAGTGTGTCAGATCTCTACCAGTTAGATTCATCCTTCCTAAATTCCACAGATAACTTTTAGCTCTGCTAACTGGTCATTGTCTGGCTCCAGTTGTATACCGTGAATGGTCCTTTGTCACCCATGAATCAAAAGGTTTATCATCCCCTACACTCTCATTCTTTTTCTTCCCAGACTACATAGTTGAGGTAGTTAGCATTTGTTACGCAAATCCCACTTCTGACATCAACTGCACTAAGTTCAGTTAACTGTACAGTTTTGAACAGTCTTTACAAGACTGATCTTACTTCTGACAGCACTGCAAATTCACGGGTTTTTGAAAACTATCCTCAGGTTCAGTAATTTGCTGGGGGGACTCAGAACTTACTGAAAACTTGTTATGCACCAGCCCATAGTTTGTTGCAGAGAAAAGGTATAAATGAAAATCTGTCAAAGGTACAGAGTCCCATGGAGCTCATGATCATCTCTGTGGAATCATGAATAGCACTATCTCTTCTTGACCACAGTGTATAAAAATATACTTGCTGCTGCTGCTGCTAAGTCACTTCAATCGTGTCCGACTCTGTGCAACCCCATAGACGGCAGCCCACCAGGCTCCTCTGTCCCCGGGATTCTCCAGACAAGAACACTGGAGTGGGTTGCCATTTCCTTCTCCAATATACTTGGATAGTTGTAAAACAGGAAAAGCTAAGTCAAGCCTTTGATTTTGATTGTTTTTACTGGGACTTGATAACAAACTGTTCACATGGCTGACTTAGTCTCTAGCCCCTCCCAGAGGGTCAGACTTAATACTTTTTAATTATCACTTCCTTTGGAGGTCACAGCTGATAATGTGTGGCTCATAGTCCCATCATAGGTCATAGTGAATTATTCTCTAGACAAAATTTATTTTTCACTTGCTCAATTATGTCCGACTCTTTGCCACCCCATGATCTGTAGCACGGCAGGCTTCCCTGTTCTTCACTATCTCCCTGAGTTTTCTCAAACATGTCCATTGAGTCCATGATGCCATCCAGCCATCTCATCCTCCGTCACCCACTTCTCCTCCTGCTCTTAATCTTTCCCAGCATCAGGGTCTTTTCCAGTGAGTCAACTCTTCACATCAGGTGGCCAGAGTATTGAAGGAGCTTTCAGCATTAGTCCTTCCAGTTAATAATCAGGGTTGATTTCCTGTAGGATTGACTGGGTTGATCTCCTTACTGTCCAAGGGACATTCATTTGAGTGTGTCTTTCCCTTTTTCTTTTGCCTTTCACTTCTCTTCTTTTCTAAGTTATTTGTAAGACCTCCTCAGGCAACCACCTTGCCTTCTTGCAGTTCTTTTTCTTGCAGATGGTTTTGGTTACAACCACCTGTACAGTGATACGAATCTCCACCCATAGATCTTCAGGTACTCTTGTCTATCAAATCTAATCCCTTGAATCTATTCTTCACCTCTCCTGTATAATCATAAGGGATTTGATTTAGGTCATACCTTTATCGGAGAAGGCAATGGCAATCTACTCCAGTACTCTTGCCTGGAAAATCCCATGGATGGTGGAGCCTGGTGGGCTGCTGTCTATGGGGTTGCACAGAGTTGGACATGACTGAAGCGACTTAGCAGCAGCAGCAGCATAGCTTTATGGTCTAGTGGTTTTTCCTGCTTTCTTCAGTTTAAGCCTAAATTTTGGGATAAGGAGTTCTTGATCTGAGCCAGTCTCTTCCACGTCTTGTTTTTTGCTGACTGTATAGAGCTTCTCTATCTTCTGCAAATAATATAATCAGTCTGACGTCAGTGTTGACCATTTAGTGATGTCCATATGTAGAGTCGTCTCTTGTGTTGTTGGAAGAGGGTGTTTGGTATGACCAGTGCATTCTCTGGCAAAACTCTGTTAGCCTTTGCCCTGCTTAATTTTGTATTCCAAAGCCAAACTTTCCTATTAATCCAGGTATCTCTTGACTTCCTACTTTTGCATTCAAGTCCCCTATGATGAAAAGGGCATCTGGTTTTTTTTTTTTCTTTTTCGTTGTTAGTTCTGGAAGGTGTTGTAGATCTTCACAGAACCATTCAACATCAGTTTCTTCAGCATCAGTGATTGGTGCATAGATTTAGATTACTGTGATGTTGAATGTTTAATAATTTATTAAAAACCTTTATATCCTAAAATTATTTTGGAATCGTTTTCTTGATAATTTGACCTTCCTATTATAAGTATTTGCCCATATCTGTTTGTCTTTTTTGTTACAGTTGGAATTGCTTGGGATTTTTATTTTACTGCTATATAATTTAAAGCAGCCAAATAGCAAGTAGCCATATAAAATATGGATAGATTATATTTTCTTCTTGTCCAGAAATATTGTCTGTTTACCATGTATTCTCATTTGAGAAATTATTTTCAGCTCTTGAATGGAAAAACTGTACTTTGGTGTTGAGTTTTAGATGTTTGTCTCTTTACAAAAGTAGCTTCCCTTTCACTGTATATTTTTTTAGTTTATAAATGGTTAGAAGTAAATTAAAATGCACCAGCATTATATATATGTTACATGATGATTTCATTCATTCAATATATATTTTAAAGTTTGCTACATGCTAAGCATTATGTAAGTACTGTAAATCCAACACGTATAGTCCTTGCTGTCCGACACATAATTATTTAAATGCACCTATGAAGAGTTGTATGAAAAATACAGATTTCTCTTGATACTGTTTTAAAATATTTTTATTTTTACTTACGGTTTGAAAAAATATAATGTAAGTTTTACTTTTTTACGTGTAATAGTATAAGTAATAATAACATTGTTTGATTTTTGAGGTCTTAGAAACTTCCAGGAATTTTGTTAGTGTTTTTACATTATCCTTTTGAGGTATATATGTTTATTATCCCTATTTTATAGATAAGTAAACTTGAGACATGGTATGGTTGACTGAGGAAAGAAGTAACTGTCTATTGAAAAGTTCAAATAATTATGTAGAAGTGATAATCTTTTCTCATTCACTTTCATGTATTTCCCATAGATATCTCTAGTTAACAGATTGTCCTTTTAGAATTCCCCACTTTTCTTCCTCCCTTCTTAGTGAATGAACTCCAAAAGTCTTATTTTCAAATTAAATAGATAACTTACTGTGCATGTACTACTTTATGAATTAAGTGTGATTTTGATATCTTAAGGTCATTAAGTTGAAATAGTTAATGTGAACCATGAAAGATTGGCAAGCCATTGTGACATCGAAACTGGGTAAGCCCAAAGATAGTTGTGCTAATCTTGGGGCTCCCCTGTTTATTTCAAAGAATATAAGGTGATTTCTAAGGTCTTTTTTAATTTTTGGGAGAATTTGAAGGTAAGGCATATTAAAATAATTTACTTTCACAGTGAAGAAAAGGGGGACTGACCTTTTTGGGTGCAGAAATAATTATAGATTTAGAATTTTTTGCGTCTCATTTTGAATGTATGTCTCCTGCGTTTGATTTAGTAATGCCAGGAAGTCTCTGGTATACGCTCCTCCACCTGGTATTATGGCATATGGTGTGTGTACAGACAAATCTTATCTTTAATCATCTCTGAGGTAGAGTCAGTGATATGTATGTGGTAGTGGTATATATGGGTTTGGACAAAGTCTTTTGCAGTCCTTTTCTTATTATAATGCAGCACTGTTATGTACAGATACATAGTGTAGCCCTAATACTATTATAATTTTAAATTTAAAATAAATACTATTTTTTTTCTCATTGGAGTATGTGGAGTCCATTTAAATATAGCATATCTGAAGAACATTAATTTTGGAACACCAGATGAATTTTGTTTTAGAAAAGCAGTGATGCATATAGTCTGCTGTTTCAGCTAAATTATGGTATTACTGGGCTTTCCGTCAGCTTGCTTTAAAATTTCATCCTGTAGCACAAATAAAGCTGGGCCAGCTCTACTCCTGACTTGGTGTATAATTCACTCAGTGTCTTTGTGACACCGTACATACACCTGGCTGTAGCCGGCCAGGGTCCTCTGTCCATGGAATTCTCCATGCGAGAATATGGAATGGGTTGCCATTTCCTTCTCCAGGGGATCTTCCCAACCCAGGGATCAAACCTGGGTCTCCTGCATTGCAGGCAGATTCTTTACCGTCTGAGCTGCCACACCAGGGAAGCCCACTAACTTGGCATCCCTCTCATTATTATGTGTCATCAAAAGTAAACACACATGAGCATACACTATCTTTTTTGAATAAGTAGCTAGAGAAGAAATCACAAAACAGAACAAAGCTTCAACAAAATCTTTCTGTCTTTGTCTTAAACTAAGAGCTGCTGTCATACAACTGTCTCTCAAAAAATATTTTGCCTTCTGCTCAGCCTTTGACCTTTCTTCATCCACAGACTGCCTGAATCTTTTTCTTCCAAACGGAGCTTTACACCCTTTCGCTGTTTCAAGGTTTTTATAAATGGTGTGAAAGCACTAAGGATCTTTGTGGTAATGGAACAATTCTATATAATGGTTGTGGTGATGGTTACATGAATCTGAACATAGGATAAAATTGAATAGAATGCATGAATCTGGACATAGGATAAAATTGAATAGATTGCGTGTGTGTGCACACACACAGATATGAATACATGTAAATCTGGATAAATAGGATTTGTAGTTTGTACCAATATCAATTTCCTGGTTTTGACATTATGTTATAGTTCTATCAGATTTTACTGTTATAAGAAAGTAGATGACTTTTGTTTTAGGCAGTTTCCTATAAAGCCATAATTGTTTCAAAATAAAAAGAGAAAAAAGTAGGTCACAACACATGTGAGAGAAATTTGAGAAACACTTTCATGCTTTTTATTTTTTGAAACAAAATTTCCCTTCTCAGCAAAGTTCTATAAGGCGTTTGTTTTTTTAATTAAAGTAGATTAAATTTTTGAAAATTAATATAAAAGTACTAACACAAATTGCTAAGACTAGGAAATGATACAAATTGTACAGTAAACTAAAGAAATTGAAAATTCAAATAGAATATACTCTGAACAATAAAGGTAGTCGAAAGTAAATGTAAAAGTTAACTAAAACAGTAAACTTATTTTTAGAAATAGAGGAAAGTGAAATATGAGTTTATATAAAAGTCCCTGTCCATCATGTTCTTCTCAATTGTAATACATAAAATAAAAGCATAACATTATTAATTTCAGAGGTCTAAAAATCAAAGATACCTGATGACAGCCTCTTTTCTCTCACTTAGTAAAAGAGGGAAGTTCACTGCTGGGACAGTGAATTCATAATGATCTTTACATAATTTATTGTACTTGTGATTAACTTGTAGTTAATGTTTACAATTAAGTATATGATTACTATAAAAATGTTATTTTGATAATGGTTTTAGAAAGAATTCCCAGCATTCTTTGGTTCTCAAAAAGTCAGTCAGTTACAAATATATTTTCCAAATGAAAATCTAATTTTCACCTGCTTTTCATAGAAGTCTTAAGTGTCTTCTAATCTTAAATAAAAGAGCAAACATCCATTTATCAAACTTGCAAGATTTTGCATGATCTTGCCCTTCTCACCACACATCTCCATCCCCTGTTGCCCCATTGTTCTTCATAGCCCATCCATCTAATTTTCTTTGAATTCCTAAAAACAGCATATTTTCTCCTGCTTTTGCACATTGTCTTATCTCAGCTTTAGAACACTTTCCCAAATAACTTGATTTTATACCTCAGATATTACTTCATTTCTTCATGGAAGGGCTCTGTACTCATGGTCTAAATTAAGAAAAGTACTTAGTAAATTTTTGTAATGTCTTTTATCAATCACAGTTATAATTTTTACATTTTAATTTTATATATTTTATGTGATTATGTGATGAATGTCAGTCTGCTCCTAGAATATGTGTCTCATGGGGGCAGGGCTATGCTTGTTCTTGTTCAGCTTTGCCATCCCTCTCCTTCGTTACTGAAACAGTGAATTAGACTTAAAGTACAATTGATCACACTCTCTTTTTCATTTATTTTTTGCTGTTCTATTGATTTGTTTCTGTGCTGTAATTCCTCTGACGTGTCTTGTAGTTTGCTTACTTTTTTCAGTGATACCTGATAATCTTTTAACCATCCATTGCTTTTATCAAAAATTTTCAGCTAAGGGGACTTCTTGGTGGTCCAGTGGTTACGATGCCTAGCTTCCAACGCAGGGATGCAGGGGAACGTGGGTTCGAACCCTGGTTGGGGAATTGAGATCCCACATGCCGTATAGTGCAGCCAAAAAATAAATAATTAAAAAAATTTTTTTCAGCTAGTCTCTTTTCTTATACCTATAAGTTCTAACTGATTCTTTTCTAATTCTGCTTGCCTTTCTTGTAAATAGTAAAAAAAAATTTCTGTTTTCTACACATTTCAAGCTTTTATTTTTTTAACTATTCACAACTTCTAATTATTCTGTGTTAAACTGTCAATTCTCATGTCTTAAAGTTTTTCCTGTTCACTATCCATGATACCTTTTGCTTAGTTAATTTTTAACTCTCCACAACACCCTTTCCAGGCTAAGATGGTTGGGGTATTTTGTGAGAATATTGTGAGGCCTAGAATGAAGGTAGAGAGGATTTGCTGTTCAGTCTGGCACATACCTGGAGTAGCACCATCATGATGGTATTAAATTGCTTTAAAGACGACGGGTCATGTTGGAGAGTTCTGACAAAACGTGGTCCACTGGAGAAGGGAGTGGCAAACCACTTCAGTATTCTTTCCTTGAGAACCCCGTGAACAGTATGAAAAGGCAAAGAGATAGAAAGCTGAAAGATGAACTCCCCAGGTCAGTAGGTACCCAGTATGCTACTGGAGATCAGTGGAGAAATAACTCCAGAAAGAAAGAAGAGACGGAGCCAAAGCAAAAACAGTACCCAGTTGTGGATGTGACTGGTGGTGGAAGTAAAGTCCAATGCTATAAAGAGCAATATTGCATAGTAACCTCGGATGTTAGGTGCATGAATCCAGGCAAATTGGAAGTGGTTCCAAATCACTGCAGATGGTGATTGCAGCCATGAAATTAAAAGATGCTTACTCCTTGGAAGGAGAGTTATGACCAACGTAGACAGCTTATTAAAAAGCGGAGACATTACTTTGCCAACCAAGGTCCGTCTCGTCAAGGCTATGGTTTTTTCAGTGGTCATGTATGGATGTGAGAGTTGGACTATGAAGAAAGCTGAACATTGAAGAATTGATGCTTTTGAACTGTGGTGTTGGAAAAGACTCTTGAGAGTCCCTTGGACTGTGAGGAGATCCGACCAGTCCATCCTGGAGGAGATCAATCCTGGGTGTCCATCGGAAGGACTGACATTGAAGCTGAAACTCTAAGACTTTGGCCACCTGATGCAAAGAGATGACTACTTTGAAAAGTCCCTCATGCTGGGAAAGGTTGAGGGCAGGAGAAGGGGACGACAGAGGATGAGATGGTTGGATGGCATCACCGACTCAATGGACATGGGTTTGGGTGGACTCTGGGAGTTGGTGATGGACAGGGAGGAGGCCTGGAGTCCTGCGGTTCATGGGGTCTCAAAGAGTCCGACACAACTTGAGTGACTGAACTGAACTGAAACAGGAGATGGCAAGAGTGAACATCGACACTTTAGTAATCAGCGAACTAAAATGGACTGGAAGACTGAATTTAACTCAGATAGCCATTATATCTACTACTC
The DNA here is from genome assembly GCF_049115385.1 of Moschus berezovskii. Taxonomy (NCBI): domain Eukaryota; kingdom Metazoa; phylum Chordata; class Mammalia; order Artiodactyla; family Moschidae; genus Moschus; species Moschus berezovskii. The sequence continues at coordinate 19,823,375 of NC_142471.1, read as the reverse complement.
TGGGGAAGAATCCCATAGAAGAATGGAGTAGCCAATCATGGTCAACAAAAGAGTGCGAAATGCAGTACTTGGATGCAATCTCAAAAATGACAGAATGATCTCTGTTTGTTTCCAAGGCAAACCATTCAATATCACGGTAATCCAAGTCTGTGCCCCGACCAGTAATGCTGAAGAAGCTGAAGTTGAATGGTTCTATGAAGACCCATAAGACCTTCTAGAACTAACACCCAAAAAAGATGTCCTTTTCACTATAGGAGACTGGAATGCAAAGGAGGGAGTCAAATACCTGAAATAACAGGCAAATTTGGCCTTGGCGTACAGAATGAAGTGGGGCAAAGTCTAATAGAGTTTTGCCAAGAGAATGCACTGATCATAGCAAACACCCTCTTCCAACAACACAAGAGAAGACTCTGCACATGGACATCACCAGATGGTCAGTACTGAAATCAGACTGATAATATTCTTTGCAGCCAAAGCTGAAGAAGCTCTGTCAGTCAACAAAAACAAGACCAGGAGCTGACTGTGGCTCACATCATGAACTCTTTATTGCCAAATTCAGACTTAAATAGAAGAAAGTAGGGAAAACCACTAGACCATTAAGGTATGACCTAAATCAAATCCCTTATGAGTATACAGTGGAAGTAACAAATAGATTCAAGGGATTAGATCTGATAGAGTGCCTGAAGAATGATGGCTGTAGGTTCGTGACATTGTACAGGAGGCAGTGATCAAGACCATCCCCAAGAAAAAGAAATGCAAAAAGGCAAAATGGTTGTCTGAGGAGGCCTTACAAATAGCTGTGAAAAGAAGAGAGTGGAAAGGCAAAGGAGAAAAGGAAAGCTATACCCATTTGAATGCAGAGTTCCAAAGCATAGCAGGGAGAGATAAGAAAACCTTCCTCAGTGATCAGTGCAAAGAAATAGAGGAAAACAATAGAATGGAAAAGACTAGAGGTCTCTTCAAGAAAGTTAGCAATACCAAGGGAATATTTCATGCAAAGATGGACACAAGAAAGGACAGAAATGGTATGGACCTAACAGAAGCCGTATATTTTAAGAAGAGGTGGCAAGAATACACAGAAAAACTATACAAAAAAGATCTTCATGACCCAGATAATCACGATGGTGTGATCACTCACCTAGAGCCAGACATCTTGGAATGTGAAGTCAAATCGGCCTTAGGAAGCATCTCTACGAACAAAGCTAGTGGAGGTGATGGAATTCCAGCTGAACTATTTCAAATCCTAAAAGTTGATGCTGTGAAAGAGCTTCACTCAATACGCCAGCAAATGTGGAAAACTCAACAGTGGCCACAAGACTGGAAAATTCAGTTTTCATTCCAATCCCAAAGAAAAGCAATGCTAAAGAATGTGCATACAACGGCACAGTTGAACTCATCTCACACGCTAGGAAAGTAATGCTCAAATTTCTCCAAGCCAGGCTTCAGCAGTACGTGAACTGTGAACTTCCAGATGTTCAAGGTGGATTAGAAAAGGCAGAGGAACCAGAAATCAAATTGCCAACATCTGTTGGATCATCAAAAAAGCAAGAGAGTTCTAGAAAAGCATCTATTTCTGCTTTATTGACTACACCAAAGCCTTTGACTCTGTGGATCACAACAAACTGGAAAATTCTTCAAGAGATGGGAATACCTGACCTACCTCCTGAGAAATCTGTTTGCAGGTCAAGAAACAACAGTTAGAACTGGACATGGAACAACAGACTGTTTCCAGATTGGAAAGGAGTACTTAAAGGCTGTATATTGTCACCCTGCTTATTTAACGTATATGCAGAGTACATCATGAGAATGACTGGATGAAGCACCAGCTGGAATCAAAATTACCATGAGAAATATCAGTAACCTCAGATATGCAGATGACACCACCCTTATGGCAGAAAGCAATAGAACTAAAGACCCTCTTGATGAAAGTGAAAGAGGAGAGTGAAAAGGTTGGCTTAAAGCTCAACATTCAGAAAACTAAGATCATGGCATCTGGTCCCATCACTTCATGACAAATAGATGGGGAAACAGTGGAAGCAGTGCCAGACTTTTATTTTTTGGGACACCAAAATCACTGCAGATGGTGACTTCAGCTGTGAAATTAAAAGACGCTTTTCCTTGAAAGAAGCTATGACCAACCTAGACAGCATATTTAAAAGCAGACACGTTGCTTTGCCACAAAGGTCCGTCTAGTCAAAGCTTTGGTTTTTCCAATAGTCATGTTTGGATGTGAGAGTTGGACTGTAGACAAAGCTGAGGGCCGAAGAATTGATGCCTTTGAACTGTGGTGTTGGAGAAAACTGTTGAGAGTCCCTTGGACTGTAGGGAGATCCAACCAGTCCATCCTAAAGGAAATGCAGTCCTGAATATTGGAAGGACTGATGCTGAAGCTGAGACTGCAGTCATTTGGCTTCCTGATGCGAAGAACTGACTAGTTTGACAAGACCCTGATCCTGGGAAATTTGAAGGCAAGAGGAGAAGGGGACGACAGAAGATGAAATGGTTGATGGCATCGCTGACTCGATGGACATGAGTTTGAGTATGTGCCGGGAGTTGGTGATGGACAGGGACGCCTGGAGTGTTGCAGTCCGTGTGGTTGCAAAGAGTCAGACACAACTGTTCAACTGAACTCATCTGATGGTCTTAGATCACTTTAAATTTAAGCTTAAAGATTTTTTTGTATTACTAAGTTAATGTGAACGAGTCCATGTGAGGGGTGATTCATGGTTACAACTTCAAAGATTTTTTTAAGTTATATTTGCTCACTACCAACTCAGCTTTCTTTTTAGACGCATGAAGGTAGAAAGAGTAGGGTAGTTTTACTCTTATGTGAAGGTTTGGTTTGTTAGCCTACTTTGTGGTTCCAGTTTTGTGCCGGTAAGTCTCTTGCTAGCCTTTTTTCTTTGAGCAAACTCTGGCTTTTGCGTTATTACTTCTCCAGAATCTCTATAAACTTCAGCTCAACTTGCACACATTCAGCTAGTGCCCTCAGAGTAAGTCTGTATGCATGTCCTTTTTTTAATATGAAGATTTGGAAGCAGGTGAAATTAATATTTTTTAGGAAATGCAAACCTAAAATTCGTTTTTTACTGATTTAATCCATTCTTTCAAATTATTCATATCCAGGTTGTAATTGATTGTGAGTTTTACAGTCCTTTCCTCATATAGATCTCTTCAGTACATGTCATATGTTGGTGTTGCTAATATACTGAACTTAATATGACATTGAAAATGAAAAGCAGTTGTTTTAAACAACTGTTGACATATTAATTGCAAGTAACATAGTAGAATGATTTTCAAATTAATAGTAAGGTTTTAAAATACATGAAAAAGAAACATAAGAAAGCAGTTAGTATTTACTTTTCAAAATGACAGGAAAGATTGTGCGTTTGTGAAATAACTTTCAAACAAGTGGGAAGTTCTTTTCAGATAAATAGTTAAAAAATTTTTATTCCTTTTGCATAATTTTATAGGTACAAAGTTTTAGGACATTCAGTTCAGTTCAGTCGCTCAGTCGTGTCCGACTCTTTGTGACCCCATGAATTGCAGCACACCAGGCCTCCCTGTCCATCACCAACTACCAGATGCTTATGGTACTGAAGTAATAAGTACTTTGCTTTTTAGTTACAAACTAGATTGCTTATAATGTTAAGGATTTTTAAAACCCTAAAACTTGAAATAGCATGTTTATTTAGAAACTCTCTGCCTAGCATCAGTTCTTATTGCTTGAAATCTGTTGTTGTTCTAGTGAATTTAGGGTGTTAATAAATTTCTTACCTTTCCCTTCTACCTCCCACAATACTATATTCTGTCTGTACCTGTTTATGCTTAGCACTTCTGAAAAATACTATACAGTTCAATATGTCTGTTCTTTTGTTCATGCTTTTTCCTCACCTGTAAGCACTTTTTATCTATTTCTGCTCACTAAATCCCTACAAATCCAGAGTGATTAGTATTCGTCACTCATTTCAAGAATTCCATTGATTGTAATTACAGAATCCTGTTTGTAAATACATAGAAGTCTTTTATAAGAATATTCAACATTTTTGTAAGTACTTGCTGTCTAATTATTTCTGTATATGCTTGCTTTTCATATTTTTCTATCAGCATTTTGAGGATGATAGTTAAAGATGTTTTGTTTGTATTTTTAATTTCTCTTTCCCCAAGAGATTCTCTTAGAGGTATCTCTATCCCAAAGATACTAGAGGATAATATCTTGAACATCACTGACATATAGTATGTGACAACACAGCATTATCGATAACTTTTTACTTTGTGTGTGTGTTAGTTACTCAACAGTGTTTTGACTCTTTGCGACTCCATGGACTATAGCCTGCCAGGCTTCTCTGTTAATGGAATTCTCCAGGCAGGAATACTGGAGTGGGTTGCCATTCCCTTCTCCAGGGGATCTTCCTGACCCAGGGATCCAACCCAGGTCTCCTGCCTTGCAGATTCTTTACCGTCTGAACCACCAAGAAAATTCTTTTACTTCATACCAGGTACTTTTTAAAATATCATCTAGTTAAATCTTTACAGCTTTTTATCATCTACATTTTGCAGATGAGATAACTGAAGCTATCGATGTAAGCAACTTGTCTGTGGATCTGCCTCTTGTGATTGACAGACATGGGACTAAAGCATAGACTATCCACACTCAAGATGCTTATATTTTACCTAAACTATTTGTAGAAATGAATCATACTTATGGATTGTATAAAACAACTTATTAGTCATGTTGTTAACTCTGGACTAGCCTTAGTTTAAATAACTAATACATCTCCATAGTCTTCATGGTGTGAATGATGACATAAATTCTCATCGCTGACCCATTGACACCTGCTTTAGTTTGTCTCTTTTTTTGGTACTTTGATGACACTTGAATGCTTTCTTAACATTATCATTGTTTAGCAATCTTTTGGGTTGCTTTGCTTTGAAAGTGGATAATACTTAGTCTTAGGTCTTAATTTTCTTTTTGATAGACCTTTAAATATTTGTTTTTTACAATGGTGATTTCATGATAAATGCTTTGGGCTCATATTAACATATAGTTTTCTTATGAAAGATTTTTTTCTGCACATAAAAATATATATTTTGAAGGTAACAAGAATCCAGGCCACATTTTAGCTTAGAGAATAAAATGTTTTCTGTTTCTAACCCCTCTTTGAATTTGGAAGCAGAAAAAAATTGCATGGCACAGTTTCTGGTTTTTCAATGTTCCTGCAACTTTCATGCTGCTTTATGCCAGGAGGAAGTGAGAAATTGTTATAGTATTGTCCATTTATGGAATATATTTTCTTTATTCAGTTCTATGTTTTTAGCCACTTCACCTAGATAGCTGCTGGGCTGAAAATGGAGGTTCTTGACTTTAATTAGGTAACTTGTTTATTCACATATAGGTTGTGGTCAGGTTTAAGCTTAAACCTTGGAGTTGCCATACTTTTTACAGAGGCCATTTGAGATTTCATGGAGGTTAATGTTTTACTGAAGATAGGTAAGCAACCTCTGCTAACTCCCAGGAAATCTCATTTCTCATTTACAGTCGTATAAATCATTAACATTTTCTTAATATGGTCTTACATCAGTACTGCTGACAACCTTGAAACCTGAATCTGTGTGTGTGTAACATTTAAATGTAGGCCTTTGATTTAGCCTTATATTTGTCTTCATCATTAGTAGTTTAAATGTTATGATAATTAAAAATAACTTCCTATTATCTCATTAAGTGAAAGCAAGTTTTACTGTTCTACATATAGCTTTATATTATTTTTTTCAAAGTAAGTATAAGATAGGGGAGAGAAGTCAATACATACGTTTGTGTCTACTTACATACTCTTAGAGGAACTCCACAAGGGTACATAAGAAATCAGTAATTCTGGTTACCCTCATGATACGGTATGTTTCAAATGGCTCTGTTTGTTTGAAGAATGGATATATAGATACAGGAAAGGAGGGGCAAAGGGATGGGATTTCTTCTGCATATTGTTTTATGTATTTTTGAGAACCATTGGAATATATGGTCTATTCATTATTTTTTTCAGTCATCTGTTTACTCATTGACCTCTATGCCTTTTTGTAACTGAAGTTAAGGAAACTCATTTCCTTTGTTTCTGATTGAATTTTCATATATAGGGGAAAAAAATAGCCCTTGAATCAGAGATTAGATTATATATATGTATATACACACATACACACACATTGTAAAAAAATTTGTTTTTCATTTTTTACCTTTTTCCATACTGTGGAGTCATAAAAATTTATTGAAAGTGTCACCCTTCAGGGACCAACTTTACTTTTGGTATGAAAATACAGTTGGAATGCCATGTAATTTAGGAACACCTAAATCCAGACATTTTTAAACTTTCTTTTCCCCAAAACTGAAGTTCTCATTAGCCAATGAATTTTGAACTAGTTTTTAAAATAATATTTTAATAGAGCTAAATTGTGGTGTGAAGGAGAAGGGGTAGTTTATTGTGACATTGATTTTCTAAGGTAATTTAAAATAGTAGCAAAATAGGAGGCCATATGGGTTTCCATGGTAAAGAATCTGCCTGCAGTGTGGGAGACCTGGGTCTGATCCCTGGGTTGGAAAGTTCCCCTGGAGGAGGGCATGGCAGCTCACTCCAGTATTCCTGCCTGGAGAATCCCCATGAACAGAGAAGCCTGGTGGGCTACAGTCCATGGGGTCAGAAAGAGTCAGACACGACTGAAGTGACTTAGCAGCAGCAGCTGTATCAGACCATTCCTGTTCTAGGTTACTTATCAGACCAGTGCCAAAACTGATTTCAGACATGGTAGTGACCTTAAATATAAAGTCATAGAAAAATATCTGGGAGCTCAGAAAATACTGTTTTCTTGAACTCTTTAGTTCATATCCCATGTGATACAAACAAAAAATGTAGTGTTTTTCGTTTAAAGATTCAAGATATACATACACTAGTTACATTTGATAATCTGCCTGTAAGATATATGGGAAGCCCCCAAATGTCACATACATTTATATTATTTTTTAACTGTGCTTAAAATTACCTTCTTTGTTGAAGATAACAGTTTTTCTCAAAACTGCCTTTTTCCCTTCAGTATCAGAAAACCTGAATGGCTTTCTTCTGTATTGCAGCATCCTTCTTTCTCCTAGTCTTTGATGATCAGATCAAGGATGGACACCTGTTCTGTATAGTGCTAAACTTGGAGTAATGTGAGTGGCCCTCTTTGAATAGGTACACATACAACTTTTAGTTTTTCTCTAGTATGAAGCTTCAGACTTCAAAAAAAAGCAACAGTGAGAGATGAAGAGAATCGTTATGGTTCTTAACAGCTTCCTAGGTATAGATATATATAGGCTGTGAGACCCACATCTTTTGTTCCTTTTTGGATTCTGAGATATCTGTGTAATCTTATAGTTATTTTATCCTCAAGTTATTTTTCTGCTATTTGAGATGAGAAGTACTCTTTGTTGTTTACATTTCAAAATTTGTGATTTGGTGAGCATTTCTACTACATAGACACATTCCCATTTCCCAAGTGACTAGCCTAAAGAAACAAACTGGTTCTTAGGACGTCTGAATCAAATACACAGAAAGTCACAATACTGCAAAATGAAGGTGACTGATTATAGTCTCTTAAGTTTATAGGATCAACAGAGAATTGAATGAATTTTAAAATAGCCCATTTTTTTAAAGACTCAAAGTTATCTCCTATCCAGGTTAAGTCAGGTCTCCTTACTTAGTACCTCGGTGGCACTCAGTATTAATCTCTTTAATATTGCAGTTATCTAAGGGTATGGAAGGAGAAGGCAATGGCACTCCACTCCAGTACTCTTGCCTAGAAAATCCCATGGATGGAGGAGCCTGGAAGGCTGCAGTTCGTGGGGTCGCTAAGGGTCGGACATGACTGAGCGACTTCACTTTCACTTTTCGCTTTCACACATTGGAGAAGGAAATGGCAACCCACTCCAGTGTTCTTGCCTGGAGAATCCCAGGGACGGGGGAGCCTGGTGGGCTTCCGTCTATGGCGTCACACAGAGTCGGACAGGACTGAAGTGACTTAGCAGCAGCAGCAAGGGTATGGAAATTATTTTTTCTGTTCAGTTCAGTCACTCAGTGGTGTTCGACTCTTTGCGACCCCATGAATCACAGCACGCCAGGCCTCCTGTCCATCACCAACTCCCGGAGTTCACTCCAACTCATGTCCATCAAGTCGGTGATGCCATCCAGCCATCTCATTCTCTGTCGTCCCCGTCTCCTCCTGCCCCCAATCCTTCCCAGCATCAGAGTCTTTTCCAGTGAGTCAGCTTGTCGCATGAGGTGGCCAAAGTAGCTTCTTCAAAAAATAACCATCACTAGGTTGTATGTGTAATGCACAGCAAGCTTTTTTCTAAAACAAAACCTTTTTTTCCCACCTTTTATACTTGTATATTTGCTTTCTGTGCCTAGACCCTACTTGTAAAAATTTTATTATTTGAAAACAGTTCCAGTCTAATCCCTACAGTCTTCACATCTTTCAACCTCCAGTCCTCATGTATTCTCTCCTTTTCCTTTATATTTACTCTGCCTTTTTCACTAAAAATCATCCTCTCCTTTATGTGTGTGGTCAAGGAAAGACTGAGAAGTTGATGAGTTCCAAATTGTTAGGAAGGAGGTGAGAAAGGTGTAGAGGTTAGTTACTGGAGAGCCATCATGCATTAACTCCCCCCTGCCTCATTTCACTGTTATATGCAAATTAGACATCATCATTATCGTCATGTGAGTCTGGCACAGTGTATGTATTTTTTGATTAACTCTTTGCCCATTAAAAAAAAATATTTTAAAATATTAAAAACTTGTGTTTTAATAATTTAGAGTGAAAAAAGCTGCATGTTAGTACAAAGTAGAGTTTTACCTTATACTTGTCACCCAGTTTTCCTTATTGTTAAAAATTTGCATGACCGTGATATAATTGTCAAAACCAAAAAATGACATTACCGTTAAGTTCAGACCTTATTTAGAGTTCACCAGTGTTTACATCAATGTCCTCTTTGTGTTTTAGGATCAGTCCAAGCTACCACATTGCATTTGGTTGTCAAGTTTCTCTAATTTCCTTTAGTTTGTGTATGAACTGAACACTAGCGTCTCCCCAAGTTCATATTTTGTAATACCTGTAGAGTGATGATAGGAGGTGAAGCCTTTGGGAGGTGATGAGGCTAAACTCTGCCCTCATGAATGGGATTAGTGCTCTTATAAAAGCAGCCCTAGAAAGCTCCTTTTCCCTTTTACTACTTAAGGACCTAGTGAAAAGACACCGGAGGCTCTCACCAGACATTGATCTGCTCAAACCTTGATTGTGGGTTCCCCAACCTCCTAAACTGTGAGAAATAATTTTTTTATTAAGCTCCCAAGTTATGGTATGTCTGTTATATCATATTGAATAAACTAAGGCACTTCTGCCCAGATCTAGGTCATAGAGGTTTTCTTTTAAAAGATTTATGCTTTTTAATTTTATATTTAGGTCTACAATAGAAGGTGGTTTTTGTTCATGGTACAAGGGAAAGGTAGAAATTCTTTTGTTCTTGGGAAGTGAATATCCAATTGTACCAATACCATTTGTTGAAAAGACTTATTTTTCCATTGAACTGCTTTGGCATCTCTATTGAAAATCACTTGATATATGTGTTGCTTTATTTTTGACTTCTAGTTCTGTTTCATTTCATTAGTAGTAAATGTCTTGATTTGAAGCAATAGTATGAACTTTTTGTTCTATTCAATAATCTTACATACTCTGGCTTACCACATTTCCCTTTTTGTTCCATTATCCCCTCACAGGCCTAACTCATTTCTGTCTAATCACCTTTTACTCTCCATATTAACTATATCCTGCCTAGTCAGAATGGCCATCATCAAAAAGTCTACAAACAATACATGCTGGAGAGGGTATGGAGAAAAAGGAGCCCTCCTGCATTGCTGTACATGAGTGCTCAGTCATGTCCTGCTGTTTGCAACCCCATCGATTATAACCTGCCAGGCTCCTCTGTCCATGGAATTTTCCAGTCAAGAATACTCGGGTGGGTTGCCATTTCCTACTCCAGATGATCTTCCCGACCCAGCCTGTACTGCTGGTGGGAATGACAGCTACTATGGAGAATGTATGGAGTAAAAAAGTAAAAATAGAACTACCATATGATCCAACAGTCCCACTCCTGAGCATTTTCTCTGGATATATCCAGAGAAAACCATACTTTGAAAAGATACGTGCATGTCAATGTTCATTTCAACACTACCTCAAATAGCCAAAAATGGAAGCAACCAAAATGTCTGTTGACAGAAGAATGGACAAAGAAGATGTGGTGTGTGTGTGTGTGTGTGTACGCACATAATGGAATATTATTCAGCCATAAAAAATAAATAGGCAAATAAACTATACTTGAATATAAAACAACAGTTAAATTTTAAAATAAAGTAATGCTATATTCAGCAACATGGATGGACCTAGAGATTATCATACTAAGTGCAGTAAGTCAGACAGAGAAAGACAAAATTGTATGATATCACTTATAATTGAAGTCTAAAATAATGATACAAATGAATTTACTTACAAAGGAGAAACAGACTTACAGACTTACTAAACAAACTTATGATAACCATCCCAAAGAAAAAGAAATGCAGAAAGGCAAAATGGTTGTGTGAGAGGGCTTTACAAATAGCTGAAATAAAGAAGAGAGGTGAAAGGCAAGGGAGAAAGGGAAACTTATACCCAATTGAATGCAGAACTCCAGAGAATAGAAAGGCGAGATAAAGCCTTCTTAACTGAACAAAGCAAAGAAATAGAAGAAAACAATAGAATGGGGAAGACTAGAGATTTCTACTAGAAAATTGGAGATACCAAGGGAACATTTCATGCAACGGTGGACTTAATAAAGGACAGAAATGGCAAGGAGCTAACAGAAGCAGAAGAGATTAAGAAGAGGTGGCAGGAATACACAGAAGAATTGCACAGAAAAAGTCTTAATGACCCAGATAACCATGATGGTGTGATCATTCACCTAGAGCCGTACATCCTGGAGTGTGAAGTTAAGTGGGCCATAGGAAGCATTACTGCAAACAAAGCTAGTGGAGGTGTTGAAATTCCAGCTATTTCAAATCCTGAAAGATAATTCTGTGAGTGTGCCACAAATTTGGAAAATTCAGCAGTGGCCATAGGACTGGAAAAGGTCAGTTTTCATTCCAATTCCAAAGAACGGCAATGCCAAAGAATATTCAGACTACCGCACAGTTGCACTCATTTCACATGCTAGCAAGGTAGTGCTCAAAATCCTTCAACCTAGGCTTCAGCAGTACATGAACCAAAAACTTCCAGATGTTCAAGCTGGATTTAGAAAAGGCAGATGAACCAGAGATCAAATTGCCAGCATCCATTGGATCATAGAAGAAAAAAAAAGCAAGGGAGTTTAAGAAAAACATCTACTCTGCTTCATTGACTATGCCAAAACCTTTAATTGGGTCACAACAAACTGTGTAAAATTCTTCAAGAGATGAGAATACCAGACTACTTTGCCTGCCTCCTGAGAAACCTGTATGCAGGTCAAGAAGCAACAATTAGAACCAGACATGAAACAACTGACTGGTTCAATATTTGGAAAGGAGTACTTCAAGGCTGTGTGTTGTCACCCTGCTCATGAATAAATGGTCTCGGGGCCACATGGTTGCTCCTGTTTCTCTGAGCTCTTTGGCATTCATTTGGGCACTGAAACTGGGTGTCCTGAATTTGTTACATTTCTGTCTTTCTTTTCAGTGGAGTCCCTGTAGTACATCTGCAATCTAAAGATGAGTTTCTTTATACTTTCTAGGCTAAAAGAAACTCGTGGAATTAGAATCCACCTACAGACAGTACCTGAGGCTCAGAGACGGAAAGACTTACCCCGGGAAACACAGAAAGAAACCTAGTTTCTCCTGATAGTATGACATCTTATTCAGCAATAGTATAATTCAGTATTATTGCTGAATAGTGCTGAATTATTAATGAACAGTGAGGAAATACAGTTGTGTTTTCAAATTTCATCATTTTTTTAATGTACTTTGTGTATGTATGTGTTGTGTACAGCTCGATCACTGTTTAGATTTATGTGACCACCACCCTAGTCAAGATACAGAATAGTTCATCACATGGATCCCTCAGGAGATACCCTTTTGTAGTTCCCAGTCTTTGAAAACCACTAATCTTTTTCTGTCTCTATAATTTTGTTATTTCAAAAATATTGTCTCAGTGGAATCATACTGTATCCATCTGAAAAGCGATGGAATTTTTCACTAAGCACAATTTCCTTAAGTTTTTGTGTGCATCAGTAAGTTTATTTTTATTGAATAGCATTTCCAAGGTATAGATGTACCAGTTTGTTTCATCCTCACCTGTTGAAGGACGTTAGCATTATTTCCAGTTTTTTGCTATTAGGAATAAAGGTGCTATGAACATTCATCAACAGTTTTCTGTTTTGACATTAGTTGTTTTTCCCCTGGGATAAATGCCACCTGAAAGTTTATTTTACTGGGTCATGTGGCAAGTACATGTTTAGTTTATAGAAACTGCCATTTTCTTTTCCATAGTGAGCATACCATTTCACATTTTACATTTTCACCAGTTTCTTTGTGTCCTTGCTGGCCTTTGGTGTCATCACTATTATTTTATATTAGTCATTCAGTTATTTGTGAAATAATACCTTGCTGTAGTTTTAGTCTGTAATTCTCTAATGGCTGATGATGTTGGTTTCATGTGCTTATTTGCCATCTGTATTTCCTCTTCAGTTAAATATCTGACCATGACTGTCATCCATTTTACAGTTTATGTTTGGTTGTTTTTTCATTCATTTTGTTTTTAGCTGCCATACACTCGTTTTTTTCTGTGTGTGTTTTTTCCTCTTTATTCCACCTAAAATTGACTGTATATGCTGTGAGGTAGTTGTTAAATGTTTACTTTCTTATTTTCTTTGTGTAATAAGTTGCCTCAGGAAAGACTTGGTCCTTTTTCTGTCAGTATTTAATGCCTGTTTTTGTCATTTGTTTCCATATATATTTAGCTTATTTGGAGGATTTATCTTTTCTGTCCTCCCTCATTCCATATTCCTATTCTAGTAGCACATAGCGTAATTAGTATTTCTCTGTTTATTTGAGGATTTTTTGTTGTTCTTCTTCGGGTTTTTGGTTTCCTTTTCTAAATTAAAAAAGTGCTTTTTTCTTGTGTGTTTGTTAGAACGACTTGAAATCTGGTGGAGCAAGCCAAGCCAACCATGTTATTGTTCTTCAGGAGTATAGTGCTGCTTCTTGTCCTTTTGTTCTCCCATATATATTTAGAATCTTGTCAGGTGGAGAAGGTAATTTAAATCAGCTCTATTATTGAGAGCCACTGGAAAAGCTGAGTAAAAATTAAATGGTCTTTAGGACATCATATAGAGTCCAAAGCTGTGAAAAATTACAGGGTTAAAGGTCTGGGGAGAAAAGAAAGCTAGTGTATTGAGACTGACATTTGGGCTTTCGTTATCCCCTATGGTGTGCAGATTCTAGAAAAGACCACCAGAAGGCTGAGAAGCTAAGCAGTTATCTTATCACACTTACTGGACTAGGAAGATAAAGGTTTGAGTTCATGACCTTTAAGAAGAAAACTTTTTGCTTAAATCTCTTAGATTTTATGTTAAAACCTGAAGAAACCATACTCTAAATCAGTGTTTCTCAATTTCAGCACTGTTGACACTGTGGATAATTCTTTGTTGTGGGAAACTGTCTTGTACATTGAAAGATGTTTGGCTACATCCCTCTCAGTAGACACCTGTACCAATCCCTGCTTGTATTTTCACTGTGATGGTGGAAAATGTTTCTGTATATTGCCAAATGTTTTCTGGTGAACAGAGTCACCCCCTTTTAAGAAACACCAAATAGTATACTGAAATAGACCAGGCTTTATAGGAGTTAAAGCCCATTGTTCAGTCATCTCCATCACTGGTTTACAATGATCCGAGCTTTACTGGTATCCTTTGCTTTAAGCTGCCTGCTAAAAACAAATGTTATTCTATCCCTAGAAAGATAATATTACCAAAAGCTTCAAATTATCTTTACTTTCTCTGTATAGTATCTGACAAAACCAGTTAGAAGATCTCTGTCCAGCCTAAAAGGATACAGGGATGAAAAACCAAATAAAACCAATGTACAGTAGAAACAGATGTACAGAATATCCACATAATGGTATAATGAAGACTCAAACTGTAAAATAAAGACATATTCAAGAAAATTAAAAATGAAAGTGAATCAAGAGGACATTGTAGAACTCAAATACCACAATTAGTAGCAAATTAACTAGTCAAATTGCACAATAATCACTGGATATTTTTTATTGCAATTACATCAATTTAGGAAGTACTAACATCTTTATTGACATTTCATTCTGTACTGTTTTCTGCATGTATTTATGTATTTTTTAATATGTTTCAGTGATTTTTAAATTTAGAAAAAAATTTTTTGTCTTTATTCATTGGGCTGTCACTGAAGTGGTAAATAGATGTGATGTCAGACTTAAAATTTATCCATATTATGTTTTTCTCACTGGTTAAGGAAGTTTTTGTATTTTGTCTGATTCTTTTATCATGAATAGATATCGAATTTTATGGAATACTGCATCTGATCATATTTTTCTCTACTTTTGCACTATATTGAAAAACATAAAGTTTTTAACTTTAACAGCAAAGATGTTTCATACAGTACTGATTTTTCTTGCGTTGTTCTCACTCCTAGATCAGCACCAGTTTTGGATTCTGTATCCAGGTTGGTTGTGTTACAGATTTTATTATCAAGGTCGAAGCTACTTAGAACGACAGTTTCTGATAGAAATATTCAGAGGCAGTTTTTCAGACTGCTCTGTCTGACCTTATCCTCTGTGAGGTAGTGTCTCCATTTTTCTAGGTCAATTCTTTCTGTGAAGGACCAGAACTTCCTAGCTAGGAAACAAATTAAAAAACAAAAGAAATCACAATTTAAGACAAAATTGCCTGAATGTACTCATAGGACATGTAATTATAGATTATATAAACTTGTGTTCATTACTATTTTAATTGAAAGAACATGGAATTGATAAAATTTGATTATTGATGTATTAAAGTAAAGGCCAAGTTAGATGTCTTTTCCTAAATTTAAAATGAATTCGGTCTCAATTAAAAAAAAACACAAACTTGTTTCAACACAAATTTATATTAGGAAAGAATAGCACAGACCTTGTTGTTGTGTTTCTCCTTTATTAATCAAAGCTTTTTATGCCAATAAGTCAGATTTAATAGTGCTGGAAAAGTGTTACATGCCAAAGGATAACAGAATATGTCTGCTGCCACCTTTGAGTTAGCGTTTAATGTGTTCTGTGACAGTAGTCTCCCTCCCCCTGCCCCACCCCGGAGTTTAGTCAATACAGTCTTTGAAGGTTATTTAAGGTGCCATGTATCATTCAAGTGCCTTTGCTTTTTAGCAGCACTCAAAATAATCTTAGATTTTAGTGCATTTTATTTCTTTAGTTGTCTTGAGAAACAGCATAGTGATTTCATTTTGGCATTTGACTTAAGGAAATATGTTTATGCTGCTGCTGCTACTTAGAAGTAAATTTTGTTGAAAAAATCTTAAGTGTTTAAATATCCAAAGTTTAACTGAGAAATGAGATCAAGGTGAAGTAAGCCTTGTACTTCATTTGCAAGCACTGAAAAAGTCTTAAGACAAAATAGCAGGTATTCATATGAAGAGAAATACACTGTCTGGGAAGGAAAACAGTTTTAAATAAAAATTATTCCCATATTTGTGCATTTGTATATATGTATGTTGACTTTCAATTTTGTTAACAAAATCATATCTAATATAAAGCAGCTATGACATTAAGCCCTCACTGGTACAACTTTGGAAATAAACCCAACACTTCACACATGTCCACAAATATAATATTATTTTAAGTTATTTATGAAAATATCTGTGTATCTATAATAATTTGGGGGGCTAGAATCTTTCTTTCCTGAAAATACTTTGTCTTTTTTGGGAGTGAGGGCATCCTGAGCAGCTTGTGGGATCTTAGTTTCCCTACCAGGGATTGAGCCTGGGCCCTCGGCAATGAAAGCACAGACTCCTAACCACTGGACCACCAGGGAATTCTTGGAATATTTTGTTCTTTTATCATGAAAAATTTCAAGTATACACAAATTCAAGAGTTATCAGTGTACTGCCAATTTTTTCCCAGTACTCTCAGATCATTCTATTGGTTAGTGTTTCAACATTTTAAACTTTCTCTGATTATTGAATAATCACTGCATATAAATGTAATCAAAGAAAGTTTAAAATCCTGAAAATCTCTTCTTTCTAAAATGCATTTAACCACCATCTGACTTGTTTGTTTCTTGCCATTTCCTTTCCACACATGCACATACGTATTAGGACTGTAATCTCAATAGGCAGGAATTTTGTTGATATACTGATGTGTCTCCTTTGCTAATACTGGTGCCTGGCACATATCAGGGTCTCCGGGAACATTTGTTGAATGAATGAGTGTATCTAAATAAGAACTTTCTTTTCCATTGGACTTCTCTGTTTATATTTTGTAGTCAATATAAAATAATTTTATGGTGTTTTATGTGTATTAATCTGGTCTTAATCACTACTGGAAGCTTCTTGGATTGTGGGCCTTATTTTGTACCTCCCTTAAAGAGTCTTAGCATGCTCTTCATTGAGATAAGACATGAGTTTGAGTTATGGGCTCAGCCATTTACTTAGTTTTGTGAAATTTCATTATTTTTCTGAACCTTGATTTCTCAAGCTATTACATATTAAAATAGTGTTTGTTATAAGGACAAACTAGATAGTGTTGAGTACATTTAAGATAAATTATTTAAAAATTGAGAGAATGCATAATGTCTGTGGTATGTAATAAACTTAATAAAATTTAGCCATTATCATTGTTTAGATGATAAAAGTATTAATTTTTATTTGTTTTATTGTTATTTATAGTCATTTTCAAGAAGGAAAAAAGCCAGGTCTCTTGTACCTGTCATCTCATTTTATATCACATTTAAGTATACCAAGAATATATGAGAGTTGGTTCTTAGTTTTCTGTTACTTTTCTTGCACTCAGTGTAATTCCTGTTTTCTGAATTAATAGCCATTATTTACCAACTTGCACTTCTAGACACACTAGTATTATCTCTAGGCTCAATTAGTTTGTTGTAGCCATTAAGCTTTCCCTCTATGTTTGACTAGGCACTTACCTTTCATGACTCTGAATGAAACGTTTCTTGACTTTCTCTCTTAATGCCTCAGCCCGGCCCTGCTTGGCTTTTGGCTAGGTAACCATTTCTGTCCTGTGCTCTCCTCTCTATTCTTTGCCCGGTTCATTTATATGGGAATTTTTCATACATCAGTTTGTTTTAAAAATTGGATATAATTGTTTCATAGTGTTGAGTGTGTGAATCAGTTATGAAAGTGAAAAAGAAAGTAAAAGTTTCTCAGTCATGTGTGACTCTTTGCGACCCCATGGGCTATACAGTCCGTGGACTTCTCCAGGCCAGAATACTGGAGTGGTAGTCTTTCCCTTCTCCAGGGTATCTTCCCAACCTGGGGATCGAACCCTAGGTCTCCTGCATTGCGGGTGGATTCTTTACCAGCAGAGCCACAGTGAGAAACCCAGGAGTACCAGAGTGGGTAGTCTATCCTTTCTCGAGTGGATCTTTCTGACCCAGGAATTGAACCGGGGTCTCTTGTATTGCAGGCGGATTCTTTACCAACTGAGCTATCAGGGAAGCCTTATGTGAATCAGTTACATATATACGTATATCCCCTCCCTCTTGAGACTGTCCCCCCCAACCCCCCTTCCCAACCCTCTGGGTCATTACAGAGTACCAAGCTGAGCTCCCTGTGCTAACTAGCATCTTCCAACTAGCTGTCTGTTTTAAACATGGTGGTGTATATACGTCAGTGCTGCTCTCTAAATTCAACACACCCTCTCCTTCCTACCATTTCCACAAGTCCATTCTCTATGTTTACATCTCTGTTCCTGCCCTGCGAATACCTAGATTCCATATATATGTGTTAATATACAATATTTGTTTTTCTGACTTACTTCACTCGGTGTGTCAGACTCTTAGGTTTATCCACATCACTGCAAATGACCTACTTTCATTCCTTTTTATGACTGAGGAACATTCCGCTGTATATATGTACTACATCTTCTTTATCTGTTGATGAACATTTAGATTGCTTCCATGTCCTGGCTATTGTAAATAGTGCTGCAGTGAACATTGGGGTACATGTGTCTTTTTGAACTATGGTTTTCCAGGGTATATGCCCAGGAGTGAGATTGCTGGGTCATATGGGTAGTTTTATTTTTAGTTTTTTAAGGAACCTCAATACTGTTGTGCCTAGTGGTTGTATCAATTTACATATCTACCAATAGTGCAAGTGGGTTTCCTTTTCTCCATACCCTCTGTAACATTTATTGTTTGTAGGCCTTTTTTGATGATGGTCATTCTGATCTGTGTTAGGTGATAACTCATTGTAGTTTTTTTTGCAGTTCTCTAATAATAAGTGAGTTTGAGCATCTTTTCATGTGTCATCATGTTGTTGGCCGTCTGTATGTCTTCTGTGGATAAATGTCGGTTGGCCGATTTTTTGATTGCGTTGTTGGTTATTTGATACTGTTGTTTGAGCTGCATGAGCTTCTTGTGTATTTTGGAAAGTTATCCTATGTAATTTACTTTGTTTGCAGGTATTTTCCTCCCATTCTGAGACTTGTCTGTCTAGCCTTACATTTAGATCTTTAACCCATTTTGAGTTTACTTTTGTGTATGGTGTTAGGAGGTGTTCTGGTTTCACTTTTTTACATGTAGCTGTCCAGCTTTCCCATCACCACTTACTGAAGAGGCTGTCTTTTCTTCATTGCATATTTTATGCTTCCTTTGTCAAAGAAACAGTGACCATAGGTCTCTGGGTTTCTCTCTGGGCTTTCTATTCTGTTGATCTATGTTCCTTTTTTGTGCTAGAACACTACTGTCTTCATTAGTGTAGCTTTGTAGTGTAGTCTGTAGTCAGGGAGCCTGATTCCTCTATCTCCATTTTTCTTTTTCAAGATTGCTTTGGCTAGTCAAGGTACATTGTGTTTCCATACAAACTGTAGAATTTTTTGTTCTAGTTATGTGAAAAATGGCCTTGGTAATTTGATAGGCATTGCATTGAATCTGTGGATTGCTTTCTGCAGTACAGTCATTTTCACATTATTGATTCTCCCAATCTAAGAACATGATATATCTCTCTATCTGATTGTGCTCTCTTTCATCAATATCTTAATAGTTTTCTGCATACAGGTCTTTTTCTCCTTAGGTAGGTTGTTAATTCCTATGTATTTTATTGTTTTTCTTGTAGTGGTAAGTGGAGTTGTTTCCTTTATTTTTCCTTCTCATTTTCTTTTGTTGCTGCTGCTGCTAAGTCACGTCAGTCGTGTTCAACTCTGTGCGACCCCATAGACAGCAGCCCACCAGTCTCCTCTGTCCCTGGGATTCTCCAGGCAAGAATACTGGAATGGGTTGTCATTTTTTTTGTTGTTAGTGGATAGGAATACAAGAGATTTCTGTGTATTAATTTTGTACCCTGAAACTTTACTAAATTAATTGATTAGCTAGTTTTTTGGTGGTATATTTAGGATTTTCTGTGTGTAGTATCATATCATCTGCAAACACTGACTG
Source organism: Moschus berezovskii (assembly GCF_049115385.1). Classification (NCBI taxonomy): domain Eukaryota; kingdom Metazoa; phylum Chordata; class Mammalia; order Artiodactyla; family Moschidae; genus Moschus; species Moschus berezovskii. The sequence continues at coordinate 19,803,667 of NC_142471.1, read as the reverse complement.
ACAGTTTTACTTCTTCTTTTCCAATTTGGATTTCTTTTATTTCTTTTTGTTCTTGATTGCCATGGCTAGGACTTCCAAAACTATATTGAATTAATAGTGACAAGAGTGGGGACCCATGGCTTCTTCCTGATCTTAAAGAGAATGCTTTCATTTTTTTCACCATTGAAAATAATGTCTGCTGTTGGTTTGTCATATATGGGCTTTGTTTTGTTGAGGTGTGCATGTTAGTCACTCAGTCATGCCCAACTCTCTGTGACCCATGGACTGTAGCCTGCCAGGTTCCTCTGTCCATGGAATTCTCCAGGAAGACTGGACTGAGTAGCCATTCCTTTCTCCAGGGGATCTTCCTGACCCAGGGATCAAACTCTCAGGTCTTCCGCATTGCAGGCAGACTCTTGACTGTCTGAGCCACCAGGGAAGCCCCTCTGTTGAGGTAAGTTCCTCTATGCTCACTTTCTGAAAAGTTTTTATCATAAAGGGATATTGAATTTTGTTGAATGCTTTTTTGTATCTATTGAGATTATTACCATATGGTTTTTATCCTTCATTTTGTTTGTATGGTATATTATACTGATTGATTGGTGTTTATTGAGGAATGCTTTCATCCCTGGGATCAATCCTACTTGACTATAGTGTGTGATCCTTTTAATGTATTATTTGATTGCTTGCTAATATTTTGAGGATTTTTATGACTGTTCATCAATGATACTGGCGTTAATTTTATTTTCTTATGCTATCTTGTCTGGTTTTAGTATCAGGGTGATGGTAGCCTTGAGTTGGGAAGTGTTCCTCCCTCTGCAGTTTTTTGGAAGAGTTTGAGAAGGATAGCTGTTAAGTTCAATTCAGTTGCTCAGTTGTGTTTGACTCTTTGCGACCCTGTGGACTGCAGCATGCCAGGCTTCCCTGTCCATTACCAACTCCGTGAGCTTGCTAAAACTCATGTCCATCAAGTTGGTGATCCCACCCAACCATTTCATCTTCTGTTGTTCCCTTTTCTTCCTGCCTTCAATCTTGTGCAGCGTTAGGGTCTTTTCCAATGAGTTAGTTCTTTGTATCATATGGCCAAAGTACTGAAGCTTCAGCGTCAGCATCAGTCTTTCCAATGAGTATTCAGGACTGATTTCCTTTAGGATTGACTGGTTTGATCTCCTTCCTTTCCAAGGGACTCTCAAGAGGCTTCTCCAACACCACAGTTCAAAAGCATCAATTCTTCGGCACTCAGCTTTCTTTATAATCCAACTCTCACATCCATACATGACTACTAGAAAGACCATAGCTTTGACTAGACAGACCTTTGTCGACAAAGTAATGTGTCTGCTTTTTAATATGTTGTTTAGGTTGGTTATAACTTTCATCCAAAGAGCAAGAGTCTTTTAATTTCATGGTTGCAGTCACCATCCACAGTGATTTTGGAATCCAGGAAAATAAAGTCTATCACTGTTTCCATTGGTACCCCATCTATTTGCCTTGAAGTGATAGGACCAGATGCCATGATCTTTGTTTTTTGAACGTTGAGTTTTAAGCCAAGTTTTTCACTCTCCTCTTTCACTTTCATGAATTTGCTTGTGAAACAGTCAGTCCCTGAGCTCTTGTTTGTTGGGAAATTTTTAATCATAGTTTCAATTTAAGTGCTTGTGATTGGTCTGTACACATCTTCTGTTTCTTCATGGGTCAATCATGGAAAGTTGTACTGTTCTGAGAATTTGACCATTTCTTCCAGGTTGTTCATTTTATTGTCATATAGTTGCTTGTAGTACTCTCTCATGATGATTTGTATTTCTGTGGTGTCAGTTGCAACTTCTCCTTTTTCATTTCTAGTTTTATTAATATGAGTCTTCTGTCTTTTTTTGTTGATGAGTCTGGTTATTGGTTTATCTGTTTTGTTTATCTTTTCAAAGAACCAGGTTTTAGTTTTATTGATCTTTGCCATTGTTTTAATTCTTTTTCATTTAGTTCTCCTCTGATCTTTATGATTTCTTTCCTTCTGGTAACATTGGGAGTTTTTTGTTCTGTTTTTAATTGCTCTAGGAATAAGGTTAGATTATTGTTTTGTGATTTTTTTTGTTTGTTTGTTTCTTGAGGTAGAATTGTATTACTGTAAAGAACATACATTGAGTGTAGTTTACTTCTCGTGCCCGGAACTTTCTACCTTAGATATTTTCTGCCTCAGTATTCTAAGCCCAGGAGGGCCAAGAGAAACTATGGTCTGGCATTCTTCCATATACTTTCCTTGAGTGAGTTTTCCTAGAAGAAAATGAGGACACAGGCCAAAACAGTAAGACATTCCATAGAAAAGAAAAATAATATAGTGATTACAGATTTCATTTGTAATAGAAATACAAAAATAGACAAACGGAGACTATGGAATTATTATGAAACATATGTACACATGCTTAAAAATTTCCAGAAAGATATTAACAGTGCAAAACAAAAAATTAAAAAGAAAATAATTCAGTATAAACAGCTAAAATTGAGTACAAAAATAAGATAAATAGTAGAATGAATCTGTTAGAAGAATGAAATAGTTAATTGGACAATTACAGTGAGATGATCTCACAGGAAAAAAGGAGGAAAGTTTATGAATATATAATATAAAGGAAAGATTGAGAGATATTGAAAAAAAATAAAGGTACTAATTTTCAGATAAAGGAATCTCAGGAAAAGAAAAAAAAAAAGAGGAGACTATATTTGAAGGAATAAAGAGGATGGGCTTTCCCAAATTCGAGACAGGGAGGAAAGGTGGGATGAGTTTTTAGATTAAAAAAGTTTCATAGAAGAGTCAAAAGAGAGATTAGTAAAAACCCACAACACAAGATTAATGTAAAACTGTCAAACAGAAAGACCTAAAACTTCTCAAAAGATGGGAGAGAAGTCCCAATAAATGAAGAATTAGATAACATCACATTTTAACAGCAATTCTGAATATGAATAGGAAATGCCTTCATATTTACAAGTTTGAAAACAACTTGAAATTTTTCATCTAGTCAAACTGCCATTCAAGTAAAAAGACAAAATAAAAAATGTTAGTATGCATATTAGTCTCTAAAGGTCTGATATATAATTTTTCACTTTAAAAATAGCTTTAGGGCTTCCCTGATGGCTCAGTGGTAGAGAGTCTGCCTGGCATTATAGGAGACACAGTTTCGATCCCTGATCCGGGAAAATCTCACATTTTGTGGGGCAAAAAAGCCGAGGGACCTCAACCATTGAGCCTGTGCTCTAGACTCCAGGAACTGCAACTATTGAGTCCACATGCTGCAGCTGCGGAGGTCTGCAAACCATAGAGCCAATGCTCTGCGACAAGTGAAGTCACCTCAATGAGAAGCCTGCGCGCTGCAACAAAGATGGCCCTTGCTCTCTGTAACTAGAGAATAACGCTTGCAGCAATGAAGACCCAGCACAGCCAAAGATAAATAAATGAATAATTAAAAAAAAAAATAAAACTAGATTTAGGTGAAGCATTGAAATGAACAGACAAAAATTTTGAAACTGAGATACATGAAGTAAAGATAATACTTCAGTTACAATTTTCCCCCTAAACAAATGCAGCCGAAACCAAAGAATAGAGAAAATACTAATTCAGAATTAAAAGTCTATATCAGTACTTTTCAAACTGTGTTTAAAGAACTTTTATTTTTTAATTTTTCAGAACTAACTTTCATACATTTTAAAAAATCATAAACATTGACGTCTTAGCAAAGTCACACTGGTATAAAAATTTTTATACATATATTCTCATCTCCTGTACTTTATAGACAAGAGATAGATACTTCCAAAAGGCAAACTGTTGATAGGAAGGAAAATTGCAGAAAAGACTTGAAAATCTACTATAAATGCAGTCAGTGTATACAAGGATTTATGCAAAACATGAACATGGCAGAAATAGAAGATATGAAAACCCAAGTGGATATTTTGTGATGAAAAGTTCAGTTACTAAAATGAAAAATTGCCTGGATGGGCTTAAAGGATATTAGATGCAGCAAAAGAAAAATCAGTGATCTTAAGGTAATAATAATAACTATTCCAAATGAGGCACAAAGAAAACTGGAGGGGAAGGACACAATAAAGTCTTAATGGCCTATTGGATTATATCAGAGTTTCTAACTCTGATATAATGATATCCATGATTGTCGTTCCAGTAAAGAGACAGCTAACAAAAATATTTGATGAAATGGTGTCCAAAAACTTTTGATATTGGAAAGAGCATTATAAGTCGGCAGACTCAAGAAGCTCAGAGTAACATAAACGAAACAAACACACCAAAAAGGAAAACAGTTACATACCAAGGTATGTAATAATCAAATCCCTGAAAGAGAAAATGCTTAAAGTAGCAGGTGTATATAAGGCTTCCCTGTTAGCACAGCTGGTAAAGAATCTGCCTGCAATGCATGAGAACCCAGTTCAATTCCTGGGTTGGTAAGATCCACAGGAGAAGGGACAAGCTACTCAATCCAGTATTCTTGGGCTTCCCTAGTGGCTGAGATGGTAAAGAGTCTACCTGCAGTGCAGGAGACCTGCATTTGATACTTGGATAGGGAGGATCCTCTGGAGGACGACATGGTAACTTTGCCTGGAGAATCCCCATGAACAGAGGAGACCAGCAGGCTACAGTCCATGGGACTGCAAAGCGTTGGACATGACTGAGCACCTAAGCACAGCACCACAAGTGAATGAAGACACGTTACCGTCAGGTGAACAAATAGATTTCTTGCCAGACAGTTTTCAGTCCACAGGGTAGTGGAATGGCATCTTTATAAAGTGCTGAAAGAAAACACTAAACCTACAATTATTTGTGCAGAAAACAAAAACTTCTGAATAAAGAGAAATGAAAAGACTTATCAAACACATGCTAAATGAATTTGTTACTAGCAGACATGAAGTTCAAGAAGTGTTAAGGGCCTTTTGCAGAAGAACAATGATACCACATGAAAACTTGAATCTGCAGAAGAACAATGATACCGCATGAAAACTTGAATCTACACAAGAAGACTGAAATAAATTATTAATTTGTTCAAAAACACAGTGTTTTTTTTTTTTTTAAAGCTTTTCATGTGTGTGGTTTTGGAGTATTTTGGAGAGTTTTTTAGTTTCTTTAAATGGCCATTGACTTATTTGTTCACTAAATTTAGTTTAAAAATCATAAAACATTTCTTACAAAAGAGCGCATTGCATTGTATTCTGCACACTTCTCTGAATAGATGCCAGGAATATATGGATTATTCCCATTTAGGTTATTAGATGTCTAAGCTGGATTCAGAAAAGGAAGAGGAACCAAAGATTGCTGACATTCGCTGGATCATAGAGAAGACAAAGGAATTCCAGAAAAACATCTATTTATGTTTCATTGACTATGCTAAAGCCATTGACTCTGTGGATTGTAACAAACTGTGGAAAGTTCTTAAAGAGATGGAAATACCAGACCATCTTACCTGTCTCCTAAGAAACCTATATGTGTGTCAGGAAGCAACAGAACCCTGTATGGAACAACTGATTGGTTCAGTATTGAGAAAGGAACACGACAGGGCTGTGTGCTGTCACCCTGTTTGTTTAATCTGTAGACTGAGCACATCATGAGAAAGACCGGACTGGATGAGTTACAAGTTGGACTCAAGATAGGTGGGAGTAACATCCACAACCTCGGGTACACGGGTGATCCACTCTAATGGCAGAAAGTGAAGAGGATCTAGAGAGTCTCTTGATAAGGGTGAAGGAGGAGAGTGAAAAAGTCAGCTTAAAACTCAATATTTAAAAAAAGAAAAAAACACTAAGATCGTGGCATCCGGCCTCATTACGTCATGGCAGATAGAAGGGGAAAAGGTCAATATAGTGACAGATTGCCTCTTCTTGGGCTCAAAAATCACTATGGATGGTAACTGCAGCCATGAAATCAGAAGATGATTGCTTCTTGGCAGGAAAGCAATGACAAACCTAGACAGTGTCTTGAAAAGCAGAGATATTACTCTGCTGGCAAAGGTCATATGGTTGTGAGAGCTGGACCGTAAAGAGGGCAGAAGGCCAAAGAATTGGTACTTTCGATCTCTGGTGCTGGAGAAGACTCTGGAGAGTCCCTTGGACAGCAGGGAGATCAAGTCAGTCAGTTTTAAGCTAAATCAACCCTAAATATTCATTGGAAGGGCTGATGCTGAAGCTCCAATACTTTGGCCACCTGTTGTGACCAATGCAGTAAAATATCTGGCTGCAAAACAGAACTGAGCATGCTTTGAAATTTTGATTTGTGACAGAGATAAAGCAACAGAAAAGGAGGGACTTTACTATGTATACAGCTGGGGGAAAATGATAGCCTATGGAAAAAGATGAAATTGAATCTTTCCCAAATACACACACACACAGACAGACACACAGTCATTGAATGGGTTCACACGGACCTAGTGAGTACACTTTTCAGTATCAAAAAATCAGGTAATTGAATATATTAAGTAATTTCTATAAATTAATAGCACACAAGAACATGAATGGGGGATGAGGAAAGAGGGCAGATAAATTAACAGACATTACATAGAAATGATTTCTTAAAGGAAAGCAGTCCAGAATATTCATTGGAACGACTGATGGTGAAGCTGGAACTCCAATACTTTGGCCACCTGATGCAAAGCACTGACTCATTGGAAAAGACCCTGATGCTGTGTAAGATTGAAGGCAGGAGGAGAAGGGGACAACAGGATGAGATGGTTGGATGGCATCACCGACTCGATGGACAAGAGTTTGAGCAAGCTCCAGGAGTTGGTGATGGACAGAGAAGCCTGGAGTGCTGCAGTCCATGTGGTCGTAAAGAGTTGGACACGACTGAGCAACTGAACTGAACTGACTCATGTGGAAATACTGCATAAGTAATAATCACAGGACTGGAAAATACCAGTTTTTGTTCCAGTCCCAAAGAAGGGCAATGCCAAAGAAATATTCAGACTACTGCACAATTGCACTCATTTCAAATGCTAGGAAAGAAAAGATCAAAATTCTTCAAGCTAGGCTTCAGCAATACATGAACTGAGAAATTCCAGATGTTCAAGCTGGATTTAGAAAAGGCAGAGGAACCAGAGATCAAATTGCTACCATCCATTGAATCATAGAAAAAACAAGAATTCCACAAAAACATCTGCTTCATTGACTATGCTAAAGCCTTTGACTATGTGGATCACAACAAACTCTAGAAAAATTCTTCAATAGATGGGAACACCAGACCACCTGACCTGCCTCCTAAGAAACCTGTATGCAGGTCAAGAAGCAACAGTTAGGTTGGCGTGGAACAACAGACTTGTTCCAAATTGGGAAAGGAGTACGTCAAGGCTGTATATTGTTACCCTGCTTATTTATTATGAAATGCCAGATTGGATGAAGCACAAGCTGGAATCAAGATTGCTGGGAGAAATATCAGTAACCTCAGATATGCAGATGACACCACCTTTATGGCAGAAAGTGAAGAGGAACTAAAGAGCCTCTTGATGAAAGTGAAAGAGGAGAGTGAAAAGGTTGGCTTGAAGCTCAACATTCAGAAAACAAAGACCATGGCATCTGGTCCCATCACTTCATGGGAAATAGATGGGGAAACAGTGACAGACTTTGTTTTCTTGGGCTCCAAAATCACTGCCGATCACTGCAGTGATGAAATTAAAAGATGCTTGCTCTTTGAATGAAAAGCTGTGACAAACCTAGACAGCGTATTAAAAATCTGAGACTTTACTTTGCTGACAAAGGTCCATGTAGTCAAAGCTATGGTTTTTCCAGTAGTCATGTACTGATGTGAGAGTTGGACCATAAAAAAGGCTGAGCACCAAAGAATTGATGCTTTTGAACTGAGTTGGAGAAGACTCTTGAGTCCTTTGGACTGCAAGGAGATCAAATCAGTCAGTCCTAAAGGGAATCAGTCCTGAATATTTATTGGAAGGACTGATGCAGAAGCTGAAGCTCCAATACTTTGGCCACCTGATGCGAAAAGAGTAGACTCATTAGAAAAGACTGATGCTGTGAAAGATACAAGTCAGGAGGAAAAAGGGATGACAGTGGAAGAAATGGTTGGATGGCATCACTGACTTAATGGACATGAGTGAGAGCACGCTCCGAGGGATGGTGAAGGATTGGGAAACCTGGTGTGCTGCAGTTCCATGGGTTTTCAAAGAGTCAGACGTGCCTGAGCGACTGAAAAACACCAGCAACAAACACATCATTTTCAGTGATAAGGAAGATGTAATCTTATTTTTTAATTTTTTATTTATTACTTGGCTGCATTGAGTCTCTGTTTTGGCATACAGATCTTCATTGCAGTGTGTGTGCTTCTGTCTTATTTGTGGAGTGTGGGCTTAGTTGCCCAACAGGATGTGGTGTTTTAGTTCTCTGACCAGGTATCGAACCCATGTCCCCTGCATTGTAGGACATGTTGTTAACCACTGGACCACCAGGAAAGTCCAAGAAATATTTTAAATGTGACATTAACAGGTGTTTGGAAGAGTCTACATAGTTGGGATATCTAACTTTCCTTGTGGGTATGTAGAATGATGGAATAATTTGATAAGATTACTTGGTATTCTAAAATTACTCATATGGCTTTTGTGAATCAGTCCTTGTGTTTATTACATTAAAAATAAAATAACATGGGCTTCGCTGGTGGTCCAGTGGTTAAGAATCCACCTTGTAATACAAGGGACACCTGTTCAATCGCAGGTCCAGGATATCCTATTCACTGTGGAATAACTAAGCCCGTGCACAACAATTACTGGGCCGGTACTCTAGAGTGCAAGAACTGCAACTGCTGAATCCTTTGTGCCTAGAACCTGTGGTTAGCAAAAAGAGAAGCTAGTGCAATGAGAAGCCTGTGAGCCACAACTATAGAAAGCCTGCACACAGCAATGAAGACCCACCATAGCCAAAAAATAAATGACAGTAAATGTTTATAGTTTAGCTTTATGTGCCAGAGATAAGGCACATTATCAGAATCTGATTTTTGTGTTTAGACTGCAACCATGAACTGAAAAGACTCTAGAAAAGCTATGAGAAACGTAGACAGTTTATTAAAAAGCGGAGACATCACTTTGCTGATAGAGGTCCGTATAGTCAAAGCTATGATCTTTCCAGTAGTCATATATGGATGTGAGAGTTGGACCATAAAGAAGGCTAAGTGCTGAAGAATTGATGCTTTCAGTTGTGGTGTTGGAGAAGAGTCTTGGGAGTCCCTTGAACTGCATGGAGATCAAACGAGTCAATCCTAAAGGAAATCAACCATGAATATTCATTGGAAGGACTGATGCTGAAGCTGAAGCTTCAGTACTTTGGCCACCTGATATGAAGAGCCAGCTCATTGGAAAAGACCCTGATGCTGAGAAAGATAGAAGGCAGGAGAAGGGGATGACAGAGGATGTAGTGGTTGGATGGCATCACTGACTGAATGGACAGAAGTTTGAGCAAGCTCCAAGAGATGGTGAAAGACAGGGAAGACTGGCGTGCTGCAGTCCACGGAGTTGCAAATAATCAGACACGACTGAGCGACTGTACAACAACGATAGTTGTCAAAAAAACTCATTTTCAGAAGCAAACCTAATCCCACACACACTCCCCAACCTATGGCCCTAGAGAATTTTTAAAGTTATATTTCATCCATTGATTCATTCATTCATTTGACTGCTTAGGGCCTTAGTGAGACATACAGGATCTTTATTGCAGCATGCAGAATCTTTTGTGCAGAACGCAGGCTCTTCCTCTTGGTGCACAGATTTCCCTCTAGTTGTGGCAGGCAGGCTCCAGAGTGTGGGCTCAGTGCTTGTGGCACACAGGTTCTTTACTTGTGTTGAGTGGTCTCTAGAATGTGAGGGCTCAGTAGTTGCAGTGCATTTTGTGTCTTGATCTTGTATCTTCCAGCTTTACTGAATTCATTTATTAGTCCTAATAATTCTCTGATGGAGGCCTTAGGTAAGAATAATATAATACCATGTCATGTGCAAGTTGTCATAGTTTTACTTCCTCTTTTCCAGTTTGGATGCCTTTTCTTTTTCTTGCCTAATTGCTCTAGCTAGGACCTCTAATTCTATGGTGAGTAAAAGTGGCATGCATTGGCATCTTTGTCTTATTCCTAATCTTTGAAAAAAGCTTTCACAGATTTTATCCCTTGAGTATTATGTTGGCTACCAACTTGTCATATATGGCGTTTATTGTGTTGACATATATTCCCTTTATACATTGTTAGTGGAGAGTTTTTAATCATAAATGTGTGTTGAATTTTATCAAACACTTTTACTGCATCTTGAGATAATCATATAGTTTCTGTCCTTAATTTTTAACATGGTGTGTCACATTGGCATATTTGTAGATATTTACTAAGACCAGGAGCTGACTGTGTCTCAGATCATGAACTCCTTATTGCTAAATTCAGGCTTAAATTGAAGAAAGTAGGGAAAACCACTAGACCATTCAGATATGACCTAAATCAAATCCCTTATGAGTATACAGTGGAAGTGAGAAATAGATTTAAGGAACTAGATCTGATAGATAGAGTGCCTAAAGAAGTATGGATGGAGATTCCTGACATTGTACAGGAGACAGGGACCAAGACCATCTCCATGGAAAAGAAATGCAAAAAAGCAAAATGACTGTCTGAGGAGGCTTTAACAAATAGCCGTGAAAAGAAGAGAAGGGAAAAAGCAAAGGAGAAAAGGAAAGATATAAGCATCTGAATACAGAGTTCCAAAGAATAGCAAGGAGAGATAAGAAAGCCTTCCTCAGCAATCAATGCAAAGAAATAGAGGAAAACAACAGAATAGGAAAAACAAGAGCTCTCTTCAAGAAAATTAGAGATACCAAGGGAACATTTCATGCAAAGATGGGCTCGGTAAAGGAAAGAAATGGTGTGGACCTCACAGAAGCAGAAGATATTAAGAAGAGGTGGCAGGAATACACAGAAGAACTGTACAAAAAAGATCTTCACGACCAAGATAATCACAATGGCATGATCACTGAACTAGAGCCAGACATCTTGGAATGTGAAGTCAAGTGGGCCTTAGAAAGCATCACCACGAACAAAGCTAGTGAAGGTGATGGAATTCCAATTGAGCCCTTTCAGATCCTGAAAGATGATGCTGTGGAAGTGCTTCACTCAATATGCCAGCAAATTTGGAAAACTCAGCAGTGGCCACAGAACTGGAAAAGGTCAGACTTCATTCCAATCCCAAAGAAAGACAATGCCAAAGAATGCTCAAACTACCGCACAATTGCACTCATCTCACACGCTAGCAAAGTCATGCTCAAAATTCTCCCAGCCAGGCTTCAGCAATATGTGAACCGTGAACTCCCAGATGTTCAAGCAGGTTTTAGAAAAGGCAGAGGCACCAGAGATCAAATTGCCAACATCCGCTGGATCATGGAGAAAGCAAGAGAGTTCCAGAAAAACATCTATTTCTGCTTCATTGACTATGCCAAAGGCTTTGACTGTGTGGATCACAATAAACTGTGGAAAATTCTGAAAGAGATGGGAGTCCCAGACCACCTGACCTGCCTCCTGAGAAACCTGTATGCAGGTCAGGAAGTAACAGTCAGAACTGGACATGGAACAACAGACTGGTTCCAAATAGGAAAAGGAGTGCGTCAAGGTTGTATATTGTCACCCTGCTTATTTAACTTATATGCAGAGTACATCATGAGGAACGTTGGGCTGGAAGAAGCACAAGCTGAAATCAGGATTGCTGGGAGAAATATCAATCACCTCAGATATGCAGATGACACCACCCTTATGGCAGAAATAGAAGAGGAACTAAAAAGCCTCTTGGTGAACGTGAACGAGGAGAGTGAAAAAGTTGGCATGAAGCTCAACATTCAGAAAACAAAGATCGTGGCATCTTGTCCCATCACTTCATGGGAAATAGATGGGAAACAGTGGAAACAATGTCAGACTTTGTTTTGGGGGGCTCCAAAATCACTGCGGGTGCTGATTGCAGCCATGAAATTAAAAGATGCTTACTCCTTGGAAGGAAGGTTATGACCAACCTTGATAGTATATTAAAAATCAGAGACATTACTTTGCCAACCAGGGTCCGTCTAGTCAAGGCTATGGTTTTTCCAGTGGTCATGTATGGATGTGAGAGTTGGACTGTGAAGAAAGCTGATCGCCGAAGAATTGATGCTTTTGACCTGTGGTGTTGGAGAAGACTCTTGAGAATCCCTTGGACTACAAGGAGATCCAACCAGTCCATTCTAAAGGAGATCAGTCTTGGGTGTTCATTGGAAGGACTGATGCTAAAGCTGAAACTTCAATACTCTGGCCACCTCACGCTAAGAGTTGACTCACTGGAAAAGACTGATGCTGGGAGGGATTGGGGGCGGGAGGAGAAGCGGACGACAGAGGATGAGTTGACTAGATGGCATCACCCACTCTATGGACATGAGTTTGAATGAACTCCGGGAGTTGGTGATGGACAGGGAGGTCTGGCGTGCTGTGATTCATGGGCTCGCAAAGAGTCGGACACGACTGAGCGACTGAACTGAACTGACATCATCCTTGCATCCCTTGAATAAATTCCACTTGATAGTGAGGTATGATCCTTTTAATGTATTATTGGATTTAGTTTGTTAATGTTTTGTTGAGGATTTTAGCATCTGTGGTCATCAGGGTTATTGGTGTGTAACTGGTGTGTGTGTGTGTGTGTGTGTGAAGGAGATCCATGTCTGTTTTCAGTATCAAGGTAATGCTGGCCTTGTAAAATGGGTTTGGAAGTGTTCTCCTCTCTTCTGTTTTATTGGAAACGTTTGAGAAGGATTAATATTAATTTCCTTTACATGTTTGGTAGAATTCACCAGAGAAACCCTTCTGGTCCTGGATTTTAGTTTGGGAGGAGGATTTTTTAAAAGAAGTGACTATAGCAGAAGAATTAAATCTAAGGAGGGTGAGAGAAGAGAGAAAATCCAGGAATTGAGAGTATTATGACATATCATACAAGGCATTTGTAAAACTCTTAATGGTATATTTTCTACTTAACATTTCCACTTCTTACTACTTTTAAAATATGTATCTCAAACCTTAGGGTGTTTTTTCTTTTTAAAAATCTTATACTTCTTATGTACCTATTTCAGTTAATAGAAGATATTTTTATTTAGCTATTTTCAGTTTTTTTCTTTAAGGAATCCTTTGACTCAGATTAGATTAACTTGTCACATTTCTTACAGTTTTGATATTATCAGACACAGAAATAAATAGTTTAATGTTTGGATTACCTGGAGTAAATCAATGAGAGATTGGAAATATTCATTATTATGAGCAATTGTGCTTGCTTTTTATCTTGCTAAGAATTAAACTTAACATGGTTTTTAATAGATGTATGGCTTAATAGTTACATTTTTTAAAACAGAAAAATGATGTATTAAAAGCAAAGTAAATGAGAATAGCCTAATGTTCCCTTATGTTCATACTGTTCAGCATTATCTTAACACTTTTCTGGCCATTTATGTTTGAAAGTAAAGTACTTCTCTTATAAAATGTTGCAAGTGAAAGTTGCTCAGTTGTGTCTGACTCTTTTTGACCCCAAGAACTGTAGCTTGCCCGGCTCCTCTGTCCATGGAATTCTCCAGGTCAGAATACTGGAGTGGGTAGCTGTTCCCTTCTCCAGGGGATCTTCCCAACCCAGGGATCGAACCCAGGTTTCCTGCATGGAAGGTGAGTTCTTTACCAACTGAGCCACCGGGGAAGCCCTCATATACCTCTTCTTATATAGCTTTTCTCACTCTCCCTGGACAACAGCTCCCTAAATTTGTCATTTCTTACTCTCGTCTGTGCTACTCTTTGTTCTTTTACATACTGGCATCCATAAACAATATGTGATTTTGTTCTGCATGTTTTAAACTTGATATACTGTATATATAATCTGCTTTTATAAAACTTTATTAAATGAATGTGATTTGTTTTTGTTAAATGAGTGTAGTATGCTTTTTTCATTTTAATTTTTTTGTGATTTAGTAGTTTTAGTTCATTTATTTTAACTTATGTATAGTATTCAGTTATATTTTTGTCAAATATATTTATCCATACTTCTATTAATAACTTTTAGGTTGTTTATTTTTTGTTGTTGTTGAAAACAATAGTTTTTGTTTTTAACCATGCAAATGTGAGACTCCTAGTTCCCCCAGGGATCTAACCACTCACCCTGCATTGGAAGCACGGGGACGTAACCAATCGACTGTCAGGGAGGTTAGAAACAGTGCTGTAGTAATGATTTTGTACATATGCCCATGGTGTACAGTGACGCCTTTTTGAAGGTGTAGTTTTGGAACTAGAGATACACCTTTTTGAAGGTGTGTTTTTGGAACTACAAATACTGCATTTAGGGCACACTTACTTAATTTATTAGGTATTGCCCAGTTGCTCTCCAAGACCATTGTCTCCATGTATTTTCTCATCAACTTTTTGATTTTTTCACATCTTCATCAGCATTTAGTGTGTGTCTTTGTAATTTCAGCTAATGGTGTGAAGTAGTATCTCACTGTTGTTTTCATTTGTTCTTTGATAGCCCACATCTTTTCAAGTATTTGTTGACCCTTTAGACTTTTTCTTTTTTCAGTCACTTGTTCAATATGTGCACTGTTTCCCACCTCATGGCTCAGATGGTAAAGAACCCGCCTGCAGTGCGGGAAACCCAAGTTTAATCCCTGGGTTGGGAAGATCTGCTGGAGAAGGGAATGGCTACCCACTCCAGTATTGTTTCCTGGAGAATTCCATGGACGGAGGAGCCTGGCGGGCTACAGTCCATGGGGTCGAAGAGAGTTGGACATGACTTCAAAGTCTGTTTTTCAATAGAAGCTTGTTTCTTTTAAAAGCCTGCTTTGTAGGATTTCTTTGTATTTCTAGATACTAATCCTTTAATGGGTTTATATTACATATGTAATCTTCTGCAGCTCATTTTTTAAATATTACATGTGTCATCTTCAGCAGCTCATGTTTTCACATTTTTTCAATTCATAATGAGTAAAAATGTTATAGTTCAGAGCAGTCAAGCATTTTGAAGTTAAATAATTCAATTTATATATAGGGTTCCTATCACCTTACATCTTGCTCACCTGTCCCAGAAGCCATTTAAATCATGAACAACTTTAGTACCCTTTTACTTGTTAGAAGCTTTGTTAATGAAAATCTCTTCTCTAGTGTTTTACTAATAAGCGATATTAGCTCTGAATTTTGCATAGACACCATTTGTTAGTTGAGAAATTTCTTTTTTATATTGCTTACAGAATGTTTTTTCTTGTTCATAAATGATTATTGAATTTCATCAGATGCTATATCTGCATCTCATGAGACACTTATATTTTTTTATCTTATAATATGTCCTTTCTTACCCTGCTGCTGCTAAGTCACTTCAGTCGTGTCCGACTCTGTGACCCCATAGATGGAAGCCCACCAGGCTCCCCCATCCCTGGGATTCTCCAGGCAAGAACACTGGAGTGGGTTGCCATTTCCTTCTCCAATGTGTGAAAATGAAAAGTGAAAGTGAAGTCGCTCAGTCGTATCTGACTCTCAGCGACCCCATGGACTGCAGCCTACCAGGCTCCTCCATCCATGGGATTTTCCAGGCAACAGTACTGGAGTGGCTTGCCATTGCCTTCTCCTTTCTTACCCTATAATATGTTAATATGGTGAATTACATTCATGAAACAGTCTTTGAAGTCTCGGAAGAAGCCTAGTTTGAACATTTCTAGATGAATTTAACAGAAAAGTTGTTTTTTTTAAATCTGACTTATATTGTTGCTAGTTCAGGAAATACAAACCTATATTTAAAATTATGAAATATACTATGAAAATCATATATAAAATGTGTTTACATAAAATTTTATTTTGTATGAATTTACATGATAAAATGACTTACTCTTTAGCTGCCATTCAAGTTAAAAAGTGGAATATTATCAATGTTCCCCTTCCCAGTTATCTTTCCTCCTCCCCTATCCCAAAACTTTTAACTAGTGTGATTACTTTTATCATTCCTTTGCTTTTATTTATAGTTTTATAACCAAAGTATGTATCCGTAAACAGTTACTGTTTACTTTCAAAAACTGAGTAGCAAAAACAGACTTAACTCTGTATGGAGAATGTGTTGTTGCCACTGTTTGATGAATGCTTCCAGTAGAAAATATTAGAACAGTTTCTAGGTCACTGTGAGCCTTCAGAGTTTCTTCGGGGGAAGGTCATAAAGATTCACTCATAAAGTGAATAGTGATGAGTCATGATGAATCCTCTTTACTGCCATTAATGCATGTGGCAGACCTTTATTATACACTAGTTACAAGATGCCTAACTAGAGTATAGTCAGAGAGAATGGGCTTCCTTCATAATTCTGAATTCACCGTGGTTTACCTCTAATTCTAAGGAGTAAGTTGAAACATGAAATGCATGTTCTCAGTTAATGTATATGAAGCACAGCAGAAAGTATGAGCTTCATTATCACATGGTCAAAGCCAGCCAGTTATATATGTAGACTTCAACTCGGGTTCAGTCCTCAAGCTACAAAAGAAGTTACAGAAGCAAAGAGCTTATTGATAATAGACCTTAGTATACCTATTTTTTGAATCACAGTGTCACTTTGTAGGTTGGTTACCATTTAGGTCTATTGTGTGTGTGTGCCCAGTCACATCTGACTCTTTGTGACCACATGGACTATAGCCTTGGAAGAAAAGTTATGACCAACCTAGACAGCATATTAAAAAGCAGAGACATTATTTTGCCAACAAAGATCCATCTAGTCAAGGCTGTGGTTTTTCCAGTACTCCTGTATGGATGTGAGAGTTGGACTATAAAGAAAGCTGAGTGCCAAAGAATTGATGCTTTTGAACTGTGATATTGGAGAAAACTCTTGAGAGTGCCTTGGACTGCAAGGAGATCACTCCTGAATATTCATTGGAAGGACTGATGCTGAAGCTGAAACTCCAATGTTTGGCCACCTGATGCGAAAAACTGACTCATTGGAAAAGACCCTGATTCTGGGAAAGATTAAAGCAGGAGGAAAAGGGGACGACAGAGAATGAGATGGTTGGATGGCATCACTGACTCATTGGACATGAGTTTGGGTAAACTTCAGGAGTTGGTATTGGACTGGGAGGCCTGGTGTGCTACAGTCCATAGGGTCGCAAAGAGTCAGACACGACTGAGCAACTGAACTAAACCCGACTATAGCCTGCCATGCTTCTCTGTCCATGGAATTTTCCAGGCAAGAATACTGGAGGTGGTATGCATTTCCCACTCCAGGCACTCTTCCCAATCCAAGGGTTGAACCCAGCTCTCTTGTGTCTCTTGCATTGGCAGACTGACTCTTTACCACTAGCACCACCTGAGAAGCCAGGTCTGTTACACAGCTGTAACCTTGGACTCTATGACTTTACTGTATTTATAGAGCGTACTTTTCTTCCCTGATACGTGTTAAGAGTGGTGTACATCATGAATACCTCCTTGAGATAGAGTGCTTGAAAGATACGTTTTTTTGGTTACTTGGTAATAGTTTAGACATTTAATCCTAGCTTAGAAATTTTTTTTTTTCGCTATTTTGAATATGCAGCATTGCATTTAAAAGGTTTCAAGGTAGTTGTTGAGAAACCTTGAGGACCAACTGTTTCCTGTATCCATTGTATATCACCATTTTTTTTACCCTGGAACCTTGTGGAATCTTCACCTTATCCCCAAAGTTTCTGAAATTTTATTGTGATGTTTCTGTATATGAGTCTGTTTTCATCCTTTGGGTTTTAGGCCCTTTTAATCTGACAGTTTACTTCCTCAGCCCAAAGATTTTCTTAGTTTTATTTATTTTTGTTTTGATTAAAACTTTCCCTCCATTTTTTCTGTTCTTTACTAAAATGGATGCTGGTTCTTCATTTTTCTTCTGTTTCTCTAATTTTCTGTCCTGTTTTCTATTTCTCTGTGTATTTTGTTCTATTATCAGTTTTGATTTTCTAGAAAGTAAATTACTTCAACTTTGCTTTTAAGGTTTTTACTATATATTTTTCTAATAGCATCTTGTTTGGGTTCCATGGATGAAATATCTTATTCTGAGAATGTAAATTTTGGTCATTAATGTTTTGTTAGCGCTTCATAGTCTCTGTTTCCTACAGATAACTCTTTTCTATTTGTCTGTTTATTTATAAAGTCTATCTTTTAAATTAAAGGCTTCCTACAGATACCAAGTAATTCCTGGCTGACTGCTCATGGTAGAGGAGTAAATTATTGTCAGGTGTTTACTGGAAGTTCCAAGTGCATTGATGGGATTTTTCTATTTTGAACTTTGCTGAATAATGATCTGGAAAAGTAATTGTGGGTCAGATGCAGTAGTAGGATTTTGACTTGTTATTTCTCAAATTGGTTACTTTCCCCAGGAAAGACATGAGTCTCCTACTTGTCAGGTAACTGTCTATAAGGATTCTGGGTACCAAACAGGGAAGAGGTTGAAGTCTCTGCCTTTAGATTATTAGTGTGTTTGTATATGTATATACATACATACATATGTATACACACATATACATATATGTAGTCACTTAATTTTTCTATTTTGATTTGTATATGGTGATGAAACCTTCTTCACATTTTACTCTTAGCCTTCTGAAGTATTTCATTCAACAGAATTTCTCTGATTTATTTTTTAGTAGAATTTCTGGATGGACTAATATGCTTGTATATACTTTGCCAACTTAACCCAAGAAACTTTAACCTGCTTTTTAATGATCCTGCTTTTTTTTACATATATGTTATTTATGATGCAACATTGAAATATCCTGAAATATGTGATATCTAGGTGTTCCATGCATGCTTTTTTAAATAAACCATTGAGTAAAAAGTGTTAACTATTTTTGTGAATGTCAACATTCATGCATCTTTTTTGAAGTAAAAGAACTAGGTGAAAAGAAAGGAGATATAAGGAGAAGTCAGATGAATTTGCCATATTATTTACTGTGGTGCCAACCACTATAAAATATTGAAATAAATTTTGTATCTAATATCTTTTTTTCAGATATAAGCACTAAGAAGCATCAGGAAAATCTATTTTAATCAAATTGCTTATGGTGGTGTAAGGTTTGAATAAGAGTATGGCAGTATGCCTTTTAGAAAGACTTTAAAGTATAAGTTTAGTTAACTCAGGGGTATGTAAGCCAAAAAGAAGAAAAAGAAAATGATTGACTAGACTGAACTAGGAGTCTGAAAAAATATGTTGGAAAGTAGCTATGTTTCTTATGGTAGAAAAACCACCCACAAAATTTACCTATTTACTGTGGTGTTTACTTGAATGTTTGGAAAACAGAAAAGTCTTTCTTTGATCTTGATGATAAATCTGGTGTTACTATTAGGGTATAGATGGTTAAGATTATTCTATAGCTTAATGGTAGTGGTACTTGAAGTCACTGCATTTGAATACATACTTTCTAAATATTTTGGACTCTGATGATTTAGAAAAATCACAGAATAAGTAAGTCAGGGTATACTTTTTAAAAGAGTATTCTAGTTTCCTCTCACATACTGCTAGTCCTTTCAAAGTTCTGGGATTTAAAATGCAGGAAAAGATCCAAAAAAATATTCTGAAAGTCAAGGCAGAAATTCATCATTAATGTGTCAGTGTATTTTTTTTAGTATGTATTTTACTATTTACTGTATAAGAGACATCTAACAGTTTTTATTTACGACTCTGTATATTGTTATTATCTCTTGATTTAAACTTATAGCAAATGTAGTATCCATCACCTGAAAATGTGTTGCTTTGCATATCAAAATTCAACCACTCAGGTAGCGTTAGCCTAGTTTCAGAAAAATAAAGGCCAGTAAGCAAATTATTGTCTGACCAAGTCCTTTTTTCTTTGAACCGCGTAACTTTTACCCCTAAAGCTCTATCTGAGTGGAGGCAAGAAGTGTTTAGTGTGAATTTTACTCAGGATATGATGACTCAGTCTGAGATTTTGCTCAGAAGACAAAATTCTGTGGTGATAACATACGCTTTGCTCAGTTTTTTTTTTTTTTTTCAATATAGTTTCCCTGCAGTTTCTCTAGAACTTTTTTTGTGATGTATGTTAAATGATACCTGCTGTATTAGTTTGCTACAGTTGCCATAACAAAGTACCAGGGACTGAGTGACTTAAGCAGTAGAAATTAATTTTCTCATGGTTCTGGAGGCTAGAAATCAAAATTAAGGTGTCAGCAGAGTTGGTTTCTTTTGAGGCCTATGAGAGAAGGACCTGTCCACAGTCTCCTTGCCTTATAGGTAGCTGCCTTCTTCCTGTGTCTTTATATTATCTCTCCTCTTCATTCATGTACTCTTAACGGTCACCAGTCATACTGGATCATGTCCCACCCTAATGACTTCATTTTTTTAAACTTAATTGCCTCTGTAAAAATCCTTTCTCCAAATATGGTCATATTCAGAAGTACTGAAAATTAGGACTTCAACATAAGAACATTTTAGATAGGCTACAGTTCAGCCCACAGCACATACTATTACAAAAATTTGTCTTTTTAAAAGTAGAGGTTTTATCTGCCCAAGATACGAAATCATTTATTAAAATGTGTACTTATAAATAATGAGAACTTTGTTTCCTTATTATCAGAAACATAACTTTGAAAAGGAAGCAGTAATGAAATCTCAGCATTAGTTCGAGAAGAGCTAACTAATCATCCAGTTAAAGGCAGATTGAGGTTCACATTTTTGTTGTACAAACCCTAACCATAAAATTGATTTCACTTTACAAATGCTTAAATAGGTGATGTTTATGCTTTGTGTGCCCAGTCATGTTTGACTCTTTGCAACCCCATGGATTTTGTAGCCCGTCAGGCTCCTTGGTCCATGGAATTGTCCAGACAGGAATACTGGAGTAGGTTGCCATTTCCTACTCCAGGGGATCTTCTTGACCCAGGTATTAAACCTGCATCTCTTGTGTTTCCTGTATTGACAGGCAGGTTGTTTTACCACTGCATCACCTCCACTTAACTTTACCTGTATCCCTTTGTCTGTAGGTAACCCTAGTCATGCTTTAGTTAGGTGTGCTAAGCAGCTAATGTTAATTTATTAATTGGAGTGTACCAGAAGCTATACTTAATCTGTTTGAATCTTAACTTTGGCTGTAGTTTAACTTTTTAAAACGTTTTTTGTTTTTGTTTCTGCCTGTTTTAAGTGAATAGCTAGGTCAATATAAAAATGTTTTGAAAGGGGACTTCCCTGGTGGTCCGGTGATTAAGATACTGTGCCTCCAATGTAGGGAATAGGGTTCCATCCCTGGTCTGGGAATTAAGATGCCATGTGTCCTGTGGTGCAACCAAAAGGTAAATTTTTTTTAAGTCTTAAAAGACATCAATTTGAAAATAAAATGTTATTTCTATTTACCAATTATACATTATATATATTTCACAATGGAGTACACTGTCTATTTGAAGAGCCTCTGCCAATAGAAGGAAATGGCAACACACTCCAGTACTCTTGCCTGGAAAATCCCATGGATGGAGGATCCTGTTAGGCCACAGTCCACGGCGTTCCAAAGAGTTGGACACATCTGAGCAACTTCACTTCTGCCAATAGACCTTTTATAAAGTGAATAAAAGCAACTGATGTCTGTGGTCTGAGTTTTTCTAATTTAACCCAGTCTGGGGCTCTGTTTTTACTACACAGACTTTATCATAGTTGGTATTCTTATGGCAGATGCTACCAATAATAAATGTTGCTCTTGCAGTGTAGACAAAAGTATCTTAGAATTATTCCTGCCAACCTAAAAAATAAAGAGTTTACTTGTTAACATGGATGTTCGCATAAAGCATGGTACTTTTATTTATACTTGAGTACTTTTCCATTTTGAAGTTTAACAGGCAGCTGGGTGGTTGTTTTTGTGTTTTAAATTCCTGGCTCTGAATCTTAAGTCCTCATTCCCTCAGAGGTAGCCCAGCAATCTGGGCACGCCTGTGTCTGAAAAGAGACAGCCTTATGCCCAAACTTCTGTTACGAACTCCTTCTGATATCCAATATGAGTTATTTTGATTGCATTCCTGATAATGACAAAGGAAGTAGCTAACTATCATTCATATTTGATGATTTGAAATTTTCATCAATTTGGCCTTTTTGTCCCTTTTGAGTTCATAACAATTAATGAGATTTTATTTATACCACCCATATGAAGGATGGGATTCCCTAGTAGCTCAGCTGGTAAAGAATCTGCAGTGCAGGAAACCCTGGTTTGGTTCCTGGGTTGGGAAGATCCCTTGGAGAAGGGAATGACTACCCACTCCAGTATTCTGGCCTGGAGAACTATACAGTCCATGGGGTTGCAAAGAGTCAGACACGATTGACTGACTTTCACTTTCATATGAAGGATGTTCTAACAGATGCTGCTAGGAATACAAAGATGAGTAAGGCAAGTTTCTTGCTCTGACAAGTATACTGAAAGAAAGTGAAAGTAGCTCAGTTGTGTCCAACTCTTCGTGACCCCATAGACTATACATGGTCCATGGAATTCTCCAGGCCAGAATACTGGAGTAGGTAGCCTTTACCTTCCCCAGGGGATTTTCCTAACCCTGGGATCGAACCCAGGTCTCCCACATTGCAGGGGGATTCTTTACCAGCTGAGCCACAAGGGAAACCCTACAAGCACGGTAATTACTGTAATTCAAGATACAGTAAGATTGATGCCATAAGAATGTATTGTTTCTTTTAGCAGTTATAAGAGAAAGTGGCTTCTCAGGGGTATCCTAGCTCTTCCCTCTGAAAGTGTTTGGTTGATATCAGAAAAAGTCTCAGTAAAGCATTAGAGTATTTTATAATATAATCTAATAAATAGAATCTTTGTAATTTTTGGCTCAATAAAGTCAGATAACAGGTTCTTGTTGACTGCTTTATTTGGACACAGCACTGTTTTCTACTCTGCTAAATCATGAAGAAATAGTAAACATGTAGTTATAATATGTTGTGTAGATTGATTTTCACTTTTTCTCCAGTCTTAGCTGTCTGTGAAGATAACATACACCTTGCTGGCTCTTTTAAAAGGTTCTCCTGCAAGAGAAAGCTATAATGGGACATCGTTGTTCAAATACCAAGTTAACAAAGATCAATATTGTTGATGGTGAAGTGAAGATGCTCAGTCGTGTCTGACTCTTTGCGATCCCATGACCATGGGAGTCTCCAGGCAAGAATACTGGAGTGGGTTGCCATTTCCTTCTCCAAATATTGTTTATAACATTTTTTTTAAAAAGATTGTGGGGAAGCTGCCAGTCTTTCATTGATAGTATTATTTTGGTATATTTCTAATTACCAATGTAGATATTTTTCATTTAGAAATTTATCCTACAGTCTACATGCATTTTTGGGAAATGACTTTAACTACAAGGCTTATTCTTGTATGTAATAGCATGGAAACAGCATAAATAGCTATTAAGTCAAGTATGATACATCCATCCGGTAGAGTAGGATATAGCCAGCCATTAAAAAGAATAATATCGCTCTGTATATAGAGACAGGGAAAGGATTCATTTCAGAATATACTGAAGTTTGTTTTTTTTTTTTTTAATGAAGAACATGTATAGAATTTTGGGAAAAAAATATTTTTGTCCTTGGCCTATATATTATGTGTACATATGCATGCTTAAATATATATACATTGTCTCTGGAAAAAAAAAAGAATTTGTTAAAACTTATTGCCTCTGGGCTAAGAAATCAGTTGTGCTTACTGGGATAAAATGGTAGCTGGTGTTTCCCTGAATATATTTTAATTTTGTACTTTGTGTTTCTGAGAGACAATGATTCTCAAGCATTTTCCCTTATTGCCTTTCCTGTAGTATATCCTTTAGTAGGTATTGAGGAAATGTGCTGAGGCCTTTAACTGAATATAAAGTGTTTATTATAATTTTCTTCATGATTTTTCTCTTGAGTCTCAACTTTAACCCTGAAAGCAATGATAATTTCTTTTAGATGATCTGCCTTTAAGATTCAGAGGAGGAAATAGTTACCAAAGATATTTACCCATGTAAAAAAGATGGTTTTATAAAACTATCCTTTCTTTGACAGATCTTTTTTTTTTTTTTTTTAGCTTCTCCAAAAGGTAATATTTCCAGAAGTAGCAAATTTAAAAGATGGGAAAAAATTTTTATATGTCTAGACACAAATAGCCTTTCATACAAATACATCATTGGTAGTTTTATTGTTCTTCTGATAACTATGCTGACTTATTATTTTAGAGGATCGTTTGTGGCCCTGAAACCAAACATGTAATGCTGTATGTGAGATAGAGTCCCTAACCTTGGCTTCATGAGAACTATAATTAACAGAGCTCTCTGACCAGACTGAATTACGAATTAACATGCTACCTTAGATACTTGGTTGTATGTTTGTTATATTCACTAAAGTGTGATAATTGCCTAGTGGAATAGCCATTTAAGTAATATGTTTATTTTATTTTATTTTTTTTATTTTTTATTTTTTTATTTTTTTTTTTACAATATTATATTGATTGGTTTTGCCATACATTGACATGAATTCGCCCTGGGTTTACATAAGTTCCCCCTCCTGAACCCCCCTCCCACCTCCCTCCTCCCTTTATCCTCCCTCTGGGTCATCCCTGCATGCCAGCCCCGAGCATCCTATAACATGCATTGACCCTGAACTAGTGATTCATTTCACATATGACAACATACGTGTTTCAGTGCCATTCTCCCAAATCATCCCACCCTCACCCTCTCCCACAGAGTCCCAAAGACTGATCTATACATCTGTGTCTCTTTTGCTGTCTTGTATACAGGGTTATCATTTGCATCTTTCTAAATTCCATATATATGCGTTAGTATGCTGTATTGGTGTTTTTCTTTCTGGCTTACTTCACTCTGTATAATAGGCTCCAGTTTCATCCACCTCATTAGAACTGATTCAAATGTATTCTTTTTAATGGCTGAGTAATACTCCATTGTGTATATGTACCAAAGCTTTCTTATCCATTCGTCTGCAGATGGACATCTAGGTTGCTTCCATGTCCTGGCTATTATAAACAGTGCTGCAATGAACATTGGAGTACATGTGTCTCTTTCAATTCTGGTTTCCTCAGTGTGTATGCCCAGGAGTGTGATTGCTGGATCATGTATTATACTTCTGCGTTTCTTTAGAAAATGAAGATTATCAGCAATTCTAATTAAATATACCCATTAATTCATATATTCCACTTCTAAGTATTTAACAGTCCACATGTATTTGTTAGTAATATCGTAAAGGATCATCATTGTTACTATAAAAGAGATAATTTGAAGACTTAATCATCTACTGAAGACAGAAAATTCAAAAAGACTGGGTTCTGTGAGAAGCTGTCTCTTTGTTTCTTGTAGAGATGACTTTTGCTAACAGTCTTAAAATTTGAAAATAGGACAAGGAGGAATTCCCTGGTTAGGACTCTGCGGTTTCACTGCCGAGGACCAGGATGTTCAGTTCCTGGTTGGGAAACTCTAAGATCCTGCAAACTGCACAGTGTGGCCATAAAAAGAAAATAGGATAAGGGCATTCATGTAGAGCTTCTTGGAATTCATATGAATTGATAAAATTTGGTTATCTGCAGTTGTTTATGATTATGATTTTGCTGAAGGGAAGATTATAAATTAATGTTATTGTCCGAAAACTATGAGAAGCAATAATAACAATGGATATTTGTTTATAGGGCATTTGAAACAGGTGAACTTTTTTCTCTTGAAAAATGTCCATTGGAAAATGGACTTTCCAATATACTGTAGTAGGAAATCCACTTTTAGTATTTAAATATGTAATAATTCAAATATCATCTTGATTTCTAAATGTTTTCATAGTACATAATTTCTCGAATGGTTCTTAGCACTATAAACTTTATAATGTTTATTCAATATATAACTTATTAATAATTTTAAGACATTATGATAATTCTTTTAAATGCTGTGGTGAGTACATTTCAAATATATAAATGTTTGGAAATAATATGCTTTGAGTTAAAATGTGTTCTCCCAAAAGATATTTTGAAGCCCTGACCTCTTGACACCTGTGAATGTGACCTAGTTGAACACAGCATCTTTGTAGATAAAATCATATTAAGATGAGGTTATTAGATAGCAGGCTATAATCCAGTAAGACTAGTGTTATTATAAGAAAAGAGAAAATGGACACAGATTAAGAGATGATGGAGACTGATTGGAGTGATACATAAAAATTGCCAGAAAACCACCAGAAACTAGGAGGAGGCAAGGAAAAACTCCATTAGAGTTTTCAGAGATATTACCTATAAACAACTTCTTTTCAGAATTCTCATTTCCAGAACTATGAAACAGCAAATTTCTATTGCTTAAAGCCACTTCATTACAGCAGCTTTACGGAAATGTATAAAACACAAGTTAATTTTTTTTTGTTTATGTTTTTGTAATTTATATCACATATTCTAGTTAGTCTTTTAACCTTTTCTCACCTTTTCCTATTTCCATTTTGCCTTTGTCTGTTTCTTCCTATAGTCTCATTTTCTCTAGCTGAGGCTGTAGAAGAAGTCCTTTCATCTAGGCTTACCTGTCAAGTGTATAAAATGAACCCTTTTTTCTTCAGAATGTCAAGTCTTTAATATGTGGGCATGATGAAACACTGAATTATGCACCAGAGATACAGCTGAACTTGTCATCATGATCCCTAATGGTCCTTGGGGGCTGAGGGAAACAGCAGTTTTAGAGAAATATAATGGACTTTATATCACTAGGAACAAAGCCAGCGGAGGTGATGGAATTCCAATTGAGCTATTTCAAATCGTGAAAGATGATGCTGTGAAAGTGTTGCACTCAATATGCCAGCAAATTTGGAAAACTCAGCAGTGGCCACAGAACTGGAA
The DNA here is from genome assembly GCF_049115385.1 of Moschus berezovskii. NCBI lineage: Eukaryota > Metazoa > Chordata > Mammalia > Artiodactyla > Moschidae > Moschus > Moschus berezovskii. The sequence goes on along the minus strand of NC_142471.1, from coordinate 19,776,868 downwards.
AATGTCAGTCTTCATTCCAGTCCCAAAGAAAGGCAATGCCGAAGAATGCTCAAACTACCGCACAATTGGGCTCATCTCACACGCTAGTAAATTCATGCTCAAAATTCTCCAAGCCAGGCTTCAGCAGTACGTGAACCGTGAACTCCTAGATGTTCAAGCAGGTTTTAGAAAAGGCAGAGGCACCAGAGATCAAATTGCCAACATCCGCTGGATCATGGAGAAAGCAAGAGAGTTCCAGAAAAACATCTATTTCTGCTTCAAAGCCAAAGGCTTTGACTGTGTGGATCGCAATAAACTCTGGAACATTCTGAAAGAGATGGGAATACCAGACTACCTGACCTGCCTGTTGAGAAACCTGTATGCAGGTCAGGAAGCAACAGTTAGAACTGGACATGGAACAACAGACTGGTTCCAAATAGGAAAAGGAGTACGTCAAGGCTATATACTGTCACCCTGCTTATTTAACTTATAGGCAGAGTACATCATGAGGAACGCTGGGCTGGAAGAAGCACAAGCTGGAATCAAGATTGCTGGGAGAAATATCAATAACCTCAGATATGCAGATGACACCACCCTTATGGCAGAAAGTGAAGAGGAACTCAAAAGCCTCTTGATGAAAGTGAAAGAGGAGAGTGAAAAGGTTGGCTTGAAGCTCAACATTCAGAAAACAAAGATGATGGCATCTGATCCCATCACTTCATAGGAAATAGATGGGGAAACAGTGAAAACAGTATCAGACTTTATTTTTTGGGGCTCCAGAATCACTGCGGATGCTGATTGCAGCCATGAAATTAAAAGATGCTTACTCCTTGGAAGGAAAGTTATGACCCACCTAGATAGCATATTAAAAAGCAGAGAAATTACTTTGCCAACCAAGGTCCGTCTAGTCAAGGCTATGGTTTTTCCCGTGGTCATGTATGGATGTGAGAGTTGGACTGTGAAGAAAGCTGATCGCCGAAGAATTGATGCTTTTGACCTGTGGTGCTGGAGAAGACTCTTGAGAGTCCCTTGGACTGCAAGGAGATCCAATCAGTCCATTTTGAAGGAGATCAATCCTGGGTGTTCATTGGAAGGACTGATGCTAAAGCTGAAACTGCAATACTTTGGCCACCTCATGCGACGAGTTGACTCACTGGAAAAGACTCTGATGCTGAGAGGGATTGGGGGCGGGAGGAGAAGGGGACGACAGAGAATGAGATGGCTGGATGGAATCACTGACTCGATGGACATGAGTTTGAGTGAACTCTGGGAGTTGGTGATGGACAGGGAGGCCTGGCGTGCTGTGATTCATGGGATCGCAAAGAGTCGGACCCGACTGAGCGACTGAACTGAACTGAATGGACTTTAAAAAGTCATCTTGTCCATGGTGGGGGGGTGTCTATGAGGGAGGTTAAAGAGGGAGGGAGTATATGTATACATATGGTTCACATCGCTCTACTCCAGAAACCAACACAACATTGAAAAGCAGTTTATCCTTCAATTAAAAATAAATTTAAAAAAAAGTCATCTTGTCCAACCTTTCCATTTTGCAGATAGAAAATTTTAACTGTCTCATCTCTTCCCTTTTTTAAATGATTTTGTTTATTTTTTAATATTTGGTAATTAATTTTTGGCTGCACTGGGTCTTCGTTTTGCAGTGCCCTGGGTTTGCACAGGCTTTTTCCAGTTACAGTGAGGGCTACTCCTCATTGTGGCGTGCGGGCTTCTCATTGCAGAGCCCTGCCTTAGTAGTTGTGACTCGCAGGCTCTGGAGGGCTTGTGCTCAGTAGTTGTGGCACACGAGTTAGTTGCCCCACGGCATGTGGAATCTTCCCAGACCAAGGATAGAACCCATGTACCCTTCATTGTCAGGCAGATTCTTAACCACTGTACCACCATGGACATCCAAAGGTCAACTTTTTCTTCTTTGGTGCAGGAGCTTAGTTGCTCTAAGTCACGTCAAATCTTCCTGAATCAAGAATCTTGAATCTGTGTCTCCTGCATTGCCAGGCTGATTCTTTACCACTGAGTCACTAGGGAAGCCCAAACTTTTTTTTTTCTTTTCTTTTTTTTAAATTTCGAAGCAGTTTTGTTTTTAAAATTTTTAGCCACACTGTGTAGCACATGGGATCTTAGTTCCCCAACCAGGGGTTGAACCGTTACCCCCTGCATTGGGAGTGCAGAGTCTTACCACTGAACCACTGGGGAAGTCCCTCATCTCTTCCTTTTCAAATGCTCTCATTCTCTGAATCAATCTGGCTGAGTTTTCACATCCATCTTTCCAGTGGCCTTTGGAAAATCAAAATGTGAATGAAGAAACAGGTGTCTTAAAAGTTGACGTTATTTTTTGTATGTTAAAGTGTACTTTTTTCACATAATATATACGGGTTTGTTTTTTTTTCTTCACAATTACTAATATGGCTTTAACTTTTCTGAGAGGATAACTTCCTGCCATATTCATAGCTAAAGTTCTAGTTCTAATCAACCAAACTATTTTTCCCACTACATTCAGGAATGACTTAAAAACACAGTGATACTTAAATTTTTATACCAGAGGCGATTTTTCAGAAATGAGACAGTTGGGTAAGCTTCACTCAGGCATGAGTTACAGTGCTATTGGCTTTGATTTCAATGTTAATGAATCAACAGTATATTTAGATAAAGTGTCTTTAAGCAGAAGCACACATCAAAGAAGGTTATATATTGATAGGTTGATGAAAATGTTGTTACCAGAGGCTCCAGAAATCTACCTCTGTATTTCCATAAGGGTCTCTGACTCAGTATTTGGTCATTGGCAGAGACTGCATAGAACATAAGTACTGAAAATAACAACTGTATTTATTGACGGAAATATTTTAAAACTTGTCCTCCGACACATTGGAAGTAAATTGTAGGTATTTTTGCATGTAAAGAAGCTCTTGCTTGTGAAATTACTAAAATTAAGTTTATAATTTATGAAAGCTACCTCTTTGTTGATCAGAAGTCTAACTAGTGAACCTGTATGGAATCCAAACAAGAAAGGAAACCATGAGGAAAGAACTCATGAGCTTGAAGCACTTACATTCTTACTCACGTTTTCAGTTTTTAATGTTTATAGCTTCTCTCAGAATTATTCTAATTACTACACTTTTGAAAGATTTCTTCCTCTTCAAGGGAGAATCCCTAAAGTGAATTTCCCTTTTCAACTTGGTGACCTCAAGATGGTTTGTTACACTGTCTTATATAGTAACTGCATAAAAAAACTGCATACTGGCTTTAACAATTTAGTTCTGCATTTTCAATAGCACATTTTAAAAATTAATTTTCTAAGATCTGTTGGAAAGTGTTTTCCCTAAGGACTATCGATTTTTAAAGGTTCTTTACAAATATTTCATGATGGTATTTGTTGCAGAAATTCTTTGTTAGATAATATGGAAAATACAGAAATGAGTATGAAGAGATCCTTGACCTAGAGCTCAAAGTTTTGTGGAGATTAAATACATGCATAAATACATTATCGATTAGGGACTTTCCTTAGCAGTCCCTTGGTTAAGATTCTGTGCTTCTGCTGTAAGGGACACGGGTTCAATCCCTGGTCAGAGAACAAAGATCCCACATACCAGGCAGTGCAGCCAGTAAGTAAATAAGCAATTAAAGCTATTTTGTTGTGTTACAGTAGAAGTCTAAGTAAACATCAGTGATTCTGAGGTAGGAAAACATTAATTTTGGCTGGCAGTATCTGAAAGGTCATAGAAAAATCTATGTTTGAGCTATGCCTGGAAAGGATTGAGTGAATTTTAACGTGGATATGGAAAAATACCTTAAGCCAATAGAGGCAAATAAATGAGAAAGAACAGAGAATGTTTCAGGATATAAGATATGCATAATTAGGGAAAGGCACTAGTGGAAAATGAGGCAAAAAGGGAAGTTCATCTGCATGATGAAGAAGATTGGACACCTTTCTGTAAGTAATACCAAGTGATTTGAATAAGGGAATGATTCAGTCAAATTTGTTTTAGGATCATTTGCAAGAGACTGTGTTGGATTGTAAAACTGGGATGACTTGAAAATTTTATACTGAGGCCCTATTTTAATGATAGGGAGTGCATTGATATTGTAAAATGTTTTTCAAAAGCAGGAGAAAAATATGTTAACTATTGTCATCTGTGTTATAGCACCCAAGAGAGTGGTTACAGTGGCCATCAGTGATAACAAAACAAGAGAGGTCTTCACTTCAGGATATGGCTAGAAAAGTAATGATCATTGTTTATCTGCCCCACTAAACTGAAAATTCTTTGAGAGCAGATGTTTGATTCTACACAGTACTTCTTCTCCAGGTACTTGTTGGTTGATTTGATGGCTAGGTGGATGAATATAATAGAGTGGCCAAGTTTTATATAGTTAAGGTTTGATGGCAAGGAGAGCATTTCAGTAAAAGGTCAAGAGTGTCCTTTTCTTCTTTGGGGTTGGTTCTGAAATAACAATAGCTGAATTGATTACTCTTGGTTAGGAGGATTGGAGTGTGTAATCATACTAGAAAAAATAGTTGGCTAGATTGGAGGTGGGTTATGGCCCTGAAGAAGAGATTAAGAATAGTAGGTGGTCTTATATCATGTTAATAATGATGGGCTCTGAAGTGGATTTGGCATTAGAATGTTTATAGAACTTTCAGTTCAGTCGCTCAGTCGTGTCCGACTCTCCGCGACCCCACAAATCACAGCACGCCAGGCCTCCCTGTCCATCACCAACTCCCGGAGTACACTCAAACTCATGTCCACAGAGTCGGTGATGCCATCCAGCCATCTCATTCTCTGTCGTCCCCTTCTCCTCCCGCCCCCAACCTTTCCCAGCATCAGAGTCTTTTCCAGTGAGTCAACTCGTCGCATGAGGTGGCCAAAGTATTGGAGTTTCAGCTTTAGCATCAGTCCCTCCAATGAACATCCAGGATTGATCTCCTTTAGAATGGACTGGTTGGATCTCCTTGCAGTATAAGGGACTCTCAAGAGTCTTCTCCAACACCACAGTTCAAAAGCATCGATTCTTCGGCGATCAGCATAGAACTTTAGTATGATCTAATGACATTTGTCCTGTCTTAATTACTCCCATAGACTTAAATAGATCCTAGTGGTCATTTAGTCTGTGGTAATGACCACTGGAATGACTTTAAAATGATTTTTTAAAAATTAGCTTGTGGGAACGGAATTAAAATATAGAATGGAAATATAAATATTTTATGTCTGTATATATCTCTCTTCTATCCCACTCTCCCTCCCCCACAAAAATAGAGAAAAGAAACAGAAATGTTAGGTTAAAAGATTAGTCTTTTAAGTGGGCTTTTTTTAATTTATAGAGAAAAGGGTAGCAAAAGTACTGTACTGATCAGGTTTTTCTTACTGAGTAACTAATAACATTTGGAAATGGTCCCACAGATTAATAACTAACATATGTAGTTTTCTTTCTCAAGATTAGTTATCTCCCCCCAAAAAGAAAACTTCACATTGATTCTCTTACCTCGTCAAAACTATTTCCATGAGTTCATTAATTAAATTTCCTTAACCGTCCTCATTTATTCATTTTTCTCTTTTTATTGCAAAATGAATTTCAATATAAATAATTTTCTATTAAGAGCAAGATTGCCAGCATTTTGTAACATTGCATATGTTAATCTTTTTCCATCAGTATCTCTGAGGAATCATAAATATTAGAGGTGGACAAGTCCTATTGGTCTTGCCCTATAGTATTACCCCAGGAGCTTTTTCTCAACCCATTTTACATATTCTCCAGTATTTTTAGCAATTTCAGAAATTTTTTATATTTCCAAGTTCCCAGCAGTCAAATTTGTGTCTTTAGACCTTTCTTTAAGGATATTTTCCTGTTTTTGGCTAAAAGTTGCTTTCACTGTTTTCTAGAACATTCATGTGTAATTTAATGTATTTTCAAAGTGTTATCCTGTTTATCATCTCTTTATTTGAAAAAGGCTCCATTGTACATATTGGAGCTTCTTTGTTGGGGGGAATCTTTCCTTTTAGGTATTTTTCTGTGATTTTAATAATTTATAAATTCTTTAAATTTTGTAAGTAAAATTCATCTTAGAATTTTTCTTCTGTAATCAGGTTTTTGAATAATGAATTAATTTTCTAAAAATGTCATTTAAAAACATCTGTGATATCTGCATTTATATACATACATACAATACCTTATTATAGTAAATACAATTGTAGTGAAAGCTTTCTTTTTAAAAATGAATTTTTTTTAAAGAATCCACCAGTAACCCACTGACTTTTATTTATTTTTTTAATTTTTTTTTCCTAGAACAATCTCACTTTATTTTTTTTTTAATTTTTTTTTATTAGAGGCTAATTATTTTACAATATTATATTGGTTGGTTTTGACATACATTGACATGAATCCGTCCCGGGTATACATGAGTTCCCCCTCCCAAACCCCCCTCCCACCGCCCTCCTCCCCTTATCCTCCCTCTGGGTCATCCCCGCATACCAGCCCCCAGCATCCTGTAACATGCATGGACCCTGAACTGGCGATTCATTTCACATATAATAATATACATGTTTCAATGCCATTCTCCCAAACCATCCCACCCTCACCCTCTCCCACAGAGTCCCAAAGACTGTTCTATACATCTGTGTCTATTTTACTGTCTCGTATACAGCGTTCTCATGTGCATCTTTCGAAATTCCATATATATGCATTAGTATATTGTATTGGTGTTTTTCTTTCTGGCTTACTTCACTCTGTATAATAGGCTCCAGTTTCATTCACCTTATTAGAACTGGTTCAAATGCATTCTTTTTAATGGCTGAGTAATACTTCATTGTCACAAACCTCTGCACTCTATCAGATCTAGTCCCTTAAATCTATTTCTCACTTCCACTGTATAATCATAGGGGATTTGATTTAGGTCAGATCTGAATGATCTAGTGGTTTTGCCTACTTTCTTCAATTTAAGTCTGAATTTGGCAATAAGGAGTTCATGATCTGAGCCACAGTCCGCTCCTGGTCTTGTTTTCGCTAACTGTATAGAGCTTCTCCATCTTTGGCTGCAAAGAATATAATCAATCTGATTTTGGTGTTGACCATCTGGTAATGTCCATGTGTAGAGTCTTCTCTTGTGTTGTTGGAAGAGGGTGTTTGCTATGACCAGTGCGTTCTCTTGACAAAACTCTATTAGCCTTTGCCCTGCTTCATTCCGTGCTCCAAGGCCAAATTTGCCTGTTACTCCAGGTGTTTCTTGACTTCCTACTTTTGCATTCCAGTCCCCTTTAATGAAAAGGACATCTTTTTTGGGTGTTAGTTCTAAAAGGTCTTGTAGGTCCTCATAGAACTGCTCAACTTCGGCTTCTTCAGCGTTACTGATTGGGGCATAGGCCTGGATTACTGTAATATTGAATGGTTTGCCTTGGAAACGAGCATAAATCATTCTGTCGTTTTTAAGATTGCATCCAAGTACTGCATTTTGGACTCTTGTTGACCATGATGGCTACTCCATTTCTTCTAAGGGATTCCTGCCCACAGTAGTAAATATAGTGGTCATCTGGCTAGATCTGATAGATAGAGTGCCTGATGAACTCTGGACGGAGGTTTCTGACATTGTACAGGAGACAGGGACCAAGACCATCCCCATGGAAAAGAAATGCAAAAAAGAAAGATGGCTGTCTGAGGAGGGCTTACAAATAGCTGTGAAAAGAAGAGAAGCAGAGAGCAAAGGAGAAAAGGAAAGATATAAGCATCTGAATACAGAGTTCCAAAGAATAGCAAGGAGAGATAAGAAAGCCTTCCTCAGTGATCAATGCAAAGAAATCGAGGAAAACAACAGAAAAGGAAAAACAAGAGATCTCTTCAAGAAAATTAGAGATTCCAAGGGAACATTTCATGCAAAGATGGGCTCGATAAAGGACAGAAATGGTATGGACCTAACGGAAGCAGAAGATATTAAGAAGAGGTGGCAAGAATACACAGAAGAACTGTACAAAAAACATCTTCAAGACCAAGATAGTCACTATAACGTGATCACTGACCTAGAGCCAGACATCTTGGAATGTGAAGTCAAGTGGGCCTTAGTAAGCATCACTACGAACAAAGCTAGTGGAGGTGATGGAATTCCAGTTGAGCTCTTTCAAATCCTGAAAGATGATGCTGTGAAAGTGCTGCCAGCAAATTTGGAAAACTCAGCAGTGGCCACAGGACTGGAAAAGGTCAGTCTTCATTCCAATCCCAAAGAAAAGCAATGCCAAAGAATGCTCTAACTACCCCACAATTGCACTCATCTCACACGCTAGTAAAGTCATGCTCAAAATTCTCCCAGCCAGACTTCTGCAATATGTGAACCGTGAACTCCCAGATGTTCAAGCAAATTTTAGAAAAGGCAGAGGCACGAGAGATCAAATTGCCAGCATTCGCTGGATCATGGAGAAAGCAAGAGAGTACCAGAGAAACATCTATTTCTGCTTCATTGACTATTTCAAAGCCTTTGACTATGTGGATCACAATAAACTATGGAAAATTCTGAAAGAGATGGGAATACCAGACTACCTGACCTGCCTCTTGAGAAACCTGTATGCAGGTCAGGAAGCAACCATCAGAACTGGACATGGAACAACAGACTGGTTCCAAATAGGAAAAGGAGTGCGTCAAGGTTGTATCTTGTCACCCTGCTTATTTAACCTCTGTGCAGAGTACATCATGAGGAACTCTGGGCTGGAAGAAGCACAAGCTGGAATTAAGATTGCCGGGAGAAATATCAATAACCTCAGATATGCAGATGACACCACCCTTATGGCAGAAAGTGAAGAGGAACTCAAAAGCCTCTTGATGAAAGTGAAAGAGGAGAGTGAAAAGGTTGGCTTGAAGCTCAACATTCGGAAAACAGAGATCATGGCATCTGGTCCTGTCACTTCATGGGAAAAAAATGGGAAAACAGTGGAGACAGTGTCAAACTTTTTTTTTTTTTTTTGGCTCCAAAATCACTGGAGATGCTGACTGCAGCCATGAAATTAAAAGATGCTTACTCCTTGGAAGGAAAGATATGACCAACCCAGATAGTATATTAAAAAGCAGAGACATTACTTTGCCAACCAAGGTCCGTCTAGTCAAGGCTATGGTTTTTCCCGTGGTCATGTATGGATTTGAGAGTTGGACTGTGAAGAAAGCTGATCACCGAAGAATTGATGCTTTTGAACTGTGGTGCTGGAGAAGACTCTTGAGAGTCCCTTGGACTACAAGGAGATCCAACCAGTCCATTCTAAAGGAGATCAGTCCTGGGTGTTCATTGGAAGGACTGATGCTAAAGCTGAAACTGCAATACTTTTGCCAACTCACGCGACGAGTTGACTCACTGGAAAAGACTGATGCTGGGAAAGGTTGGGGGCGGGAGGAGAAGGGGACGACGGAGAATGAGATGGCTGGATGGCATCACCGACTCGATGGACATGAGTTTCAGTGAACTCTGGGAGTTGGTGATGGACAGGGAGGCCTGGCGTGCTGTGATTCATGGGGTCGCGGAGAGTCGGACACGACTGAGCGACTGAACTGAATAATCCATTGTGTACATGTACCAAAGCTTTCTTATCCATTCGTCTGCAGATGGACATCGAGGTTGCGTCCATGTCCTGGCTATTGTAAACAGTGCTGCAGTGAACATCGGAGTACATGTGTCTCTTTCAATTCTGGTTTCCTCGGTGTATATGCCCAGGAGTGCAATTGCTGGATCATATGGCAGTTCTATTTCCAATTTTTTGAGGAATCTCCACACTTTTCTCCATAGTGGCTGTATTAATTTGCATTCCCACCAACAGTGTTAGAGGGTTCCCTTCTCTCCACACCCTCTCCAGCATTTATTGCATGTAGACTTTCGGATAGTAGCCATTGTGACTGGTGTGAAATGGTATGTCATTGTGGTTTTGATTTGCATTTCTCAAATTATGAGAGATGTTGAGCAGTTTTTCATGTGTTTGTTAGCCATCTGTATGTCTTCTTTGGAGAAATGTCTGTTTAGTTCTTTGGCCCATTTTTTGATTGGGTCACTTATTTTTCTGGAATTGAGCTGCAGGAGCTGCTTGTATATTTTGGAGATTAATTGTTTATCAGTTGCTTCATTTGCTATTTTTTTCTCCCATTCTGAAGGCTGTCTATTCACTTTGCTTATTGTTTCCTTTGCTGTGCAGAAGCTTTTGATTTTAATTAGGTCCCATTTCTTTATTTTTGCTTTTATTTCCAATTCTGGGAGGTGGGTCTTGGAGGATCCTGCTGTGATTTATGTCAGAGAGTGTTTTGCCTATGTTCTCCTCTAGGAGTTTTATAGAACCTGGTCTTACATTTAGCTCTCTAATCCATTTTGAGTTTATCTTGGTGTATGGTGTTAGAAAGTGTTGTAGTTTCATTCTTTTACAAGTGGCTGACCAGTTTTTCCAGCACCACTGGTTTAAGAGGCTATCTTTTCTCCATTTTATATTCTTGCCTCCTTTGTCAAATATAAGGTGTCCTTAGGTGCGTGGATTTATCTCTGGGCCTTCTATTTTGTTCCATTGATGTATATTTCTGTCTTTATGCCAGTACCATACTGTCTTGATGACTGTGGCTTTGTAGTAGAGCCTGAAGTACGGCAGGTTGATTCCCCCAGTTCCATTTTTCTTCCTCAATATTGCTTTGGCTATTCAAGGTTTTTTGTATTTCCGTACAAATTGTGAGATTATTTATTCTAGTTCTGTGAAAAATATCCTTGGTAGCTTGATAGGGATTGCATTGAATATATAAATTACTTTGGGGCGTATACTCATTTTTACAATATTTATTCTTCCAATCCATGAACAAGGTATATTTCTCCATCTGTTAGTGTCCTCTTTGATTACTTTCACTAGTGTTTTATAGTTTTGTATGTACAAGTCTTCTGTTTCCTTAGGTATCTATATTCCTAAGTATTTAATTCTTTTCGTTGCAACAGTGAATGGAATAGTTTCCTTAATTCCTCTTTCTATTTTCTCATTATTAGTGTATAGCAATGCAAGGGATTTCTGTGTGTGGATTTTATATCCTGCAACTTTACTGTATTCATTGATTAGCTGTAGTAGTTTTCTGGTAGAGTCTCTAGGGTTTTCTGTGTAGAGGATCAAGTCATCAGCGAACAGTGAAAGTTTTACTTCTTCTTTTCCAATTTGTATTCCTTTTATGTCTTTTTCTGCTCTGATTGCTGTAGCCAAAACTTCCAGAACTATGTTGAATAGTAGTGATGAGAGTGGGCACCCTTGTCTTGTTCCTGACTTTAGGGGAAATGCTTTCCGTTTTTCACCGTTGAGGATAATGTTTGCTGTGGGTTTGTCATATATAGCTTTTATTATGTTGAGATATGTCCCTTCTATTCCCACTTTCTGGAGGGTTTTTATCATAATGTCTAAGGCTTTCTCTGCATTTGTTGAGATAATCATATGATTTTATTTTTCATTTTGTTAATGTGGTGTATTACGTTGATTGATTTGTGGATAGTGAAGAATCTTTGAATTCCTGGGATAAAGCCCACTTGGTCATGACGTATGATCTTCTTAATGTGTTGTTGGATTCTGATTGCTCGAATTTTGTTAAGGATTTTTCCATCTATGTTCATCAGTGATGTTGGCCTGTAGTTTTCTTGTTTTGTTGGATCTTTACCAGGTTTTGGGATTAGTGTGATGGTGACCTCATAGAATGAGTTTGAAAGTTTCCCTTCCTCAGCAATTTTCTGGAAGAGTTTGAGTAGAATAGGTGTTAGCTCTTCTATAAATTTTTGGTAGAATTCAGCTGTGAAGCCGTCTGGACCTGGGCTTTTGTTTGCTGGAAGATTCCTGATTACAGCCTCTAGTTCTGTGCTTGTGATGGGTCTGTTAAGATTTTCTGTTTCTTCCCAGTTCAGTTTTGGAAAGTTGTACTTTTCTAGGAATTTGTCCATTTCTTCCAGGTTATTCATTTTATTGCTATATAGTTACTGATAATATTCTCTAATAATCCTTTGTATTTCTGTGTTGTCGGTTGTGATCTCTCCATTTTCATTTTAATTTTATTGATTTGGTTCTTCTCCCTTTGTTTCTTGATGAGTCCGGCTAGTGGTTTCTCAATTTTATTTACCTTCTCAACGAACCAGCTTTTGGCTTTGTTGATTTTTGCTATGGTCTCTTTTGTTTCTTTTGCATTTATCTCTGCCCTAATTTTTACGATTTCTTTCCTTCTACTGACCCTGGGGTTCTTAATTTCTTCCTTTTCTAGTTTCTTTAGATGTAGATTTAGGTTATTTAGTTGACTTTTTTCTTGTTTCTTGAGGTGTGCCTGTATTGCTATGACCTTCCCCCTTAGCACTGCTTGTACAGTGTCCCAGAGGTTTTGGGTTGTTGTGTTTTCATTTTCATTCATTTCTATGCATATTTTGATTTCTCTTTTGATTTCTTCTATGATTTGTTCATTATTCAGTAGTGTGTTGTTCAGCCTCCCTATGTTGGCATTTTTAATAGTTTTTCTCCCGTAATTGAGATCTAATCTTACTGCATTGTGGTCAGAAAAGATGCTTGGAATGATTTCAAGTTTTTTGAATTTACCAAGGCTAGATTTACGGCCCAGGATGTGATCGATCTATCCTGGAGAAGGTTCCGTGTGTGCTTGAGAAAAAGGTGAAATTCATTGTTTTGGGGTGAAATGTCCTATAGATATCTATTAGGTGTAACTGGTCTATTGTATCATTTAAAGTTTGTGTTTCCTTGTTAATTTTCTGTTTAGTTGATCTATCCATAGATGTAAGCTGGGTATTAAAATCTCCCACTATTATTGCATTGTTGTTAATTTCCCGTTTCATACTCGTTAGTAATTGTCTTACATATTGCGGTGCTCCTATGTTGGGTGCATAAATATTTAGAATTGTTACATCTTCTTCTTGGATTGATCCTTTGATCATTATGTAGTTTCCTTCTTTGTCTCTTTTCACAGCCTTTGTTTTAAAGTCTATTTTATCTGATATGAGTATTGCTACTCCTGCTTTCTTTTGGTCTCTATTTGCATGGAATATCTTTTTCCAGCCCTTCTCTCTCAGTCTGTATGTATCCCTCGTTTTGAGGTGGGTCTCTTGTAGAAAACATATATGGGGTTCCTGTTTTTGTATCCATTCAGCCAGCTTTTGTCTTTTGTTTGGGGCATTCAACCCGTTTACATTTAAGGTAATAATTGATTAGTACGATCCTGTAGCCATTTTCTTTATTGCTTTGGGTTTGAGTTTATACACCCTTTCCGTGTTTCCTGTCTAGAGAAGATCCTTTAGCATTTGTTGGAGAGCTGGTTTGGTGGTGCTCAATTCTTTCAGCTTTTGCTTGTCTGTAAAGCTTTTGATTTCTCCTTCATATTTTAATGAGATCCTTGCTGGGTACAGTAATCTGGGCTGTAGGTTATTTTCTTTCATCACTTTAAGTATGTCTTTCCATTCCCTCCTGGCCTGAAGAGTTTCTGTTGAAAGATCAGCTGTCATCCTTATGGGAAACCCCTTGTGTGTTTGCTGCTTTTCCCTTGCTGCTTTTAATATTTGTTCTTTGTATTTGATCTTTCTTAATTTGATTAATATGTGTCTTGGAGTATTTCGCCTTGGGTTTATCCTGTTGGGGACTCTCTGGGTTTCTTGGACTTGGGTGATTATTTCTTTCCCCATTTTAGGGAAATTTTCAACTGTTATCTCCTCAAGTATTCTCTCATGGTCTTTCTTTTTGTCTTCTTCTTCTGGGACTCCTATGATTCGAATGTTGGAGCGTTTAACATTGTCCCAGAGGTCTCTAATATTGTTCTCATTTCTTTTAATTTGTTTTTCTTTTTTCCTCTCTGTTTCATTTATTTCTACAATTCTATCTTCTATCTCGCTTATCCTGTCTTCTGCCTCTATTATTCTACTGTTTGTTCCCTCCCGAGTGTTTCTGATCTCATCTATTGCATTATTCATTGTTTATTGACTCTTTTTTATTTCCTCTAAGTCCTTATTAAACCTTTCTTCCATTTTCTCAATCCTTTTCTCCAAGTTATTTATCTGTAACTCCATTTTGCTTTCAATATTTTGAATCATCTTCCCCGTCAAAATTCGAAATTCTTTATCAGGTAGATTCCCTATATTTTCCTCTTTTGTTTATGTTGGTGGGCATTTATCTTGTTCGTTTACTTGCTGGGTATTTCTTTGCCTCTTCGTCTTGCTTATATTGCTTTGCTTGGAGTGGCCTTTCCCTCTTCTTGCAGTTTGTGGAGTTCTCTTTATTAGGTAGTTTCCTCGCTGTGTGTGGGGTTGGACGGGTGACTTGTCGAGGTTCCCTGGTTAGGGAAGCTTGTGTCGGTGTTCTGGTGGGCGGAGCTGGATTTATTCTCTCTGGAGTGCAATGAAGTGTCCAGTAATGAGTTATGAGATGTCAGTGGGTTTGGAGTGACTTTGGGCAGCCTGTATATTGAAGCTCAGGGCTGTTTTCCTGTGTTGCTGGAGAATTTGTGTGGTATGTCTTGCTCTGGAACTGGTTGACCCTTGGGTGGTGCTTGGTTTTAGTTTAGGTATGGAGGCGTTTGATGTGCTCCTATCGATTAAAGTTCCCTGGAGTGAGGAGTTCTCTGGTGTTCTCAGGATTCGGGCTTAAGCCTCTTGCCTCTGGTTTTTGGTCTTATTATTGGAGTAGCCTCTAGACTACTTTATCTGTCATTTCCAAGGTGATTCCCTTTGTTTTAGCTTCTGTTTGCTTGTCTCTTCAGTGTCTAATTTACGCCCTGATACTAGGGGTCGGGTGGACACTTTTTAAGGCTTAGTTGTTCAGTCCTGTTATGGGCAGGGAGGAATGCTGCAGACAAATATCTCTGGCGTCTGTGGGGAGTACTGGCAGCGTCTCGGCCACACTGGGTTTGCCCCCACTCACAGCGCGTGTGTTTTCCCAGTCTACACTGCACAGGCTCTAGGTTGCTCTGCTGGGACGTGTCCGAGGCCGGTGCTGGGTTGTATGCAATTCTCAGGTCTGAGCAGCTCACGTTCAGTTTCTCGGGTACTCCACAAAGGTGTAGACTTGGTTGGGCCTGCTTTTCCCGGTCCAAGCAGCTCAGGTGACCAGGTGTTTGGCGAGTGCAGTCGCTGCGACTTATCGCCTCTCCAGTCCCTGCCACTAGGTTTTCTGGGTGTACAACCGGCGCACCTTCCAGGGCGGACATCGACCGGCCCGAGCCCAAGAAATCTTGATTAGCAACAAGGCTGTCTGCAGTTTGTTTCGGATGCCTTTTTGGGGCCATGGTTGCCCCCTCCGAGGGCTCTGGCTGACCTCCGTGCCTGTCTCGGCAGGGGATGGGGCATGTACCGACCGCATCTGGCTCGCTCTGCTCAACCCTTTGTTCTGTGAGCGGGACTGGCGGAGTCTTAGGTTAGAGCTTTCCGCCTTTTCGTGGGGAAGCTATCCCAGTCTGCTTTGCTATCCCCAGTTAGTTCTCTCAGATTGTTCTCGTGGCATTCAAGCCCAGTCCTCTCTCTAAGCAGTTCAGCTGGCTCCTCCCTGCCCAGCCCCCGCTTGCTCATCGTGTATGCAGGCATCTGCTCTGCTCCTCTGCTGGGAGTTACCGTTTGGCGGGTAATCTGTGGGTTTTAATTATTTCTTTATTTTTCCTCCCGGTTATGTGGCCCTCTGAGGTTCCAAGTGTCGCCACAAACTAGCCAGTGAGAGTGTTTCCTGGTGTTTGGAAACTTCTCTCTTTTTAAAGCCTTCCTTCCTGGGACAGAGCTCCGTCCTTAACTCTTTTGTCTCTCTATCTTTTATGTTTTTTCCTACCTCCTTTCAAAGAGAATGGGCTGCTTTTCTGGGTGCCTGATGTCCTCTGCCAGCATTCAGAAGTTGTTTTGTGGACTTTACTCTGCGTTCAAATGTTCTTTCGATGAATTTGTCGGGGAGAGAGTGGTCTTGCTGTCCTATTCCTCCGCCATCTTGTCTCCAGTCCACCCACTGACTTTTAATATTGACTGCCATCTTGGAAAGGAATTCATACAGTCCCTTGGAGCTTAATTGCAATGGGATTTAACTTAAAATATATACAAGTAAACTATAAATATGTAAATACCATCCATCAAATAGTACTAGTCAGTTCATGAAAACAAGTCACTGCTCATTGTCTTAATTTACAAGACTGCAGATTACTTCTGCAATTGCAAAAAAGAGAAAAGAAATATCCCCAATGCTTTTTACTATCTATCACTCATTTGTGGGAGCCTTCTCAGGTGGCTTAGAGGTGAAGAAATCCCCCTTGCAATGTGGAAGACTCAGGTTTCATCCCTGTAGAAGGGAATCGCAATCCTCTGCAGTATTCTTGCCTGGAAAATCCCATTTACAGAGGAACCTGGTGGGTTATACTCCATGTGATCACAGAGTCAGACAGGACTAAGTGATTGAGCATGCATACATGATACACACACATTTTTTTCTATTTTAATTAATATTTCCAGTCATGTGTTTACATTCATGCTTTTTTCTTTACTTCAGATCTTAAATCATTTTTATCATGTGCCTAGCAAAATGAATAATTGTAAATTAAATTGCCAGTTTTCCAAGACAGAATAATTTCAGTTTCTCTTAGAAAATTCTTACAAGAATAAATCATAGGAAAACCTTTTTATATAACTACCAAAAAATTTGGGCTTCAGTTTACTGAGAAATACAGTGATTTAAACTTCACTAGTTCTGAATTTTTGATAGGTGAGCTGAAGTTTACTGGTTCTGTATGATAAATTACCCTGATAAAGTTGTACCTTCTTTTGCGCTAATTGGAAGACTAAAGTTTCCCAGACTCTGTGCAACAGAAAGACCCACAGATTATATTAAAATATAGAGATAACAACGGTATTAAATCAATTTAAATATACACAGCAAAAATAAGGAGATTAAAAGAATGAGAAGACAGACCATAGACTAGGAGAAAGGTATTTGCAAAAGGTATGTCTGACAAAAGACTGTGCTGTTTAACCCAAGTTCATATGTCCTACGCACAGTGAGGCCAAACAAACCAAAATGTCAGAGTTTGGAGCAGAGGAAGATTTATTACAGGGCACAACAAGGAGAACAGGCTGTTCATGCTCAGAATGACCAGATGAACTCTCCTGTGGCTTTCAGAGAAGAGTTTTTAAAGACAGCGTTTGGGCTGAGGGCTCCAGGGTGCATGACTATTTTTGATTGATTGCTGGTAAGGTAACAGGGTGGTGTTTCAGGGATCTTAGTCATCTGCCTTCTTGTTGTAACCAGTCTGGGGTCTACATGATTGTTGTCAACTTGTAGCCACATCCTCCACCTGGGCAGGGATCTTAGATCCTACAGAACTACTTAAAGATACGCATCAGATTGTTAGGTATATCCCTGGAGGAGGAATTGGGATTGTGTTTTATTGCTGAACCATTGTTTCTTGAATGCTGTTTTGTTTGTTTCTGCATTCTCTCACTTCCCTAATTATTAACTGCTTTAATCTGTTCTTCAGAACTCAGAAAGGTCTAGGAGACTAAAGCCATACTCTGCAAACAAAAAGGGAGAACACAGAAAGGCTTCTATACCCAGAAGGGCCTCATGGGGTCCTGCTAGGTTTCAATACCACCCTTTTATTTGATACTATTCAATGCAGAGGGGAACAGGTGTGGGGCAAGAAAGGCAGTGAAGTTTTGGATAGAGAGAGAGGTTAATAATAAACTCTGCAGGGGAATTTGGTTTTAGGAGTACTCTGTTTCATCTTCTGTCCAAAATATACAAAGAACTCCTGAAACTCAACATTAAGAAAACTGGTTAAGAAATGAGTAAAAGAAGCTCATCAAAGAAGATTTACAGATGGCAAATATGCATGTGAAAATATGTTGAACATCACATGTCATTAGAGAATAGCAAATTTAAACAAGAGGTACCACTACATGTCTACTAAAATGTAAAAAAATCCAAAATACCAATAACACCAAATGCTGGCAAGAATATGGAGCAGCAGGAGCTTTTCTTTATTGCTGGTGGGAATGCACAATGATATAGCCACTTTGGAATACTGTTTAGCAGTTTCTTAAAAACTGAACATATTGTTATAATATGATCCAGCAGTCATAATCCTTGATATTTTATAAGTGAGTTGAAAACTTTCGTTCATATAAAAACCTGTATATAGATGTTTATAAAAAACTTGGAAACAACCAAGATGTCCTTTAAAGAAGGGATAAACTGGCACATCTAGACAATGGAATATTATTTATCACTAAAAAAAAGAAAAAAGCTTTGAAGAGATGAAAAAACATGGAGGGAAATTTCAACACATATTACTGAGAGAAAGAAGCCAATCTGAAAAGCCATGTACTGTATGATTCCAACTATATGGCATTCCATGGAATTCTCCAGGCCAGAATACTGGAGTGGGTAGCCTTTCCCTTCTCCAGGGGATCTTCCCAGCCCAGGGATCGAACCCAGGTCTCCCACATTGCAGGCAGATTCTTTTCCAGCTGAGTCACCAGGGAAGCCCATATTACATTCCAGAGTTGTGAAAACTATAGAAACAGATCAGTAGTGTCAGGGGTGGAGGAGAGGGATGAATATGCAGAGCACAAAGAATTATTTGGCAGCAAAACTGTTCTGTGTGATACTGTAATGATGATTACAAGGCTTACATTTGTCCAAACCCATAGAACATACAACACTGAGGGTAAACCCTAATGTAAACCTTGGACATGGGTGATGATGATGTCAGTTACGGGTTCATTGATTATATTAATGACAGATGTATCCTTCTGATTCATAATATTCATAATAGGGAAGTTGTGCATGTATGGAAGTAAGAGCTGTATGGAAACTATGAATCTTTCACTTAGTTTTGTGGTGAACAACAACTACTTTAAGAAATGAAGTCTATTTAAAAATAAAGAAGAGGAAAGATATGAGGTTTGCTATCCTGTACTCAGGAGAGGGTGCAGTTGAAGTAAAAAGACCATGGTGCTCACTTCTGAGTCCTTCCAAGTTTCTTTGTCTATTTATGCCACACAGCTTTCTCTGCTGATAACATAATTGTAAGAACCAGAGATGGAGAAGAGCCTGGGAACTTAGTGGAGAGAAGGAACCAGGTAGAATCAATACTTGCCTACTTGTCTAGATATACCTAAGCCTGGCCACAAGTATAATTCACTATAGACTTGCCGAGCAGTTATTCCTTTTCAGTTCAGTTCAGTCACTCTGTCGTGTTCGACTCTTTGCGACCCCATGGACTGCAGCATGCCTGGCTTCCCTGTTTATCACCAACTTGCAAATTTTACTCAAACTCATGGGAGTCTATAGAGTCTGTGATGCCATCCAACCATCTCATCCTCTGTTGTCCCCTTTTCCTCCTGCCTTCAATCTTTCCCAGCATCAGGGTCTTTTCCAGTGAGCCAGTTCTTCACATCAGGTGGCCAGAGTATTGGAGTTTCATCTTCAGCATCAGTCCTTCCAAAGAACACCCAGAACTAATCTCCTTTAGGATGGACTGATTAGATCTCCTTGCAGTCCAAGGGACTCTCAAGAGTCTTCCCTAACACCACAGTTCAAAAGCATCAATTCTTCAGCAATCAGCTTTCTTTATAGTTCAACTCTCACATGCATACATAACTACTGGAAAAACCATAGCCTTGACTAGACGAACCTTTGTTGGCAAAGTAGTCTGCTTTTTAATCTGCTGTCTAGGTTGGTCATTGCTTTTCTTCCAAAGAGCAAGCGTCTTTTAGTTTCATGGTTACAGTCACCATCTGCAGTGATTTTGGAGCCCCCCAAAATACAGTTTGTCATTGTTTTCCCATGTATTTGCCTTGAAGTAATGGGACCAGATGCCATGATCTTAGTTTTCTGAATGCTGAGTTTTAAGCCAACTTTTTCACTCTGCTCTTTCATTTTCATCAGGAGGCTCTTTAGTTCCTCTTGCCTTTGTGTCATAACGGTGGTATTATCTGCCTATCTGAGGTTATTCATATTTCTCCCAGCAACATTGATTCCAGCTTGTGCTTCATCCAGTCCAGGATTTCTTGTGATGTACTCCGCATATGAGTTAAATAAGCAGGGTGACAATATACAGCCTTGATGTACTCCTTTCCCAATTTGAAACCAGTCCATTGTTCCATGTCCAGTTCTAACTGTTGCTTCTTGACCTGCATACAGATTTCTCAGGAGGCATGTCATGTCAGGTGGTCTGGTATTCCCATCTCTTTAAGAATTTTCCACAGTTTGTTGTGATCCACTCTGTCAAAGGCTTTGGCATAGTCAATAAAGCAGAAGTAGATGTTTTTCTGGAATTCTCTTGCTTTTTAAGTGATTCAACGGATGTTGGCAGTTTGATCTCTGGTTCCTCTGCCTTTTCTAAATCCAGCTTGAACATCTGGAAGTTCACGGTTCATGTACTATTCAAGACTCACTTGGAGAATTTTGAGCATTACTTTGCTAGCGTGTGAGATGAGTGCAATTGTGCGGCAGTTTGAGCATTCTTTGGCATTGCCTTTCTTTGGGATTGGAATGAAAACAGACCTTTCCCAGTCCTGGGGCCACTGCTGAGTTTTCCAAATTTGCTGGCATTTTGAGTGCAGACTTCCACAGCATCATCTTTTAGAATTTGAAATAGCTCAACTGGAATTCTGTCACCTCCACTAGCTCTGTTCATAATGATGCCTCCTAAGGCACACTTGACTTTGCATTCCAGGAGGTCTGGCTCTAGGTGAGTGATCACACCATCATGGTTATCTGGGTCATGAAGATCTTCTTTGTACAGTTCTTCTGTGTATTCTTGCCAGCTCTACCTAATATCTTCTGCTTCTGTTACATCCATACCGTTTCTGTCCTTTATTGTGCCCATCTTCGCATGAAATATTCCCTTGGTATCTCTGATTTTCTTGCAGAGGTCTTACCTATCCTATTCTTTTCCTCTGTTTATTTGCATTGATCACTGAGGAAGGCTTTCTTATGTCTCCTTGCTATTCTTTGGAACTCTGCATTCTAATGGGTATATCTTTCCTTTTCTCCTTTGCCTTTTGCATCTTTTGTTTCTTCAGCTATTTGTATGTTCTCCTCAGACAGCCATTTTGCCTTTTTCCATTTCTTTTTTTGGGGGATGGTCTTGATCCCTGCCTCCTGTACAATGTCACGAACCTCCGTCCATAGTTCTTCAGGCACTCTATCAGATCTAATCCCTTGAATCTATTTGTCACTTCCACTGCATAATTGTAAGGGATTTGATTTAGGTCATACCTGACTGGGCTAGTAGTTTTCCCTACTTTCTTCAATTTAAGTCTGATTTTGGCAATAAGGATTTCATGATCTGAGCCACAGTCAGCTCCTGGTCTTTTTTTTTTTGCTGACTGTTTAGAGCTTCTCCATCTTTGGCTGCAAAGAATATAATCAATAACATTTCAGTATTGACCTTCTGGTGATGTCCATGTGTAGAATCTTCTCTTGTGGTGTTCTTTTTTTTTTAATCTTTTACATTTCTAGCAGAAGTCACATAAGATATAGGTATCACCAATGAATGCCCATTTTACAGGTGACATAGCTGTCAGTGCGTAGATGAGATAATCTGAGCTCAGTGAATAATTAGAGTCCTTGGTGTTTCCTTGTCTTCAGTTTCTCTGTATCCCCTTTGTGTTCTCCCAGTGTCCAATATGCACAGTTTTTGCACTCTGTTGTAATTGTTTCTCAGGAATTCGTACATCCAGTTTTTCCTGTTGTCTAGAAGAGAATTAGATATTATACAGAAAAATACAACATACACACATTTATAGTGATTTATTATGCTATATACATCCTACCCGTAAATTAAATTCTTAAGTAACAATGATTTTAGCAGGTGGTACTCTTTTTGATAAACACTGAAAACACTTGGTCTTCTTTAATATTTAAAATTTTTAAATATCTTTCAGAATCAGAGCTCTTTCATATTTTGAAGTGTGTCCACAACCTTTTACTTTGTAGTGTCCTATTTAAATGAATACCCTCTGCATGGAGGAATGCTTTGTTTCTGAGATATTACTACTTCATAGGGAAGCTCATCCCATTCTACTTAGCTAAAATTGTTACAAAGCTTTTCCTGACATTGAACTAGTTAGACATAACTTCCATATATTGAACCTACTTTATCATCTGGGAGCTGTTTCTTAAAGTCTTTTGGGTCAGGGACTCCTTTGAAAATCTGATAGATTGTATCAAGAACTCTTTTCCCAAGGTGAGAATTTTTCTCACATTCATAAATTTTTAACAATTTGAAGGATTTGGCGGACCCTTGAAGGATTTAAAAAACAAAACAGGTTTAGATCCTCAGTTATAGAACAAAATAATGTCACTTTTTTTGCCAACAAAGGTCCGTCTAGTCAAGGCTATGGTTTTTCCAGTGGTCATGTATGGATATGAGAGTTGGACTGTGAAGAAAGCTGAGCACCAAAGAATTGAACTGTGGTGCTGGAGAAGACTTTTGAGAGTCCCTTGGACTGCAAGGAGATCCAAGCAGTCCATTCTGGGCAGGAGGAGAAGGGGTTGACAGAGAATGAGATGGCTGGATGGCATCACCGACTTGATGGACATGAGTTTGAGTGAACTCCGGGAGTTGGTGATGGACAGGGAGGCCTGGAGTGCTGTGATTCATGGGGTCACAAAGAGTCGGACACGACTGAGCGACTGAACTGAACTGAAAGCATACTAAAGACCTTTGGCTAAACATTTCCGGTTCCTTTAACCAGTCCTAACATACCTTGATTTTAGGCAGACATTTGCTATCCATGTCGCCTACTTTTATCTTTATTTTAATATCAATATCTTTCTGAATGGGATGACTTTAATCTTCATTTGAAATTATCTCAATCACTGGAACTGTAATTCATATATTTAGAACACTGTAATAGCAATTTTAGCATTCACATCACAATACATTCTTGCCTTATACAGAGTTTCTGTTTAGGTTCACCTTTGCATCATCTACAAATCTCTGAGACAGTGCTTAACACATTGTTGATATTCCAGTGACTATTTGTGGAATGAATAAAACTTCTAATCCTTTTGTGCATCAGAAGGGGCCAAACAAGTTTTACTGCATAGTATAGTAATGCATACCTGTGAGGGATGGGATGGGAGTGTGTGTTGCATCATACTGAAGTAGTGGCTTTTTGGAACCTAAACTGTGGATTTAACGTTCACTCTTGTTAAATTTTGTTGTACAAGAGCAGTTAGTTCCCTTATTATCTAGATGAGAGGTCAAGGAAAACAAAAATGATGATTCTTACTTTGGGTGTATAGTGTGCGCCGCAGATGTGTAGCACGTTACAGGGTTGTACACAGACGTTTGGTAACTGCATGAATAATTAATGGTCATGCCTTCATATTCATAATAACTAAAGCATGTAATTTGAGAGCTTGATTCACTATTCGTAAATGCTTTATGTTTTTTCTAATTGAAGCATAATTGATTCACAGTGTTGTGTTAATTTCTGCTGCACAGCAAAGAGATTTAGCCTTTCGTATACATTCTGTTCTATATTCTTCTTCATTATGGTTCATCACAAGACACTGAATATAGTTACCTGTGCTATACAGTAGGACCTTGTTGTCCATTCATTTTGTATACGCCACAGGTCTTTTCTCTGTGTCTATGAATCTGTTTTGTAGATAGGTTCATTTGTGTCTTATTTAGGTTCCACATATAACTATTATCATTCTAAAGATGAGTACCTTAAATTGTAACTTCATGTGTATTTTCTACATGTCAGGATAAAACACTTAACCTTAATATGCCCCATCTCTCCCCACCCCCCAAATCACTATAATTGACCAAACATGATAGAAAATTGTGAGGTAATTTGGGACCGTCACTTGTGTGGACTGAAAAAGTTACATTTCATTTCACACCTCCTTGGGTCACAGTCTTAAGCCAACTAATTCCTGGTTCATAGTTCATGTTACCTGGGAAATTATTTTGCTCCTTCACAGGCAGTTTTACTCATCTTGGAAATCTTTTTTGTTGAATGATTAACTGTACTTTTGGCTCTTTGTATCTGCCCTTGAACTTCCTCTGTTTCTCCTATTGAGTAGAAAGTAAGGAACAGCAATGATTGGATTACTCCTATTTTTTAAGCATCAAGAAAAAGCCACTATTGTGGTTACATTGTTTACTGTTTGGGCTCTGTTCTTTCTTTTGGTTTAATCTAGGGATGTAGCACTGCCACTTTCTGAGCCTGCTTCTTTGACTACTGTGGTATCTTTAGGAATCCAAGGCATCTTTAAACAGGTATCTCTGCATAATACAAAAGAGCTTATCCCCCACTAGCCCTCTCTTTCTCTTTAGTTGCTAAGTTGCGTTTGACTCTTGGGACCCCATGGACTGTAGCCTGCCAGGCTCCTGTGTGCGTGGGATTCTCCAGGCAAGAATACTGGAGTGGACTGCCATTTCCTTCCAGTTGATTTGAATTTGAGAACCTAGTGTGTGAAGTTGATCTCTACATGATTCTCATATCACCACATTGATAATGAACAGCTTTCCAATGTAAAACTATTGAAAAGCTATTTAAAGACCCTGTGCTTTCTGAGAGAGTAGAAGGTTGAGTTATTGAAGTGATAATGAGACTGGTCTGTCAAGAGACTTTCTAAGCCCTGAACTGGGACACTTTATTCTGAGATGTGATCACTCTAGGCTAGGTGTTCTCAACCAACATAACATTCATGGATCCATGAAGCAATGGTTCTCAAAGCTGACTGAACCTAAGATTTAACTCAAATAGCATTTTAAAACTGAGGATTCCTAGGCCTGTTCTGTATTCTTTTATTTGAGGTATAGCCACAACAGGAGACACAGGAGACACATGAAAACAAAGTTTGTTTTCACTCAGAGGTCCTGGAGAGAGAAAGTCACTGTGTGCCACAAGGGAGAAAGCTCAAGCAGCAGATGGGGCGCCCGAAGAGAGCACAAGGACCTGTAGGCTAGTGTCCTTCTTGGGGATGTGGGGGGAGGTCAGGTTGGATTACCCACGTAGAAGAGCCAAAAAGATTTCATGGGCGCCCTTGAATGTTACTAGGTCATGGTCAGAGGAAGGCAGGAAAGGGAAATTGTGGCAGAAGCCAACCTTATCATCCAGGTGTACCTGCTCACCTGGGCAGGGTGCTTACAGCCTGTTTGTGGACATGTTGAGGCAGTGGAGGAAAGGTTTTAAAAATGAAGTTTTTGAAATATTTACAGTAAAGTGCCACATCCTCAGAGTTTTTAATTGAGTATATGATCAGGATTAAAGCTTACAAATGTGTTTTCTTAGAAGAGTCTCAGAAGATCTTGCAAATCCCTGAAATTATGATGCAAAATTCTATGTTGTTGTGTTTCTTTGAACCTATATATAGCTTTCATTAGACTCAGAGAGTACACACTGACCCCAAAGAGGTTAAATTAAGAGCACTTCCTTGATCCAGTGGTCCTCAGACTTTAAGGTGCTCCAGAGTTTCCCTGGTGGCTCAGAGGTTAAAGCGTCTGCCTCCAATGCGGGAGACCCGAGTTTGATCCCTGGGTCGGGAAGATCCCCTGGAGAAAGAAATGGTAACCCACTCCAGTATTCTTGCCTGGAGAATCCCATGGATGGAGAAGCCTGGTAGGCTACAGTCCACGGGGTCGCAAAGAGTCGGGACACAACTGAGCCACTGAACGGAACGGAACGGAAGAGTTACCCAAGCACCTGTTAAAAACAGGTTGCTACGCTCTCCTGCCAGGAATTCTGACCCTGGTAGTGGTGGAGCCTGAGAATTTTCAGTTTAAACTAGTTCCTTGATATTGTTCATGTCGCTAGATGGTGGAGGGCTGTCCTTTGAGAACCACTGTTTTAGGACTTGGCTAACACCACTCTGTGCCTTCAGCATTAAGCTCTGGAAGTGAAGTATATTCTTCAGGATTCTTCACCAATTAATATAGTAATAAACTTAATGAAGCATACTAAAGCTCAGTCTAGCTCACTAATATAAGAGAATGGTAAAGAAAACTCCCTCCTTTCTGACAAAGCAAGTGGCAGTGGAAAGTACGTAGGTGTTCTTAGTTGTCGTTCAGTCACCCAGTCGTGTCTGACTCTTTGTGACCCCATAGACTGCAGCACACCAGACCACCCTGTCCCTCACCATCTCCTGGAGTTTGCCCAAGTTCATCTTCATTGCATAGGTGGTGCTGTCCAGCCATCTCAATCTCTGATGCCCTCTTCTCCTGATTCCCTCGATTTTTCCCAGCATCAGAGTTTTCCAGTGAGTCGTCTGCTTGCATCAGATGACCAAAATATTCAGTGAATATTCAGAGTTGATCTCCCTTTAGATTGACTCGTTTGATATCCTTGCTGTCCAGGAGACTTTCAGGAGTCTTCTCCAGCACCACAGTTCAAAGGAATCAATTCTTTGGCCTTCTTCCTTCTTTACGGTCTAGCTCTTACAACCATACATGACCACTTGGAAGACCATAGCCTTTATTATAGGGACCTTTATCTGCAGAGTAATGTCTCTGCTTTTCAACAACTGTCTAGGTTTCTCATCGCTTTCCTGCCGAGAAGCAATCGTCTTCTGATTTCATGGCTGCAGTCACTATCTGCGGTGATTTTGGAGCCTTAATATTTAGTCTTTAAGCCAGCTCTTCCACTCTCCTCCTTCATCCTCATCAAGAAGCTCTTTAGTTCCTCTTCGCTTTCTGTCATTAGAGTGGTATCATCTGCATATCTGAAGTGGTTGTTGTTTCTCCCGCCATCTTGATTCTGGCTTGTAACTCATCCAGCCCCGGCATTTCTCATGATGTGCTCAGCGTGCAGGTTAAACAAACGGTGACAGCAGACAGCCCTATCATACTCCTTTCTCTATCTTGAACCAATCAGTTCTTCCATACAGGGTTCTAACTATGGCTCCCAAACAGGTTTCTCAGGAGACAGATAAGGATGCTCTGGTATTCCCATCTCTTTTAAGAGATCTGCTTTATATCAGTCAGTTCAGTTCAGTTCAGTTGCTCAGTGGTCTTTGTGACATGGACTGTGGCACTCCAGGCTTCCCTTGTCCATCACCAACCCCAGAGCTTACTCAAACTCAAATCTACTGGGTCAGTGATGCCATCCAACCGTCTCATCCTCTGTCATCCCCTTCCCTGCCTGCCTTCAGTTTTTTCCCAGCATCAGGGTCTTTTCCAGTGAGTTAGTTCTTGGCATCAGGTGGCCAAAGTATTGGGAGTTTCAGCTTCAGCATCAGTCCTTCTAGTGAATATTCAGGACTGATTTCCTTTAGGATTGACATATATATTGCTTTATATATTGTAGTATAAAAGAAGCTACTTAATCCCCTCCCCTCTTTCATCTCCCAACCAGTATCCATTAGTTTTTTCTCTTTATATGTGGGTCTGCTTTTCTTTTTTTTTTTTCTTTTTAATTCTATTCACTGTGCTAAGTTGATTCAGTTGTGTCTGACTCTGTGCCACCCCATGGACTGCAGCCTACCAGGCCCCTCTGTCCATGGGATTCTCCAGGCAAGACTACTGGAGTGGCTTGCCATTTCCTTCTCCATTATATTCACTAGTTTGTTGTTATTTTAGCACTTGCTTCCTTATGTAGTGTTTCTTCCCATTAGAGTAGAAAAATTCATAGTTCCTTGACCATTTAAATGGTTTGATTTTTTTTTTAACTAAATAATGTAATTTTATAAGTGTGCTCATGTTATCCAAGGCCAAGGTACAATACACTCAAAGTTAAAATATAAAATATAGTTTGATGTAAATATGCTGGGAAATAGGAAAGATGATCCTAAGGATACCTGAAATTAGGAAAACTTGTTCCACTTTTAAAAAACGCCTAAAAGCAGGTGGTAAGTAGTCAATGCTAAGTCACTTCAGTCGTGTCCGACTCTGTGTGACCCACAGATGGAAGCCCACCAGGCTCCCCCATCCCTGGGATTCTCCAGGCAAGAACAGTGGAGTGGGTTGCCATTTCCTTCTCCAAGTAGTCAATACAGAGAAGCTATCCCTGAGGAGAAAGCAACTCCTCAGGGAGTTTTTGAAAGTGGTAAAACACCACTAAATCCATGGGAGACCCAAAGAAGTTTGTTTGCCTAGACTGCTTACAGGCCTCTGAAAGTTTGAAGGAAACTAAGATCCTGTAAGGAATCTTTATTATCTGTGAAGAGTCTGATTGTGACAGTTTCCTCTCTGTATAGAGATAAACTTAAGCAGAAACCTTCTGTGCTTCACTGATGGGTCTTGCCTTCTTCCCTTCCCACTCATCCTCTTAGAGGGAGGTGTCCTCAGTGGAATAGGAACTGACCTAAATTAAGAAAACAGAGCTTTAGAGGGAGGGAGTTTGTTTAAAGGAGGTATAGCAAAATTATATTATATATTAACCTGAAATTAGATAATGGGTATTCCTTTTCTCTGGGGGGTTTTTGTTTTGTTTTTGTGGGGTTTTTTACAATATAACTTTCAGTTGTCCTGTAACGTATTAGAAGGGAAGGGAAGTTCATTTTGAATGACTCATAATTTGATAGTAATGCAAAGAAAATACTTAAATACCAAAGTCTTTAATTTCTCTGTTCTGCTGTAGTCTTTTTACTTGGCATTGTAGTTAGTATTTTGTTATTTCAGGGCTGTCAAAATGTTGGCAAAAGTTATCAATACTTAATGAAATACACTTGAAATTTTGATAACTTTGTTATTATCATATTTTGAATCCAAATACTGTTTAGCATATGTGATAATTATCACCTAAAACTTACTAATTTTTAAAATAACCAAAATAGTTAACGTATTATACTTAATGGAGATTGTGAATTCCCCTTGTTAGTTGAAAAATTCAGCTTCCAGATTGTTGCTAACATCATCAGGGTTTTTAACAAACAAGGATATAATGGAGAAATAATTGTAGAGGACTTGTGCTGCACAAGTAACAGATGTTTGTCATACTGAAGTTATCAAAACCAAGTAGATATCGTATTAAAGTTTCCAAGAGTACAACCAGTGAAATGATTAAGAAAAATCAGAAAAATTATTTTTAAATGTTTTCTTTAGCTTAACTTTGAATTTCTTCTGTGATTTTCTGGTTCTTAACGTTTTAACACATGTTTTGCATTTATGGTTGAGTTGACTTAATTTTGTAATATTTTTTATTCTCACAAAATTACATTTACTTTTTCATCTTAAGAGGTAAAAGGATCTGTGGAGTACAGAAATTTCTGTGTCATGAAAGTCTCCCACATAGTTTTCTTTCTACCAAGCAGAGCAAGTCTTGGTTAATTTAGTCTGAAATGGGAGACGTTGCTTTTTACTTTTCATTCTGCCACCTTACGTCAATAAGGTGAATGTGAACATTCAGCAGTACTCTTTCTATGCTTTTTTATATGCAGAAGTAGCAGTGTTTATGAAAAGTTTGGTTTCGTTTTGTTTATCTTCAATTTGCTCTTAAACATTAAGCTGCTTAAAAAGTACAGTATTAGAATCTTAGAATTGGGAAATGTCTTTGATATTTCATGAATAACCCTTTGCCAAAGCCAGAAATGGGATCCTTCAGTGACAAGCTTGTCAAGTTAGTTTTCATCCAGATTCTT
This sequence comes from Moschus berezovskii, assembly GCF_049115385.1. Lineage (NCBI taxonomy): Eukaryota > Metazoa > Chordata > Mammalia > Artiodactyla > Moschidae > Moschus > Moschus berezovskii. Next base: position 19,747,355 of record NC_142471.1, on the reverse strand, counting down.
GATTGCTTCTAGTTATTGGAAGTTCACTACTTCATAAGTAAGTCTGTGTTGGTTTGATAGTGTTTAATTATTAAAAATTTGTGCACTCTTTGTGTTGAGCTAGAATTGGCTTCCTGGAAATTTTGCTTATAAGCTTCTTTCTTTTCAGATTACCCAACCCTTTAAATAATTGTATATTATTAAATATTGTTTGTTTATTCTTTCAAATGAGTCTAATAATCCATGATTATTAGTTTGTAATTGTTCCTCTCTTATGTCCCAAATTGAACAAGATATTCCGACATAGTGTGACCAGTGTAAAGTCTAAAGGGACCAGTACCTCCCTTGGTCTGGGTACTTTGGGTCAAAATTTGATTTACCCCCACTCTGTCCTTTCTTTTTAAAAAATACATAACTTCTATTGGCTTAGTGTCTTGAAATCCTCTAGGACTCTTTCACATGAATTTCTAGGAATCTGGATCTCTCTTACATTCTACCTGTGTCGTTAATTTTTTTTTTAACTTAAAAATAGAACCTAACTTTTTGACTATTAAGTTTGGGAGTAATCCTTATTCCACTTTTCCTGATCATTTTAAAATCTAGGTCTTAGTTGCATTTTTTGTAAGATTTATTTTGGAATAATTCTGTCATATATTAATTTGTAAATAAAGGTAGCCTTCAAGTGATAGTGTGTTAAGACGAAAGATGAAGGGATTGTATGTTGTATGTTAAAAGTAATACTATTATTCAGTACTCTTTCAGTTCAGTTCAGTTGCTCAGTCGTGTCCGACTCTCTGCGACCCCATGAATCTGCGCCTCCCTGTCCATCACCAACTCCCGGAGTTCACTCAAACTCATGTCCATCAAGTCGGTGATGCCATCCAGCCATCTAATTCTCTGTCGTCCCCTTCTCCTCCCGCCCCCAACCTTTCCTAGCATCAGAGTCTTTTCCAGTGAGTCAATTCGTCGCATGAGGTGGCCAAAGTATTAGAGTTTCAGCTTTAGCATCAGTCCTTCCAATGAACACCCAGGATCGATCTTCTTTAGAATGGATTGGTTGGATCTCCTTGCAGTCCAAGGGACTCTCAAGAGTCTTCTCCAACACCACAGTTGAAAAGCATCAATTCTTTGGCGATCAGCTTTCTTCACAGTCCAACTCTCACATCCATACATGACCACGGGAAAAACCATAGGCTTGACTAGACAGACCTTTGTTGGCAAAGTAATGTCTCTGCTTTTTAATATACTATCAAGGTTGGTCATAACTTTCCTTCCAAGGAGTAAGCGTCTTTTAATTTCATGGCTGCAATCAGCATCTGCAGTGATTTTGGAGCCCCAAAAAATAAAGTCTGACACTGTTTCCACTGTTTTTCCATCTATTTCCCATGAAGTGATGGGACCAGATGCCATGATCTTTGTTTTCTGAATGTTGAGCTTCAAGCCAACCTTTTCACTCTCCTCTTTCACTTTCATCAAGAGGCTTTTGAGTTCCTCTTCACTTTCTGCCATAAGGGTAGTGTCATCTGCATATCTGAGGTTATTGATATTTCTCCCAGCAATCTTGATTCCAGCTTGTGCTTCTTCCAGCCCAGCGTTCCTCATGATGTACTCTGCATAGAAGTTAAATAAGCAAGGTGACAATATACAGCCTTGACGTATTCCTTTTCCTATTTGGAACCAGTCTGTTGTTCCATGTACAGTTCTGACTGTTGCTTCCTGACCTGCATACAGGTTTCTCAAGAGGCAGGTCAGGTGGTCTGGTATTCCCATCTCTTTCAGGATGTTCCACAGTTTATTGTGATCCACACAGTCAAAGGCTTTGGTACTCTTTAACTAGATGTAAATGTACCAAGAACCGTCATGTAGCCCATATTTCATTGATTTACCTATTGTAGAGTTTCTTCATAAAAGTAACCTTTGTTTTTACTAAAAGACAAATTACTCTCAGTGAATATATTTGGTTCTTAGTAATCACTCTGTGGGTTGTTGTTTTTCTCCTCCATGGTTCTAATTGTCCATCTTGGAGTTTTGCTGAAGTTTATTTGCTAGCATGTATTTTTTTTCTGAATAGCTCCCTTATTTACAAATATTAATAAATATAAATAGATAACTTATCTCTAGTATCTTGATAATGTTCTTTTTTTCTCCAAAGATTGCCAGTAATGGCTCTGTGTTTGTATCTGTCAGTTTAATATTCTAACATGTAATTTATTTGAACCCATATAAGCTTGGAATTTTAGTTGTTTAACAAAAGAAGGATGAGTTTCCTCTAATTTTTGTAATAGTGGAAAAGTGAAGAAGGCCTAAATCTCCAACACTGAGAAAAGGTGTAATAAAAACTTAATGTTCATTTGCTTAAGTATTTATTAGTTAGATATTTTAAATGATGGCAATGTAATAGCATGAAAAGAGTGCTAAGTGGAAAATTGCCTGGGAATCCAGTGGTTAGGACTCCCTGTGCTTTCGCTGCAGGGGCCTGGGTTCAGTCTCTGGCTGGGGAACTGTCATCCCAAAAGCTGTGTGGAGGACCAAAAAGGAAAGAGAAAAAGAGTACTAAGTGAAATGAAGAAGGCAATGGCAAGCCACTCCAGTACTCTTGCCTAGAAAATCGCATGGACGGAGGAGCCTGGTAGGCTGCAGTTCATGGGGTCGCTACAAGTCAGACGTGACTGAGCAACTTCACTTTCACACATTGGAGAAGGAAACGGCAACCCACTCCAGTGTTCTTGCCTGGAGAATCCCAGGGACGGGGGAGCCTGGCGGGCTGGCGTCTATGGGGTCACACAGAGTCGGACACGACTGAAGTGACTTAGCAGTAGTAGCAGCAGCAGCAAGTGAAATGAGCAACTTATAAAGCATATGTTCCTTAAAGCTTGGTAACAAATATACATACTTGTGAAAAAAAGGCCAAAAGGGCACATGGTTAACTGACTGAGTTCATGCTTAGAACTATGAGATCCTTTTCTACACTCAATTCTTTTGTTTTTCAAATTATTCTCTAATCTCAACAAACTGGGGAAAATTCTGAAAGAGATGGGAATACCGTATCACCTGACCTGCCTCCTGAGAAAACTGTGCAGGTCAGGAAGCGACAATTAGAACTAGACGTGGAACAGCAGACTGGTTCCAAATCTGGAAAGGAGTATGTCAAGGCTGTATGTTGTCACCCTGCTTATTTAACTTATATGCAGAGTACACCATGCCAGATGGCAGGATGGATGAAGCACAAGCTGAAATCAAGATTGCCAGGAGAAATATCAATAACCTCAAATGTGCAGATGACACGACCCTTAGGGCAGAAAGTGAGGAGGAACTAAAGAACCTCTTGATGAAAGTGAAAGAGGAAGTGAAAGAGGACAAAGGAAAAGCTGGCTTAAAACTCAGCATTCAGAAAACTAAGATCATGGCATCCGGTCCCATCACTTCATGGCAAATAGATGGGGAAACAATGGAAAAGGTGGCAGACTTTATTTTCTTGGGCTCCAAAATCACTGCAGATGGTGACTGCAGCCTTGAAATTAAAAGATGCTTTCTCCTTGGAAGAAAAGCTATGACCAGTCTAAACAGCATATTAAAAAGCCGAGACATTTCTTTGGCGTCATAGGTCCGTCTACTCTAAGCTGTGATTTTTCCAGTAGTCATGTGTAGATATGAGAGTTGGACTATATAAAGAAAGCTGAGCGCCAAAGAATTGATGCTTTTGAACTGTGGCGTTGGGGAAGACTCTTGAGAGTCCCTTAGACTGCAAGGAGATCAAACCAGTCCATCCTAAAGTAAATCAACCCTGCATATTCATTGGAAGGACTGATGCTGAAGCTCCAATACTTTGGCCACCTGATGCAGACAACTGACTCATTGGAAAAGACCCTGATGCTGGGAGAGATTGAAGCCAGAAGGAGAAGGTGACGACAGAGGATGAGATAATTGGATGGCATCACTGACTCGATGGACATGAGTTTTAGCAAGCTCCAGGAGTTGGTGATGGACAGGGAGAATTGGTGTGCTGCAGTCAGTGGGGTCACAAAGAGTCGGACACTACTGAACAACTGAACTGAAAATAATTATTTATAAGGAAAACTAATTTTTTCTAGAAACAGGATCCAATATGTTTTTTTTATGGTTTAGTTTATTTTTAATCCCTAGTTTACACTTTCTACATTTAAATATTTTTTTCTTCACAGAAGTACTAGTAACAGAATAAGAATTAAACTGAAAAACTATTAATATCAGTGTTTTTTCATTGTCTGAAATGCTGTTTTTCAGAAGTTATCTTTAAAAGCTCCTTTATGTTGAATTGTTTACCTAGTTCTTTTTGATAGGTGCTTGTTCTTTTTGATTGGTGAAATAAATATCTTCGGTTTCCTCGATTTTACGTTCAAAGTTTAAAACTTTATTCAGCAGATAGCAAGACACTTTGCTCTCTGCAAAAGAAAACATGTTTCCTTCTCACCATATTACATAGTAAAAGTCATTCATTCAGATATGAATTAAGAAATCTTGTTTCTAGTTGCAGGGTTTCTACAAGTATTTTGACAAAAGTCACTTAATCTCCCTGAATGTCCATTTCTTCATCACTAAAGTTCCATTTCTATTTTAACAGCTGTTTTTCTTGTATTAAATTTCCTCATTTTCATTTTACCCCCTCTGATTTGAAAATCCACCTTTATTTTATACCAAATTCCCATACTTTTCTGAAACTATTTTGGGACTTTTTGAACAATCCATTGATTATTATTTATGTGTGTTGTGTTCCAGTTTCACCTTGTTGTATTAATTAAAGCATTAAAAATATGTTGTATCTTTTATGGCTAGTTCCATATCATTAATTTATATTTCTTTCTTTCTTTCTAGAACTTGTCTGATTATATTTTCCGTAAATTTGATGTGTTTGCTTCCAAAATGTTCTTGATATTTTTATCAGCCATATTAAAATTATGGAATAGTTATTTTTTAATGATTGACAGAGGCTTAAAGGGAAAATATCAGGTTTTCAGGATATTATATGAGCAAGGGAACCAAAGTAAATCATCAAACATCACTGTATTAATGAATTTTGAGGTAACTATTTCTAAAATTGTAGTGAGAATATTTCTAGTGGTTTTGAAAGAAGCGTGAAAACTTGGCATTTAATTCTAGTTATTTTTAGTTTTATGTGGTTACAGGGTATACCTGCGTCCTCCAGTAGTAAAGCTATAAAATACAGGTTAGAGTAGGATGAAAATTTAGGTCTAAAAGTCTGTTACTGTAATTTTTAAATTATTTTTGCCGCACTGGATCTTCACTGCTTCACACACTTTCTCTAGTTGTGGCACGTGTTCACACAGGCTTTCTCTAGTTGTGGCACGTGGCAGCTGCTCTAATGGTGGTGCGCGTCAGTAGTTGCAGTGCTCAGTGGTTGTGGTCCATGGGCTTAGTTGTCCCATGGCATGTGGAATCTTTGCAGATCAGGGATTGAGTCCATGTCACCTGCATTTGACAGGTGGATTCTTGACCATTTGACCCTCAGGGAGGTCCTGGAATTATTTATTAATGGAAAGAAAAATTAGTTATCTTAATGGCATACACCCATGAAGTTGTAGAGGAGGAAAGGGACAGTCAAACTTCCCTACTTGTTTGTTCTACATATGAGGAGTCAATCAACCATGGATGAAAAATTTCTAGAAGAAAAAATACCAAAAGATTCTCAAAAGCAAAACTTGAATTTTCCTTGTGCCTATCAACAATTGTGGGGACTTTCCTGGTGGTTCAGACAGTAAAGAATCTCCCTGCAATATAGGAGACCCCAGGTTGGATCTCTGGGTTGGGAAGATCCTCTGGAGAAAGGAATGGCAGCGCACTCCAGTATTCCTGCCTGGAGAATTACTTGCATAGAGGAGGCTGGCAGGCTTTCAGTCCATTTGGTCTCAAAGAATTGAACATGACTGGGCCACTAAAGCTGTCAACTATTTACATAGTATTTACGTTATATTAGGTATTGTAAGTAATCTAGACATGACTTAAAGTATATGGGAGGGTTATATGCGAACACTATTCTATGTCATGTGAGAAACTTGAGCCTTGAAAGGTTTTTATATCCTCCTAGACCCTGAAACCAATTCCTTGCCATTACAGAGGAATGATTGTAAGTGAAACCTCATAATATTGGGAAGAAAAAAGATTGATCAGGGAAATTCTTAAAGAGAAGCCATAGATAGGACAAACTGATAAAACTGCTACTCCAGTTAGAGTATATGCTTTATTAGTACTCAGGACTAGAAGAAAAAGATAAAAGGACACTGAATTCAGCCATAATGCTTATTGAAACACAGAGACTGTTTGCATAGTGCTTTTGTGTTCACAGCAGTGATTTTTCTTAGTCAACTATGTGTTATAAAAATTATGATACATATTTACAAAGTTAAAAAATGAACACATTCTGTTGTTGCATAACTTCCTCTTATGACTGGGGCAGTTACCCGGGATATAGTGAAGAAAGGAGGGAAAGGTGCAGTAATTAAAGACATCCCACACATACTGGTTGATTGAATGTCCTGCATGCTTTGGGTAGAAAAGAGTTTAAAAATCAGTATTAGGTCTGTATCTGGAAATCCTGGAACTTCATGGTCTGTTGAAGTGTACCATGCCACACCACCTTTGCAGTGCCTGGAATATCTGCATAGATATATTAATGTGAAGATGTTAATCATTAGGGTAATAACCATGATATAAGAGTTACATATTTGATAATATATTTTCATAGATTAATAGGACAATAGGACATATTGAAAAGTATTTTCCTCAATCTAATCAGCTTCAGATAAGGCCATATCAAGTTCAAATCATTTTTAAATTAGTATTGTTTCTCTTATTTTCCTATCCTTTTGTCCGAAAAAGTACTTAAAATGCTAAAGCACTGAAACTTAGAGGTTTTTGGTGTTTTGTACAGTCTGTATACTTGGAGAAATCCACTTGCTTGTTTAGATTTCCGTATCTGTAAAGATGAGGGGTTTCTTTCATGGTCCAAAATAAATGGGACCAAAATGTTAGTTTAATTCTTAATTATATGTATAAAGTTTCTACAATTATTGGAACAGATTTTCTTCAGATAGCCATACAGTATTGCCTTCCTTTTAGCCTCTGTTTACTTTCTCACCTCTGTTGATTTATTCAGCTTGTAACCTAGAAACCAGCTAAAAAGGAAGGAAGTAAGAGATGTGTATTTCTGGGCAGTAACTGGAGTAGTTTCCTCTTCCTCTAGCCTGGTTTAGCTGCCAGAAAAGACCTTTTACCCAACCGAAGAAAAGAAAAAAAATTTTTAACTCTTCAACTTCCTTCCTTAATGCATTAAGGAAGGTATAAGCCATAAGAAGAACCAGTTTAAAGGATTAAAATGCTGCTCTCCTCAAATTTGTGCTTTTTGCCGTCTTAAAGGTGATATTTAATACCATCCCTTACAAGTTGTAAAAACAAGAGAGAATTTAAGGAGACATGTTTTAAAAGCTAAGCAACTTACGCTTGCTACCAAATGCTTTCTCAGTGTTGTTACTTCAGTGTTTTTATTTGTTAGAAATTTGTCAGTGTACCAGACCAAACATACATTTATATATTTATAAAAATATTTGTGTTAGTTGCTCAGCCGTGTCCAACTCTTTGCGACCCTATGGACTGTAGCCTACTAGACTCCTCTGCCCATGAGATTTCCAAAGCAGGAATACTATAGTTGGTTGCAGTTCCCTTCTCCAGGGGATCTTCCTGACCCAGGGATTGAACCCTGGTCTCTTGCATTGCAGGTGGTTTCTTTACCATCTGAGCCACCAACGAAGCCCTATAAAAATATTTGTCAAGCCCAATTTAAACATTAAGAAGACACTTAAGGTTTTCAGCTAGTTGCACTTGTAACCTTTATTTATTTCCATTAAGGGTCGACCGTGTCGTGAAGAGTCCGACAGGACTTAGCAACTAAACAACAAAAATGTAGTATATATGGTAATGGAAAAATATCTAACTTTAATGTAACCATGATGCAGTATGAAATAAAAATGAGTGTTTTTTCAGTACTGATGTTAATTATTTTAATTTTATAAAATTATTAAATTGTATATTACTGGTAATATATAAATACTGTGGCAGTTGTTAGTTAAGTATAGTTCTTAAGGCTACTTGTTTTTGTAGGGGACACAGTACTAGAGGAACAAACATGTTTTTAAGTTAATAACAACATAATCAAATCTGAATTTATGTGAGATTGTAAGATGCATCTTGTGAAATATTTAACACATTCTCTAATAAACAGTAAACTGTAGAAAAGTAGTATGACATGTATTTAAAATTTGATAGTTTATAGTATAATGTAATAACCTGAATCAAACATTTGCTGTTTGTTTCGGGCTCAGAATAAGGCTGCCATATTACTCCAGTTGGTTTTTTTTTTTTTTTGGTAACTTATATTACACTGAATTCTTTTAATTCCATACATGTTTTATGATCACATCTTAAGTAATTATGAAATGAAATACTGGTATTCTATATGTGATTTAATATTCACTTCACTTATTATTAAAAAGTACTTTGTTCTAAAGTTATATTTCATTTCTATCACTGTTCTAAAACTGAATTTTTCTAATATTAGAATAATCACTGTTCCTGTCTTTCATTTTTAAAACAAAAAAGGATTGAGATTTTCATAAGTACAGTGCATAATAGACTAAATTTAAAATATCTTTTTTTCTAGTAGTTAACCTGGTGTTTTTTATGAAATGAAGCTGATATATCTGGAATAGATTTAAAGGGACAGGGCATTGGCTGGGAATTGGAAGTTTTTCCTCTTAACACGATTTGATAAATTGGTTGTGTGGTATTAAAATCAGTATAAATTTTTAGATTTATTGAAATTGCAATACCTAACATTGGGACAAATTTAAAATAAAAGACCATTCACACACATCATTAAAAATAGGTGAATGTTTTCTTGTACTTGCAGGTATCTGACATTCTTTCTTCGTATTCAGTGTGTTTATTATACATGCAGCACAGATCTCAGTTCAGACTAATCACATCAGGTGCTGAATGGCCATCTGTAGCTATTAAAGGTTTTTATAACTATGAACTATTTAAATTATTCTTAAAAATAATAAAAATGTTTAAGGAATATTTTTTAATCTATCAAAATAAATATTACCAGTTAGTTTTTCCTTTGAGTAAAGTATTGGTGTGGTTGTTGGTTATGTCATTTGATTTCACTTAGATTATTACCCCAGAAATATTTTAAACTGTTTTCCCCCCTGTGTTTTTAAAACTATCAGTATATTTCCAGTGAGAAATGAGTAAACTAAAGGTAAATTGTTTACTTGAAAACACACTTGAAATTATTCTTAATAGGTTTAAAGTTACGTTTTATTTTTGCCCACTTGAGAGAGATTTACATATTAATTGTTTTCTGCACTTTCTCACCTTGCTAAATCTGTAAGGCAAAAACTTTGTATTTGCATTTGCCTTGTGAAGGAGACAGTAAACTTGAGCTCTCAGTCTCGCCACTAGTCTGTCTTTGTCTGTTGTTAAAATTATGAGCCAGTCTCTATGGCGCAGCCAAATGAGTAATCACCAGTAATGTGACTCGTGCTGGAAGTGACTCCATCAGCACCTGTGACGGAGGATTAGTTACAGTTTACAGAGCACCGCCTCTTCCCTTCTCTCAGTGTGCCCTAAGCCAAGTAGTCGTTCTCATTTGGGTGTCTGCGCTGTTGGAAGCTACTGCAGTGTGTTTCCACACAGACAGAGTACAGTGGGAAAAGGCTTTCTCTAGCTGATGGATGGCTGTTCTCTCTATTTGGAGTATCTTACTGGTTATGTAAGCGACCTCGGGAGAAATTATCCTGACCCAGATCGGAGGATGCAGTAGTGCTTCAGCTGCAGGATTTCTTGGTCGTTAACACCACAGTGCTGATGACAAAGAGCGAGTTGTAATCCTCATCACTGCCAGGACTGAGCCAGAGCAGACAGAAAATCGTCATTTGCTCGTCGGAGTCTTGTTAGGTTACAGCCTCTGCTTCGTTCTGTGGTCTTGGCTTTTCTTACTATACAATGACGACGCTGCAAGTGAGCTCAGAAATGCTTGGTTTGAGAGCCATTTGCCTGTGATTTTTGAAGACTTAAGAATTATTGAGGCTAGATTTAAAAAAAACATACTGCTCAAGAACAAAATGGAAATGTCAGCTATACTTCTTGACCTTTAAAGCCTTGTCGTGGATATCGGAGATTTAAAGATACTTGAAAATTCTCAAGAACAGAGTACGGTTTGTATTTTTCTGCTTCCTTTTTCTTTTGTCTTAATTTACATTTGGTTTTGCTTCTCGGTTTTAGGAATTAAGGTCACTGTCTTTTTCAGATCCAGCTTTCTTGGTCTTAGTTTTTTAGAAATTTTAATGATTTCATTTGTTTAGAGAGAGATTTATTGTGTCGGTAGTAATTTCATAACACTGTACGATAAAAAAAACAAGCTCAGTTGTTTAAAGTATTATAGCAGAAATGTTTTGGATTAGGGTTTTAGAATATAGTGTTTTAAGGGAAGTAGGGGTATTTATTTTGTGAGGGTTTTTTCTGTCTGGTGTATGCTTGTCCCCACCCCCAACTTGTTTTCTAACAGTATCGTGTTTTTCAATAGACCTGCTTGGGTGGGAATTTGGACTTTGTTCTTTTGAGTCACTCCAATCTTTTTTTTTTTTAAGAGTAAACCTTGACTTCTAAAATGTATCTTAGATTGTTTTCTGCTTTAGTATTTCTTTAGTGAGATTTACATTAGATTTTTGTAGTTTATGAGCCTAATTTTTTTCACTTGGAAAAGGAATTGTTAAATGTTAACTGGAGATTGTTAGAAACTTGGACTGTAGACATAAACCTTGTGAATTTCCAGTCAAATGTTAAATGGTGAGCTTTAACATGGTTTGTTTGAGCAGCTGAGTTATGTTTGAGAACTGTAGCTGATTTATTTTAAAAATGTTTTTCGAGGAGGGCTCATCTGTTCGCCTCTTCCTCATGTGAATGGAATGTGGTGCAGCATGGAGCCCCAAACAGGATACAGTTGTTCTAAGCATTCTTCCTATAGCGTGGTAGGCCCTAGTAGAAATGCAGGCTCTCTACTAAGTATTTATTTGACTTTATACTACTTTTAAAGTGCAGTTAACAAAGACAAAGGACCTTAAACGAACTCTGAGTCCATTAATGAAATTGAAAAAGTGTTTTGTTTAATTGGCAATTTTAATTTGGATTTTCAAAGACTTTTTTCAGTGTTAGAATGAAGTCATTTTGTGATTAGGGTCACATTCTACTGTGACTTTCATCTGATGGTAGCTTGTAGCTTCCCCTTAGGCTGTGGAAGTTCCTCATAGAATGGTATATCTTTAGAGTCTTGAATTACTTAGCTATGCATGAGTTCTAGTTTCTTTGCATTCCAGTGCACCTAGACCCATGAAATACTTACTACAGATTCATCCAAAATCTGTAGGATTCATTCACTTTTATTTAAATATTTGTTTTTATTTTTAAGCTAATGTCTTTAAAGTGGATGTTTTTAACTTGGATACAAAAATTATTAATGGTTAAATCATTGATTTGCCACTTTAGGGAATTAGGATATATTTTAACTCTTAGTTTTATATGTTGTTTGTCTTTAATTTTTCAGTAAAGTAGGAACAGTCCCACATTTTTAGGGTTGCTTGTTTAATACATATTGAAACATTTCTTTAACAAGTACTATAAAAGTATTTATCGGCACTTGGGAACCTATTTGTAGTTTAAGAGTAATTGCACATTTTAAAATTTGCAAGTCTTTGTCCTATTTGCTATTTAAGAGGCATGGTGTACTTTTGGCTTCCATTTGTACATGGTTATTGTAAATACTCATGCATCAGAAATAGACCAGTCTTTTAACATTTCTGATAGCTAGATTCTGCCAGTAGCTTTAAGTTAGATACCCTAAAATGAGAAGTCCTTTTTTATTTTAGCCTAGAAACTAAATTTTTTTCCTCTGTAATTTAAATTATGATAAATTGGCCTATTGAAATTTACCCTTAGATCTCTGACTTAACCTTAAAAAGCAGAGTTCTGAGAGGTTCTCTTCACAAGAATGTTTTTCATATTATAAAATGACTAGGTCTCATAGGAAATGCAAACCACCTGTATTATTTGCGTAAGAAAGAGGCGCTTGGTGTGGAGAAGTTTACTATTTTTCCAGTCCTCCTTAATTGAATCGGTACAATATCTTTAGTCATTTAGGTAGTTCCTTTTGTGGGCCTTTTTTTAACCTTCCCAAGTTGACCTGATTTGGTACTGTTTAGAAAGAAATAAGAGCATTTGATAAAGTTCAGGGATTTAAAGTTCTCTTTAGAAGCTGCCAGTGTTTTCTAATTTTTTTGCTAAAAATTAAACAGATTTAATTTGAGAATGTTACATATTTCACGTAAAGAATTTAGTTATGGTAAATGGAAAGTGTCAGATGGCCACAGAAGCAGGAGATAGCTAAATAATGGGGAAATACCTGTTTTGAAAATGTAACTTCTCACACACAAAAAAATACTTTTGATACCTAAAAGGTTAGCCCTAGAACGTGGGGAGGAGGGTATTACTGTGATTAGGTTTTCTAATCATAAATACTGAAATTGGAAATGTAAGATAATTTTTTTATGTTCATTTATGAAAGAATATATCATTTATTAGTTCATGAAGTGAATAGTATAGGAATAAGGCATATTTAAAATGCTTAGTTATTTTCTTGTGTTTTCAGCTTTTTCAAAAGATAGACTCCTGATGAAAGCTTTAAAGATAATTTCTTAAATAGAGAAATTAACTGTTTAAGAGCCATTCTGAATTAAAAATCTTGAAAGGTTTTTCAGCAGAGTGTTTAGTTGTGATTAGCAAGATGTTAGATTTCTTGAAGACATAAATGAGAGAAGAGGGAATTAAAACGGCTTTGTATCTCCTGGAGATTTTTACTGTCTGCAGAAACCTTTGGTTTACATCCAAATAGTCGCACAAGTTACTTGTAGCAAGAAAGATTTCCCTTTGTGATACAAATACTTTAGAAACTGAGTTCCTTTTTTTATTTAATTTTCCAAACTTAGATTCTTTAATAGTAAAGTCACTATGTTTTTAAAACAGTGCAATATTGTTTTCATTTATAAGTTTTAAAACACTATCATGGATATAATATCCTTGGCCTTTATTCAACTTGCTTCTACTTTGAAAATAATTAGGATAGTCATAAAAAGTGCATACCTAGTACCTTTATTTCCTTCCTTCCTCTTCCTCTCTTGCCTCCCTTACTCCCACCCCCTATCCAAGATAGGAGTAAATTCATTTATGTAAACGTTGTCTTCAAATGACTATGGATTTGCTCAATTCACCCCCCCACCACCACCGAGTGCCCCCTTGTTTTGTTTTGTTTTATAATAGTGGAAATCTGGAGAGAGTTTACTGGAAGGTGATTTTGAGTTTTGTGTAATATTTTTACCTCCCTCCCTCTTTTCCTGCGCCCTTCCCCCAGTGCTACTCTTACTGAAGCAGCTGGATTTTTATTTGTGCTTGGGGCATGGGCGGGGGTTAGTAGTACACGGGGTGGAGTTAAAAGACCAGATGCATCCTGATCATTTAAAATCCTTCATGTGAATGAGCTATGAAATAAACTACACATGTAAATCATAACTACTCTGTTTTATAAAGAATAATACTTAACAATATTTTAAAAAAGTTGGAATGATAACCTCTCCTACCCAGTTTGCTTTTTTGGAAACAACTTCTCTTTTTTTATATTAGGAATTTTTATACATATGTATATTTGATTATATCCTTTTAAACAACTGGGATTTATTAATAGACTGGGATTTTTTTCAAATCATTTCTTAAAATCTACTTAATTTCTTTTTAATAATAGAAAATAGATAAAACCATCACTTTAGATTATGAAAACTAATATTAATTTTTAGCCTAAAATCATTATGATAATGACTTCAATACATTCTGTTTGTATATACCCCTTCACATTTTGAGGATAAAACCCAGAAAATAACCATTAGAATTTTTTTTTCTCTTACCAGACTTTCAAACCCCTGGTTGAAAAAAGTGTACCCAGTTCAATCACTGCAGTAGAATTCCTTGTAGATAAACAACTGGATTTTTTAACTGAAGATAGTGCCTTTCAGCCCTACCAGGTAAGAAATTTCAGGTCACTTTAAAAAATTACTTACTCATTAAGCTTCGTTGATATTCAGATATTCTTTTGAATATTTAAGTCTGGCTTTCTGGCTAACAACAAGGCATATAATAAACTTAATGCATTTGATAAAGTTTGATTATAGGATAAATGATTGATTTATCCAATCCGTATACACAGAGAACTTATATGAGCCAGGCAGCATCTTGTGGCTGTGCATGCACAAGTGAGCAAAATAAAAGTCCCTGCCATTCAAATGATGTTCATTGTTAGATAATAACTGGTTAGATATTAGTATAAATTATCTTTGTCTCCAGCTCTCAAGGTTAAGATTTGGGTCAATTCATGTAATTAAATGAGATTAGTATTTACTATATACATGCATATCAGTTTAGCATAATAGTAGTTCATTTTCTTTTTAAGTGGTAATTTTCTTTAGATTGTCATAAATCGAATTGTTCAGTTTCTAGATTTTAATTCCCAGTTGTTGCAATTTAAATACAAAACTTAATTGGAAAAACGTTTTTTAGTTGGTTTTTAGATTTAAATCATGTAAAGAAACTCATATCAAAAGTAGTAAGCTTAATTTTTTAAAAATCTCTAGTTATGTTTTATCAGTTAATTTTTTAAAGGTAAAAGTTAAAATGCACAGCAGTTTGTTTTCTTTGTATATTTGAATTTTAGATTGAATTATATCAGTATTGTATAGGTTTCTTTAAATGTTTACGATAACATAGTAACTACATTGAAAGAAAGTATAACTGGACTAATTTGACTTGTTTTTTAAAATGAAGCTGAAAGTCCATATTCCTGTTTCATTTCAGAATAGTTACTGATTTCAAAAGTAAAATATAGAGGCATTGTTTACACGGAAGGAACAAGAGCTTGAGTTAATGAGCAGTGGTTTGTTGTATGTGAGGTATAATACTTAGGGAATTAGTAGTTAGGTTCTTCTTTTATTAGATCTACCAAAAGTAGATGATACTTCCCTTAGTTAAATGTTATTTCTTTCTTTGAAGTCTTCATGGATGTGCTTTTGTCTTTGCACATTATTTTTCATAGTTCATTAAATGGCCTCATTTTTGTACTGTTAGCTTTTGCTCTTTGATTATGTTATTTACAGCTAAAAATTTATAACAAGTTATAGTTTAATATTGGAGGTGTTAGAGCTCTTCCCTTGGGTTTTATTTTGTTTTGGTTTTAGTTGTGATTGCCATTTTGCTTGCTTACTATAATCTGTCTCATTTCCAACAGTCTTAGTGGGAATTAGACTAGGTGAAATCAAAGGAACCTTCCAACTTAGCATTTTAATTCTGTGGTTTCTGATTAGCATTATAGAAGTTACAGCTTGGGTTTGATATAGAGAACTGAAATCATTATGTAGAAATTACTTTTAAAAATAAACTTTCCAGGTGGCCTAAAACTCTACAGCATGTTTATTAAAATTGTAATGATTAAAAGAATGTACTAACATATTACACAGGGTTTTTCGTACACATTTTAAAACTGTTTTAGACTCTGACAATTTTATTATTTTTATTAGAAATATAAGCATAGGAGCTAAAGTCTTATTTGATTTGGTGATTTGTATGATTATCTTCGTTAGCTATGTATATTCCCCTTGCTAGTATAGGTAAGTTGCTCTTTGGCCTAGAAGGATATAATATCTTCCAAAGGTGATATTATTCACTTGACATTTTAACCGTTTGTGTTTCATAAATAATGTGAATTTTAGTTTTAAGGAATTACACTAAGAGCACTTGATTTAGGATCCAGCATACCGTAATTTTAGTGTTTCTTAAGTGTTTTTGAAGGAATAAATGATATTCAGTAAAGCTTATTGTAGCATTTTAATTTCTGTATTTCATGTTTTTAAAACAGGTTTAAAATATAAAAATATATATTGCAATATGTAAATTATAGGCATCTACTGTAATATTATGAATGAAAATTTACTCCAGCGACTGAAGATGGCTCAGTCTAGGTTTTCAAAGTTATTTATTTAAATGAATTTATAAAATATAGATATGGTCCACATAAGGAAAGACTTTTAGAGTTCTTGTAATTAGAGTGGCTTTATCCCAGAATGCTTTCTCTAACCAGTTGTCCAAACAGCACATTAAATTCCTTGGCATGTTAAACATGGCAGCTGTTCCTGGCATAGATTTTGTAAATAGTGCCTTGATATATCTTAACCTTAGAGTAACCTATGTAAGTCAAAGGGAGTTAGGAGAAAATTAAGTTTTTAAAATGGTCTCCCTGTTTTTTCTCACTTATTTTAATTTCAGGAGGCAGTTTCTTCTGAATCTGGGTATTAATTATCCATTGTAGAGTTCTTAAGTAGAGCAGGTAAAAAAGTCTTTGGAAGTGGCTTTTCTGTATTAGGTGATGAGTATGCTTAAGTTTTGGAGAAGGAAATGGCAACCCACTCCAGTGTTCTTGCCTGGAGAATCCCAGGGACGGGGGAGCCTGGTGGGCTTCCGTCTATGGGGTCGCACAGAGTCGGACACGTCTGAAGTGACTTAGCAGCAGCATGCTTAAGTTTTGTTCGAAAAATTCCAAATGATGCTTCACTGTGAATCTATTTAAATAGTTTTATAGTGGGAATTCCCATCACCATCTTTTTGCTTGGGTTTTCATCTCAGCATATTATTCTGTAGTAGAATGCTCCCGTAAAGTTAACTTTTAGTTGTACAGCCCTATTTAATATATCACAATAATATATATTGTAAGATAATGATTAGAAAACTGATGACTCAAAATTAATACAGATCTTTTCAGATGACTCACTTTTAGTTTATTGGTTTGAATCCTACATTTATCTCTGAATAATTTCAGTGTATTGAGTATCAGATGGCATGTATTAACTTAGTTGATTTGGTCATTTTTTAAAGTGACTTGTGGTTGGTTAATCAGGGTGCAGCCATCATTGATCATGATTTTCAGTATTTTGGAAAGAACACTGAATGAGGAGAGAAATCAACATCTTATAGACAGTATCATGAAGGCATGTTAATACATTGTTGAAGCAGTATACCATGGTATTGTTAATTCTGTTTTTTCCTTCCTTTTGCACACAAATGAGTTTCTGCTTCCTCCTTTCAGACTTCCTGATCAGGCTTGCTGCTTTTAACTTTCTTTGAAGTAAAGGGGGAAGGGAAAAAGAGAGGAAGTAGGAGGACACTCTTCAGATTCTACTATGTCTTTCAGCTGGCTGGGAAGGAGGAGGGAAAAAGTATTTGTTTTTAAAGATGCTTTTTATAGGTTTTGTTGTTGTTGTTTAATTACTATGATTTCTATGTATGATTGCCTTTGGAGGATGAGAAGTTTTTAAAACTTTCCACTAAAATTTGAAGTTTTGATCAAACAAATGTAAAAAACAGTTTGATAATGAAATATGAACATTGAACTTTTAACATGATTTTGAAATCATCTTGTCCTGGATTTTGGCTTCTGGCCATGCACACACCTGCAATAAAGGAATAATAATACAAAGGGCACTAGTGAAAACCACTCAAGATTTGAAGCAGAATGTGCTTGCTTTTAATTACTCCCTGTGTCTATCTTTATATATTAAAATTCATTGTAGTAATGAGGTATTTTCCCTAGAATAATGTAGAATCATCCTAGACCTGAAGGAATACTCCTATTTGAAGTTCTTGGTCATTCTGATCTGCTAAAAGTTCAGAGATAAGACTACTAATGCTTTACTTTCTATCATCACAAAACACTGGCATTGGACACTTTATTAAGTATTTGATATGGTGCTATTGGGCTGTGAATTGCTGGTTGAAGGGACTGCGTGGAGCAAACCTTAGTATTTTCTTCGTTCTGAGACTAAAGATTGATTCAAGACTTGAGCAAAGTCTTAAAATATTTTGTTAATGAAAGTGTCTGAACTGTGTCAGCTCTGTTTATCATTACTCTAGTCCTTCAGTGAGAAAGTTGTTTTTTGTCGCAGTCTGTTTTGAACCACCATTTTTCCACTATTGATTATATAAATTCATTTTCTACAATTTCAGAATATCCCTAAGTTTGTTGTTGCTCAACACATCTCGTTTACTAAAAATGGCTTGAATGATTGCCCAGGATAAGTTACCAGTAGTTTAAATAGTGGAGTGTACCAGACACATGTATTTTTCCTTCTTATATTTTTGTTATTTGGAATTGAGATGAATTTGAGGGAGGTGAAATTTAGCCTCCAGACAGCCTAGGTGAACAATTAACTAGTTCTTTGGTTGTTACCAACCAAATGTTATATTTTGTTAAGTATTTGACATAAGTGAGCCACTGACAAGTTTGAAAGTCTTGGTGGTGGTAATTTGACTTACATGCAGATTTATTCCCCAGGGTACTGTGATGGTATTGCTAATAGTTTAGAGAAGGAAGTAAACAGAACTTTATCGTTAATATTGCTTTGGTGGGTGGAGAAAAGACTTTTTCACACTTTTCATTACTCTCATTTCAATTTGTAGTCTAAATATATTCAGAGCATTTTGAAACTAAGATTCCTGTAGAGGAAATGAGAATTTGACCTAGTACAGGATTTATTCCTAGTCCCAGAATTCCTCTCAGATTTGTTCTTTCTGGTGTCAAATTACTGCTCCCTCATAATTTTACTAAAAGAAAAAAAAAAAACAGACTTTCAGAAACTGCCTAGCAAACTATTGTTTTATTTTTATGATAGAAATTAGTGGGAGTTTTGTTACTGTCTTTATAATGATAACTGAACTTTTTATTGAGAAATAGATATTCATAAGAAACACCTATTAGGATAAGGGAGTGGCGTGCACTCACATCCCCACCTTCAAG
This sequence comes from Moschus berezovskii, assembly GCF_049115385.1. NCBI lineage: Eukaryota > Metazoa > Chordata > Mammalia > Artiodactyla > Moschidae > Moschus > Moschus berezovskii. Next base: position 19,728,382 of record NC_142471.1, on the reverse strand, counting down.
AGTGGGGGCCTCTGCCCTTGAGTTGAGATGGGCAGAAACAGGCCCAGAGCAGGAGAGGAAGGGCCTGGAGCTCTTTGTGTCCTACTTACTGTTAACTCACTTGATGTTTTTTTGTGTTGTTTTTCCCAGAAAGGAGTCTTTAAATGGCAGTTTCATGCTCAGTCTCTACTTCCCTTTGACTTACCCTTAAAAAATTTTAATGTCTAGCTTTAGAAATATCCCAACTGACTTCATTCATTCAGTAGTTATTTAAATTATATTATTTCCCTATTCACAGCATCCTGCTTTGGTGTTTGATGGTTTTTAGAAGTTGCTAAAGGGACTTCTTTAGCAATCCAGTGATTAAAGCTTTTATTGCTTCCACTGCAGGAGGCACAGGTTCAGTCCCTGGTTAGGGAACTAAGATGGCCCATGCCACAGAGTGTGGCCAAAAAAAAAAAAAAGTTGATAAAAGTGTAAGTTATAGTCCTTATTTTTTTCAAGACCTTTATAAGCCATGATGAGAACTTTTAAAAAATTTCCTTGAAATAGATTTGATTTATTCAAATCAAAGGAGCCAAAAAAATACATAGTGAAGACAAGGAATACAGAAGAAAGGAGAAGTCAGCAGAGATTGAAATGGTGTAAAGAAATCTCATGAAGAGGGTGAAACTTGAGGATTCATTTGAATGGAGAGGGAAGTGAAAGCTCGGGAGAGTGAGGCAGACATTTGGCAGAAAGAATTGCATGATCAGTGATGAGGTAGGTTTAGGGGTCAGTAGAATATCAGTCTAGCTAGAGAAGAGATTTTGGTTTTAAATATAGACATCATACCAGAGAAATAAGTATTGTGGGGTCAGATAAAAGAGGGAAAGGATTGCTAAGTACAGTTACTAAGTGACTTTTATCTTGTAGGCCCTATGAATCATTGGAAGCTTTGAAGCAAGAGAATAACAAAACCAAAAGTTTCTACAGCCAAATGTTATATTTTGTCAAATTAAATATTAACAGTGACATCTGGTTATTGTACTATATCAGAAGGAGCTAATTGATTGGATCTTTTGTTTTGTTTGGATCAGCCTAGCTATGAATTTTGAAGTCAATTCATGTAGATATTGTGTCAAATCCTAGCTTTGCCATTTGCTAGCATGGGACATTGGAAAAGCCTAAAGCATTCTATATACTTGGTTTCCTCATCTATAATATACTATCCACCTCAGATTAAATGAATGACACAGTCAGTTAAGAGCTTATTACTGTATAGAAAACGCTCAATAGACGGTCGCTACTATTTAGACATGCCCTAAATTTCCCTTTTTGTAGATGGTGTCTTAAACCTTTGTGGTAGATATTTGAAACTCCTTTCTCTTCTTACCATATGCAACCATTGGACATTTCTCTGCCACCATCTGCACCTTTCTTGTAACAGTCTGTTTTCTTTGTCTTCTCTGGAACTCTCAACCATTCTTTCTGCAGCTGGTGTTAGATAAACTCTTGTGATGTTGGTACGAGCCATGGTCACTGCATAATAGAACATATATTTGTAGTATTGTTTCTTTTTCCCTCTATTTTAAAAGTGTATTCAGGTAAGATTCCCCAGTGACTGCTTAAACTATTTTAAGAAAGTGATATTAGAAAAGATGCAGAATTTGTGGTATTAACTCTCCACAACACATCCTTACATTTTTTCCCTAGGGAAGGTCATAAGCTCTACTTGCTGCTGATAGATATTTTTATCTCAAAAAATATGAAGTGATATTCAGAAACTTAAAGAATTCTTTTTCTTTGCTTGACTGTGAACAAACATTTGTGACCAACGTTGACCTAATCAAACTAATCTCTGGCTAATGGATTTTAGTCTCAGAGATAAGAAGCATTCAACCTAAATCTAGGTTTATCTCAAAAGAGAGAAAACTAGTAAACCAGGCAATACCAGATGAAAATCAAAATTATGCAAAATTGGAATAACAGGATTGTTTGGATTAGTTGCACTTATTCTGAGAGCTTTCTATTCTTTGTTTTTCTGTATCAGTTTCTGAATCATGTTTTGACAGAGTTGAGCATGTTCTCAATTAGTCCATAAGTTTGTGTATGCATTTCCCTTTTCCATTTCCCTTCATATTATCATTTGGTTGAAATTTAGAGGTGCCTTGTTGCCATAATGTCAGTAAAATGAGAACTGTGAGATTGTAGGATATACAGTGTGCCAAGACGATAAAAAATACAGGGTCATAGCCATAGCTGTGAACTGATTGCGGGTGTAATAATGGCTTGGTAGAATCAGCATCTGTGGGCAGGCGTTGGCCCGGGGGTGGTCTAGGAGATGAGGCCAGAGCAGGAAGCTGCTATTGTGTAGTTCTTGGCTTTATTCCATTTCTAGTCAAAAGTGACAGCTTGCAATAGCAGAGCCAAGCTGAAGCCTAGAAAGTAGAATGGACAATAAGAAAAGCGGAACCAGAAGCTAAAACAGAATCATTGTACTTCCTTTTTTATTAAGCAAGCTTTTTAAAAACTGTAAATTGGTGCATCATGTTTTAATATTCAGTGATTTTGCTCTTCATTCTGTGTAAGTGCTGCTTTCATCTCCCACTTGGCTGATTTTGTATTGCCATAATTGTGAAACATTAGGTCCCATAAATCAGGTATGCCAGTATGTATTGTCTGCTGCTATTAAAAGGGAGTTCTTCATTTTTAAAAATTAGTTGCAAAACTTGGTGTGTTGAAAATGTATTCATGAAGTTTAGGAACATGTTATTTTGACTGAAATTTGGCCCGCGTATGAGCTGTTCTGCAATATTCAGATTAAAAACATTTATAAGTCACGGTCTGCAAAAGTTCTCTCCTGGTCCCAAATCTGCTATGATCATATGCTGAAAAATCTGCCAGTCTCTTTTTAATTTTTTGTGACTGCTGTTATGAATTTAAAGTATGTGAAATTATGCTTGTAGACATCAGATTCCAAAGATTCTAAGCCATCAATCAGTTAGTTATCATTGAGAAGGATTTCTGCCAGTCAAAATAGGTAGATACTGTTTGTTTATTCCTTTTGCCCAACCCCAGCTTCTTACTAAAGCCCAGTCACTTTATTTAAAATATCAATTAAAATTTAATTTCTCAGTGTGCTGTTAATATATTTATAAGGTTCAACATTTTCCAGAATATTTACTTGTGCATTGTTTTAGGGAAACAGACTGTTTTATTTTATTATATGTAATGCTTTCAGGGTACATATATTAATTTAATCCACATAATTCTTTGAGAAGTACCTATTCACTTAGAGTGAATAGGCAACAGAAATGGAAAACCATATAAACTAGTTTTATTTTTAAAGGGATGGGGCTATTAAAAAGATACAACAGGAAATGTCATGGATGTCCATTGCAGAAAAGTACAGCTGAACCTTATTTGGAATGGAATTAGGAAGTGGAAGGTCAGAAACTCAAGTCACATATTCCTTCTTCCCCCATGCCTCAGTCTTCTTTCTGCAGACAGGTTTCTTCTGCTTAATCATAGGTTTTGCTTCTCATAATACTAGTTTCCACGTGACTTGTGTGTGTTAGTGTCGATTCTCCCACACTCCCTTCTTTGCAGGACTTTTAAAATCTAATATTTGTGTTTTTTGGTTAAACTGAGGGTAGGAGTATAGGAGAGTAAACGGCTGAAGAGAGAAAAAGGAAGAAAGATGAGGAAGGGAGAGAATCTGGGATAGCAGTTTTTATAGGCGAAGAAACTGAGGTTTAGGGAAGTTGTGATTTGGCATCTAGGTTCACATAGCTAGTGGTAGCCTAAACAGAACTTGAACCAAAAACTTCAGATTCCAAGACATTATTCTACTGTGCCACCCTGCTTTTATGAGCCATCACGTGGGAAACATCTCTTATTTGCACATCATTCTTTTGTTTGGCACTTTGCTGGTTTGCTTAGGATTGCCATCTTTCCTGTATATAAGATTAAAATTTTCCTTAATTGTATTAGCTGCACAATCTCCTTAGACTTTTCAAATACTGGTATCAAGCTATACCCCAAATCTGTGCTTCGTTTTCAGATTCCCTTGTTCCCTAGGCAAGAATCCAAACAGATTAAGATGTTTTGCCCTCTCCCAGTTTTCTCAGCTGCCTAGTTTTCTCTGTTTTGCTCAAAAATTTGTTCAGAGTTAAAATTAAAAAGCAATACTTTAAAACAAAGCCCTTTTAGCCTCTTGGTAAAAGGATTATCTCTAAAAATCCAAGTCTTTCTAGGTTTCAGACTCAAGGCAAAATAGTACTAGCCCTTAGTCAATAAATAATGATTGGGGGCTTTTTATTCATATGTTTGAGGACCTTCTGGGTTGTATTCCAAGAATACAAATATACTGCCTTCGTACATCTTATAATCTAATGGTGGAAGTGCATAGAAAAATACAAATGTAAATATAGGCAAAATACAGAAAAAGTAGCAGACACCAGAGAGGTATAAGGAATCTACCCTGATTGTGGGAGAAAAAAAGAGAGGATACCCCTATACTTAGATTAGGTGATCCCCTAAATTATCTCAGGATGCATTTAAATTAGCTAAGCCACTAAGACAGCAGGTCTGATTAAATGCTTGAAATATAGTGAGTAAGCAAATGTGTGTTCTATGGTCCACTTGCATTAACTCTAATTATACCTTTCCCATGAAGGTGGAATGGTTGACTAGTCAGAAATTTTTTAACCATTTTTTAGTTGGGTCAGCCACCTTATTGGCTGCAACTTCATTGTCTTTTTGGAGTAGAGGGATAACAGGCATTTGTTTAAAAACGGTAACAGTAAAACTTAGCATTTTAAACATTTAAGTGTGCAAGTCAATGGAGTCGAATATATTCACAGTATTATACAACCATCACCAAAATGCACATTCTGAACTTTATCATCATCCCAAATAGAAACTCTTCATTTATTAAACAATAACTCCCTATTTCCCAGTAGCCTGCTCTTCCCAGCCCCTGGTTACCTCTTGGTTCTCTTTTCTTGACCTGTATTATTATTATTATTTTGCCTTTTCTAGATATCTCATTTAAGTGTACAGTTTGTCCTTTTTGTGACTGGCTTATTTCACTTAATGTAATGTCTTCAGAATTCACCTATGCATCATGTGTCAGCATTTCATTGCTTTTTATAGGTGAATAATATTCCATAGTATGTATTTACCACATTTTGGCTGTCCATTCATATGTTGATGGACTTTTGGGTTGTTTCTACCTTTATACTATTATGAATGCTGCTGTGAACATTGATGTACAAATACTTGTTTAGTTCCACCTTTCGCTTCTTGTGGGTATATACCTAAGAATGGGATTGCTAGAGCATATGAAAGCTTATGTTTTACTTTTTGAGAAACAGCCAAACTGTTTTCCACAGTTCAGTTCAGTCACTCAGTCGTGTCTGACTCTTTGCGACCCCATGGACCACAGCATGCCAGGCCTCCCTGTCCATCACCAACTCCCGGAGTTTACCCAGACTCATGTTCATTGAGTCGATGATGCCATCTCATTCTCTGTCGTCCCCTTCTCCTCCTGCCCCCAATCCCTCCCAGCATCAGAGTCTTTTCCAGTGAGTCAACTCTTTGCATCAGGTGGCCAAAGTATTGGAGCTTCAGCTTTCGCATCAGTCCTTCCAATGAACACCCAGGACTGATCTCCTTTAGGATGGACTGGTTGGACGTCCTTGCAGTCCACCGGATTCTCAAAAGTCTTCTCCAACACCACAGTTCAAAAATTTTCCACACGCTCTGCACTATTTTACATTCTCACCAACAAGGATCCAATTTCTCTGTGAGAAGACTTGTTATTTTTCATTTTCTAAATAATAGCTATTCATTGCCTATGCTTTCAGTATCGTATTTGAGAAATTGTTACCAGTGCCAACATCATGAAAAATGGCCTTTAAGAGTTTTGTAGTTTTAGCTCTTACGTATAAGTCATTGATTCATTTTTAAATAAATTTTTAGATAGTATAAGGGAAAAATCCAATTTAGTTCTTGTGGATATCCAAATTTCCAAGGCTCATTTGTCCTTTTCCCACTGAATAGTCTTGTCACCCTTATTGGAAATAGGTTGACCATTTATTCTAAAATTTATTTCTGGGCTCTATTCTATTGCTTTGTTATATATGTCTGTATTGATTACTTGAGATAATTTTTTTCCCCACTTTTCTACACCTGCGTAATTTGTCCAAATGATTGTTAACCCTCAAGATAAATTATTTTAAAGTATACTGTTTTGTGTTGTGATTATTGACATTTTTTGAGGCATCTGTCAGTGTTAGGAGTATGATTCCGGTCATTACATTATTAGGCATAGACATGCCTTTTAGATAAGCTATGTTTTTAAGATGCAAGGGAAAAAGATCCACTGATTGTTGAATTGTAACAGTCAACATTCATTTATTGCTTTGTGCCAGTTTCTTTGCTAGCTACTGAGATTTAAAGACAGATAAAATACTTGGTTCTCTTTCAGGCCAGGAGGAGAAACTTAAATATAATTACAGAAACTTGCTATAAGTTCTAAAGTAGAGGTATGTTTATAGTGCTTGCCTGTTTCTCCTTTTGGTTTTACTTTTTCTCAGAAAGCAGAGGTTTAGAAGATGGGAAAGAGGTAAGGAAAGCTAATAGTGTTTCCTAGTTGTTGTTATTGCTGTTCAGTCAGTAAATCATGTCCGACTCTTTGCGACCCCATGGACTGCAACCTGCCAGGCTTTCCTGTCCTTCACTATCTCCCATAGTTTGCTCAAACTCACGTCCATTGAGTTGGTGATACCATCAGCCATCTCATCATTTGGCGCCACCTTCTCTTCCTACCCTCCATCTTTCCCAGCATCAGGGTCTTCTCCACTGAGTCACCTCTTTGCATCAGGTGGCCAAGGTATTGTATCTTCAGCATCAGTCCTTCCAGTGAATATTCAGGGTTGATTTCCTTTAGGATGAACTGGTTGGGTCGTCTTGCAGTCCAGGGACTCTCAAAAGTCTTCTCCAATACCACAGTTGGAAAGCATCAACTCTTTGGTGCTTAGCCTTCTTATGGTCCAACTCTCACATCTATCCATGGCTACTGGAAAAACCATAGCGTTTACTGTACAGGGGTACGTTAGGATTCTCCAGGGAAACAACACCGTAGGGTGTGGGGGTGTATACAAGTGTGTGTAGAGAGAAAAGGAGTAGAAGAAGTTTTAAGGAAATTGACTCACCCTCTTGTTGGGACTGGGAACTCTGAAATACACAGGACATGCCAACAGTGGAAATTCTGGCAGGAGTTGATGCTAATTCTAATGGCAGTCTGAAGGCACAGGCTTTTTCCTCTTTGGAGGACCTCATTCTTTATTCTTATGGCCTTCAACTAATAAAAAAGAAGCCCTGGCACATTATGGAGGTTAGTCTGCTTTACTCAGTCTTCTGATTGAAAAATACCTTCATAACAATGTCTCAACAGGTGTTTAACCAAACAGCTGGGCACCATAGCCTACCCAAGTTGATATGTATAATTAACAGTCACCGGTACTGTTGATATTTGGTTCTTTGTTTTATAGTGAATTTTAGGATGGTAGGTATCCCTGGCTTTTCAACAGTTAAATGTCTTTACCAACTCTTTCTAGTTACTATGTTAATAGGAAAAAAAAACCATCCCCACACATTTCCAGTGCCCTTCCCCACTTTATTTAGAGCTATTGGACTGTAAATTAAGACAACTAGAAAAGTGGAGGCCTTCAGAGTAATCTTGTCAAGGCACTTAGAAATGCTTAGCAAACATTGGCGTGCCATATTCTCTAAGCACCCTAATAATGAGCAAGTGTCATTTCTTTCTCACCGTTTGCCTCCTCTTGAGTTTCAATACTGTGCCATTTTTGCCCTGGAATTTCATAATCCCATACCAATTCAGTCTCATGCCAGACCAAATTCTTGTATCACTCACACATTCTCTTGAGATCTCTAGATCTCTCCTAGTCATTTCGTAAATATTATTAATTGTAAATGGTTAATATCTTTCTATCACATTTGTACTTAAATAGGGATACCTATATATCACAAATTGGTCAGTATGTAAACTAATAAGGCGTTTAAAAAATAATGTATATATCCAATGCTTCTCTAGATGTTCTTTGCCTGGAAGTCGGGTATTCTACATAAAAAATGACATGTTATTGTTTCCCATTTATAACCCTTCACTCCTCTGCCATGTATAGACGTTTATGGAAATAGAAAATTGTGTGTATGAGTAAGGCCTGGATATATAAGACCTCCTTATGTAGAATCTTCAAGCTTGAAGGCCAATAAGATGTTACAGGCATCCCAGAATGCAATACCTGAAACATTTCAGAAGGATGAGGCTTAATGTTGTTCCTCCCACATTCGCTCTTATTTTCAAGGAATTAAGTTCCATCGTATAACAGTTCCTTCCAATGCTTAGCAAAGCCCATTGTTGAGAAATTTTCTTACAAGTTAGATACATATAGATCATATAGATCATATATATCTATATGATCTACATATGATATAGTACATTTAGATTAGTTAGGCACACTTATCAATTGGAAGCATCTGACTGGCATGCTTTTAAAACTGCAAAAGATTATGAAGCTCTACTCTGGCTATGGTGTGTAGTTCATTGCTTAATGATGATCCCTACAACAAGTCAGACACGACTGAGCGACTGAACTGAACTGAACCACCGCTGTAAAGGAGCAGGCTGAACTACTGCTTAGTTTTTATTTGTCTTGATCAGTCCAAGGTATCTCTTCATTCTGTCTTGTTCCATGATAGATATAAATACACATTTGTACTTAAATTTTTTATGCGTTCAGTTTGAACAATGACACAACTTGATAGCTCTGCCTTTTGCTCCAAACTCTTTAAGGACTTAAAAGAGTGTCTGATTTAGTCCAAATATTATTAAAAATAAAAAATAATTGATAGGTTAATCAAATGAAAATATATATAAAGAAGAATAAAAATCAGCACACAGAAGTTTAAAGAATAAATTGCTAAATTTATTGAGGTTATATTTTAGGATAGCTAGTAGTATATACAAACATATATCCAGTAATATATACAAATAGCTGTGAAAAGAAGAGAAGCAAAAAGCAAAGGAGAAAAGGAAAGATATACCCATTTGAATGCAGAGTTCCAAAGAATACCAAGGAGAGATAAGAAAGCCTTCCTCAGTGATCAGTGCAAAGAAATAGAGGGAAACAGTAGACTGGGAAAGACTAGAGATCTCTTCAAGAAAATTAGAGATACCAAGGGAATATTTTGTGCAAAGATAGGCTCAATAAAGGACAGAAATGGTATGGACCTAACAGAAGCAGAAGATACTAAGAAGAGGTGACAAGAATACACAGAAGAACTGTATAAAAAAGATCTTCATGACCCAGATAATCACAGTGGTGTGATCACTTACCTAGAGCCAGACATCCTGGAATGTGAAGTCAAGTGGGCCTTGGGAAGCATCACTATGAACAAAGCTAGTGGAGGTGATGGAATTCCAGTTGAGCTATTTCAAATCCTAAAAGATGATGCTGTGGAAGTGCTGCACTCAATATGCCAGCAAATTTGGAAAACTCAGCAGTGGCCACAGGACTGAAGAAGGTCAGTTTTCATTCCAATCCCAAAGAAAGGCAATGCCAAAGGATGCTCAAACTACGGTACAATTGCACTCATCTCACACGCTAGTAAAGTGATGCTCACAATTCTTCAAGCCAGGCTTCAACAGTTTGTGAACCGTGAACTTCCAGATGTTCAATCTGGATTTAGAAAAGGCAGAGGCACCAGAGATCAAATTGCCAACTTCTGTTGGATCATGGAGAAAGCAAGAGAGTTCCAGAAAAACATGTACTTTGGCTTTATTGACTATGCCAAAGCCTTTGACTGTGTTGATCACCACAAACTGTGGAAAAATTCTGGACAAGATGGGAATACCAGACCACCTGACCTCCCTCCTGAGAAACCTGTATGCAGGTCAGGAATCAACAGTTAGAACTGGACATGGAACAACAGACTGGTTCCAAATAGGAAAAAGAGTACATCAAGGCTGTATATTGTCACCCTGCTTATTTAACTTATATGCAGAGTACATCATGAGACAGGCTGGACTGGATGAAGCACAAGCTTGAATCAGGATTGCTGGAAGAAATATCAATAACCTCAGATATGCAGGTGACACCACCCTTATGGCAGAAAGCGAAGAAGAACTAAAGAGCCTCTTGATGAAAGCAAAAAAGGAGAGTGAAAAAGTTGGCTTAAAGCTCAACATTCAGAAAAGTAAGATCATTGCATCTGGTCCCTTCACTTCATGGCAAATAGATGGGGCAACAGTGGAAACAGTGGCAGTCTTTATTTTGGGGGGCTCCAAAAGCACTGTAGATGGTGACTGTAGCCATGAAATTAAAAGACGCTTACTCCTGGAAGAAAAGCTTTGACCACCCTAGACAGCATATTAAAAAGCAGACATGTTACTTTGCCAAAAAAGGTCCGTCTAGTCAAGGCTATGGTTTTTCCAGTGGTCATGTCTGGATGTGAGAGCTGGACTATAAAGAAAGCTGAGCGCTGAGCAATTGATGCTTTTGAATTGTGGTGTTGGAGAAGACTCTTGAGAGTCCCTTGGACAGCAAGGAGATCCAACCAGTCCATCCTAAAGGAAATCAGTCCTGGATATTCATTGGAAGGACTGATGCTGAAGTTGGTGCTCCAATACTTTGACCACCTGATGTGAAGAGCCGACTTATTTGAAAAGATCCTGATGCTGGGAATGATTGAAGGCGGGAGGAGAAGGGGATGGCAGAGGATGAGATGGTTGGCATCACCGACTCAGTGGACATGAGTTTGGTTAAACTCTGGGAGTTGGTGATGGACAAGGAAGCTTGGCATGCTGCAATCCATGGGATCGCAAAGAGTTGCAAAGAGCGGATGAACTGAATTGAGTAGTACATCTAAGTACACAATATATAAAATTTATAATTTTAGGGAATTTTGTCTCTTCCTATGGAAACAAAAGTTTCCATCCATTAAAATATCAGAATGTAGTGGTAGAACAAGCCTAACTTTGACTCAGATCCCAACTCTTCTGTTTAATGTCTGAAATATTAGGCAAAGTGTATAACCACTTAACAGTCTTTCATTTTTCATCTTTAGAATTATCTGTATAGTACCTTTTTCATCATAGTATTGTTATTGTCTGTAAGATATGTATAAGAAAAAAGTTTGTATCCTATTAAATTTTTTGTGATTTATAGTAGTTCAGAAAATAAATAGGTCTGGTTGGGTAAATCTTGGTTTCTGATGCATACATTTACATGCATCAGAACAACCCTGAGCACAAAACAGATGTCATTCACTCACCTTACAACCTTTCCAGTGGTCACATAATTGTCAGTGGTCAACCTAATTGGTGATTTTCCTACATTCTCCAATTTTTCTCTTTATTTCCAACCAAAATCTCTCTCATGTGACATATTATTTCGGTCATACTTAACCACTTTAGCTGCCTTATGCCTTTGTCTTTCTGTCACATCTACCTTTTTAATTTCTTATTTTGGAGTAGTATTTTTATTTTCTCTACACTGATCCCAATGAAAATATACTGTCCGTTATTGGTAGCCACTAGTCACATGTGGCTATTTAAATTTAAATGAAGCAAAAGTAAATTTATTTATTTTTTAAATTTTAATTTATTTATTGGCTGCTCCATGTGGACTCTTAGTTCCTCACCAGCGATCGCACCCATGGCCCCTGCACTGGGATCATGAAGTGTTAACCACTGGACTGCTAGGGAAATGTCAAGCAAAAGTAAATTTAATACTCACTTCCTCAGTCATGCTAGCCACATTTCAAAAGTGTTCAGATTGCCACATGGAGGACAGTGCAGGTATATAACATTGATATCAATGCAGAAATTTCTTCTTGAAAGCCTCGCCCTGAAAGTTTAACATGGAAGGAGAAACTTATACCAATGTATTTTGGTGTCATTGTGTTTCCAGTTTCAGCTGAGCTTCTGGTACCAGCTGGCAGCCTTTTCTATGCCCCACTTTGAGCTTCGTTTCCTAAAGCAGTTATTCCAAGGTGTCACTACTCTATTCAACTTCCTTTTTCCCTTAGTAGATAGATGACCTTGCTCCTGCAGCTCAGAGGAATTTGAGGTTATAAGCAGGAACCCCCTTAACTTCCTGTCCTTATACCTATTTATATACCTTTGCTTACCTCCTTTCTCTTATCTCAAGAGATGCGTCCCTTTGTTCCATGACTAATTCAAATATACAAATACTTTGGGGGCATCTGCTATGTCGTAGGCACATTTCTAGGTACTTAAGGTATAGCCAGAGAGGGAAATGGCAACCCACTCCAGTACTCTGGCCTGGAAAATTCATGGATGGAGGAGCCTGGTGGGCTACAGTCCATGGGGCCACAAAGAGTCAAACACATCTGAGAGACTTCATTTTCTACTTTGTTTTCTAAGATATAGCCATGAACAAAAACTAAAAATAAATTCCCTTCCTTCAGGGAGCTTAACCTAGTCAGCAGAGACAGACAGCAAACAAAGTAACTTTTTGAGTATATTAGAAGACATAAATGCTATGGAGAAATATAAAACCTGGTAAGAAGTATTGAACTGTGGTGTTGGAGAAGACTCTTGAGAGTCCCTTATACTGCAAGGAGATCCAACCAGTCCATTCTAAAGGAGATCAATCCTGGATGTTCATTGGAGGGACTGATGCTAAAGCTGAAACTGCAATACTTTGGCCACCTCATGCGACGAGTTGACTCACTGGAAAAGACTGATGCTGGGAAAGGTTTGGGGCGGGAGGAGAAGGGGACAACGGAGAATGAGATGGCTGGATAGCATCACCGACTCTGTGGACATGAGTTTGAGTGAACTCCGGGAGTTGGTGATGGACAGGGAGGCCTGGCGTGCTGTGATTCATGGGGTCGCGGAGAGTCGGACACGACTGAGCGACTGAACTGAACTGAAGAAGTATTAGCTGGAACAGCAAAAATAGGCCCTAAAATGAAAGCATTCCAAGAACATCAAGAAACAACTATCTAGAGGTTAGTAGAGAATGCGTTCTTCCCTCTTGATGAGTCAGTAAAGAATCTGCCTGCAAGGCAGGAGACCAGGATTCTACTTCTGGGTCCAGAAGATTCCCTGGAGAAGGAAATGGCAACCCACTCCAGTATTCTTACCTGGAAAATCCCATGGACAGAGGAGCCTGGTGGGCTACAGTCCACGGGGTTGCAAGAGTCAGACACGACTTAGTGACTAAACCACCACTACCAGAGGATGAAGTAAGAAGGATAATAAAAGTAGATTTAAGTGGAGCTTTTGAGGGCTTTTATAAAGACTTTATTTTTTGTTCTGATTAAAATTGGAGTGGGAACCTTGAGAGGATTTTTGTTGAGAACACAGAAGTAGACTAGTAAGATGGATTCCCATGTACCTGTTTTCCAAGTGTAACAGTTACTAATTCATGGCCAGTATTGTTTGTGTTACTGCTCCTCATGTATAATTCCATGTAGTATTCATCACCAAATGTTTCTCTTTATGTTTATGTGTGTATATACATAAATAAATTTTAAAGTGTCTTTGTAATTAATTCTAAGTATTTACGTTAGTTATATTCTAAGAAGTTACAAGTTCTCAACAACATTAGAAATGATAGAATGCCACATGTTTATTCATTTGCTTTGTTGTACATTGTGCAGCTTACACCCTCAAAGCACTAACATTACCACCAACAGTATAATTACTGAAAGCAGTCTAAATTTTTTGTTGCAGTTCTTTTTATCTTTAGGATTTATCCCAGTAGGGATATACTCATTTAATTTTTTGTGTGTATTATTTTCTTGAAATTTTTCCTCTCTATGCCTTGTGTTTTAAAAGGCATATATCCCTGTCCTTGTGCTCTGAAATCCATCTTCACATATACATTGTGTTCATTTACCTTATCTTAAACCTGTTCCTCCTTTTCTTCTCATTATATAAATAAATTCAGTTATCTGCATCCTAATATAAAATATAAAGGTTCTCTAACCACACCCATTTTTAACTCCTTTAGCTACATAGCTGGACTTAAAATCTTTTTTATATTTTCTAACCTCCCAAAAGAAGGCAATGGCAAGCCACTCCAGTACTCTTGCCCGGAAAATCCCATGGATGGAGGAGCCTGGTGGGCTGCAGTCCGTGGGGTCGCTAAGGGTCGGACACGACTGAGCGACTTCACTTTCACTTTTCACTTTCACACATTGGAGAAAGAAATGGCAACCCACTCCAGTGTTCTTGCCTGGAGAATCCCAGGGATGGGGGAGCCTGGTGGGCTTCCATCTATGGGGTCACACAGAGTCGGACACGACTGAAGTGACTTAGCAGCAGCAGCAGCAGCAGCAACCTCCCCAAAGCATCTCCAGTTACTGCAGCCTGACTTATAGTTCTATTTCCACAAAACTAATGTTACTGTGAAGATCACTAATAATCTCTTAATAAAAATGGATTATTTCGGTCCTCATTCCTCTCCTACTGGACCTTTGCATTTAGCACTATGAATCACTGTCTTGTATATACTTTTATTAACTGCTTCAAAGACTTCTGTAGTTTTAATGTGTCATTTTCCGCGGTCATGCTTTTTGGTGTCTTCTCCTTTCACTACTCAGTCTAAGCAGTGTCATATTTCCAGTTGCTTTCACTATCATTTAAAAGCTCTATCTTCTGAATCTGTACCTCTAGTCCAGACTTCCTTGCTACACTGTCATTCATTTAACATTTATTTTTTTAGCTTCTTCTAAGTGTCCAGCATTGTTTAAACATAAATTCCTGTCCCTTTGGAGCTTAAATTCTAGAAAGGGCACAGTAGAAAATAAAAATAATAATAAGTAAGTAGTACAGTGTGATAGCTTAATTATTGCCACGATAAAAGAAGTAAAGAAAAGTAAGAGCTATTGAGAATGGAGAAGGGGGAAGCAGGCTAGAGTATTGGGGTCATGGTGGATGTCATTGAGAAGGTGAAACATGTATTTGCTGCTGCCTACTACAATGTTAAAGTTTCAGCACTCAAACCTTGTCTTTCCTAATCATTTTGTATCCTGGCTAATGGCATAACAGTATCTACCTCATTTTGTCACTCAAATCAACATCTGAGAATGTGTTAGGTTCCTCTCTCGCCCTTACTTATTGGCTCCAAAAATTGCTGATTCTGCTTTAACATTGTATTTGCACACAACATCCTCCTCATCTCTATTGCAAAGCCTCCATCCTCCTTTGGCTGGACCATTACGGAGCTCTCTGAACAGGGTCTTTCAGTCTTCCTGGTTGCTTACTCCAGTGTTCTGAGTCAGTCCGTCTCATTGTACTTTGAGTTCTCCATATGGGCCATACTGTTGCATCTGTGTCTGTGTCTTCATGTGCCTGTCACATGTCCTAAGAGCCCTTCTTTTCTGCTCTACCATATCCTGATAGGTGCCATTGTGTTTTTGAAGTTTCAACTCAAGAATCTAGGTATTCATGCTTGTCTCGAGTCCCAACTCAGATGCCTCCTTTTCTGTGGTGTCTTTCCTGGAATACCTAGCAGGACTATCTTTCCCCACCGTCTTTGTCTCACCTCTTGTGTTATATGTAAAACCGTTTAATCTGTTTGGCAGTGATGTGTCTTAGTCTCTGTCCCTGCAGGCTGTAGTACCGTTCTACAGGCTGTAAGATTCACAGGGGCAGAAGTTTGGTATTCAGAAACCTTGTTGAATGAAATGTTTTACTCACTCTCTAGCACTTAGTGTTTCAAACGTAATTCTAACAAATTATCTAATCTGATTTCCTCTACCATAGCATATGAAATATCAAAAACAAAGTTTAAAAAAGGATGATGATGGTAGAGGGAGCTTGATAGCACAAAAGGTTACAGGAGAAACTAAAATGTAGTTAGAACTAAAATTTTGTCTTTCTAGAACAGTTTGGTGTAGAAGCAACAATACTTTATTTATATCAATCAGTAATTAGACTATAACATAAAAGTAATCAATAATGATGATAATCGCATTATTAAAAAGCTGAAATTTTATTTAGTATGTTATTAAATGAAGGAACTCTAGAAATATTTTCAGAATTAGTGGGATTTTGATAAATTTTATTTCTGTAATGTTTAAAACCTACCCTTCTTTTTATAATCATTTAACATGCCTCACTCATTTTATGTTCTCTTTTTTCCTGATAAGGTGTTCTAAGTACATTAAACTTACCGTTTCAGAATAGCAAAACAATGATCTGGTAATTGTGGTAAGGTACAGTTATGCATACTACCTTGCTTAGCAGTCCTAGGTAATTAAGATGTTCTTTTATTATGAGACTTTGGATTTGTAATTTTAGCTCCCTTCTTTTTTCTGAATAACTTGACACATTTGTCATGTATAATTAAGTCGCTTGGCAGATCCAACAAGACCATGAAGTTACAGGACTTGTTGATTATTTCAGTTTGGACTAGATATATTGTTATATTCATCCTATCTAAGAGAATTATTATATAATCTTAAATTTATAGGTTTTTAATTTCCATAACAGTATATTGGGAATAGTGAAAATCAGCCCTGGAACGTGTATGGTATGGTGTTAATTTTGATATTAAATCTTTTCTAGCCTTTCTCTAGTGCGGAAGTGGGAGTGACTCTCTAGTTGTGGAGCGGTGGCTTCTCTTGTTGAACAGCACAGGCCTAAGTAGTTGCTGCCCATGAGTTCATTAGCTGCAGTTCCCAGGCTCTGTAGAGCCACAGCCTCAGTAGTCCTGGTACACAGGCTTAGTTGCTACAAGGCATGTGGGATGTTCCCAGGCCAGGGATCCAATCCGTGTCTCTTGCACTGGCAGGTGAATTCTTTTACCACTGAGCCACCAGAGAAGCCCCACGTTTTATAATGTAAAAATAAATGTTCACTCTGATCAGAATAGTCATTGACTAGAATTACTTTTAATGGATCACTTTCCAAAAAATTATACAAGCATATAAGTTTATTTCCTCCTTAGGTTGAGCTCCCGCTCCCTCTTCACAAGATAGAGTGAAACTGCCATCGGTGGAGGGCTCATCAAGAGGAAGAGAGTTGCTTTTTTTTGTTTTATTTTCTTAAACTTAGGCTGTTCTGAAGGAATATTTTCAGTTACTATTTTGGAAAACATTAAACATTTCCCAGGCCTTCCTGAGTTTGTTCAGTTGTAAGTTTGAGGAAACTGCAGTTAGTAAATTGTGGTTGGCAGATGCTGTAAGCAGGTGACTCAATAGGTTGAACTCAGGATGACTCAACTGTGTAAAAACCATGCTGATAAATAACTTGAAAGAAAAATTGCCTTCCAGACTTTTGAACTGCCATAAAAAGTTCAAAACTATTATAAAAGGTACCACAAAGAATATTAACATGTGGTTTAGAAGGAAACACATTTTCCTTCAAGTGGTTTTTAAAGTTTTACTTAATTGTTCTGATTTTTGCTCTGTGGTAATTCTGAGATGAGAGGACACTTAGCAAGTTGTAGTTGAAAATGCAGAAATATTATAAGTCTTAATAAAGTTTACTCAGAATACTTTTTAAAAGGTCAACTTCATTCAGTTCGGAGATTAGCAGAGAAACCCAAATGGTAGTTGTTTTAAATTAATTTCAATAATAAAATATATAATTATAAATTAATATAATATAATTAATAAATAATCTAGTTAGCTTTTTCTTTAACTTTGATATAACTGAACAAATAAAAATAAAGCAAGTAGGTGCTTTGTTAAGAACTGATGCAATAGGGGATTTCCCTGATGGTCCAGTGGCTAAGACTCCAGACAGCCAATGGAGGGGACCCAGGTTTGATCCCTAGACAGGGAACTAGATAATCAAAAGCTGCAACTAAGACCCAGCACAGCCAAATAAATACATTTTAAACAAAAAACCCTAAGACCTGATGTAATAGGACATGTATATTAATATGGTATATCACATTCTAAAATCCCATCTTAGATCTGATAAGTTACTTATACCTAATAGATAAGAGTTTATTATTTTTGATAACTATTCCAAATTTTGGAATACTATATTTCTGTGAACCGCCTTTAGCAAACATCATTTTCTGTAACAAAATAATTTGGTTAATTGGATTTCTTTTTACTTCTGTCATCATGACACTAATATCATAAGGAAGATACTGAAAACCCAGCAGAGAGTATTCAGATTCTTTATTCTTCTAGTTCATGGTTAGGACAATGGATTTGTGGAAAGGGCTTTGACATTATTCAGACTCTTTAATGTGCCTTCCAGCCATGTGATTTGGGCTAAATCATCTGTAAAATGGAGAGAATAATATCAGACTAGCAAGTAATTTGTTAGGATTAAATGATATTAATATTTGTGAAGTATTGATCTTATCTGTCGATCAAAATTTAAGATTTTGTTAAAATTGATTATACTGTTAAGTGAATATGGTTATTAGATACTTTTCAAAGGCTGAGAAAAAATTCATTCCATTAATCATATACAGTCAATTTAGGATATACTGCTGCTGCTGCTAAGTTGCTTCAGTCGTGTCCGACTCTGTGCGACCCCATAGACCCCATAGGAGCCCACCAGGCTCCTCCGTCCCTGGGATTCTCCAGGCAAGAACACAGGAGTAGGTTGCCATTTCCTTCTCCTAATTTAGGATATATTTAAGCTATATTGCAACTGGAGGATACCACTCATCTAAATTAACCAAAATCAACCAGGGATTATGAAATTATATATAGACAGGACTTAATTATCTATTGTTTTGATTATATTCAAAATTATAATGTGATTGTCTTTAAAAATTATGTGGCAAAATTTTTAAATTAATCTTTTTATTCTGTCATTAGCTTCCTTATATGTCACTGTTTGAGCTTATAATCATTTTACTGACTGTTTTGTTCTCTTACATATGATCAACTGGAAAAAAAAACTTTTTTTCTATTTTAAAACACATAGACCCTCCATATACATTTATTAATTTGATATGTTATTCATTTATTTCCTTAGATTACAGACAAGTTAAATGTTGGGTAAGTTGAAGATACTAAAACTATGGAAAACCTTATGTTGTACAGTGGAGTAGATTGTTCAAAGCTTATGCAAATTTTTTAAGAGAGTACTAGCACATAGAATAATAATCATGTAAAAATAGACTTTAAAATGACAAATTTCTAATAAAGTTAAGCAGATACCGTTCTTTAAGGGTAAGAGGAAGTTTGCTTGATATTAAGAATGTGTAAGGAAGACTTGATATTGCTGGATTATGGAGTCGAAAGCAAAATAAAAGAAGATACAGTTCAGTTCAGTTCAGTTACTCAGTCGTGTCCGACTCTTCACGACCCCATGGACTGCAGCACTCTAGGCTTCCCTGTCCATCACCAACATCACCTGGAGCTTGCTCAAACTCATGTCCGTCGAGTCAGTGATGCCATCCAACCATCTCATCCCCTGTTATCCCCTTCTCCTGCCTTCAATCTTTCCTAGCATCAGGGTCTTTTCCAGTGAGTCAGTTCTTTGCATCAGGTGACCAAAGTATTGGAGTTTCAATATCAGTCCTTGAAATGAAAATTAAGGACTGATTTCCTTTTGGATAGTCTGGTTGGATCTCCTTGCTGTCCAAGAGACTCTCAAGAGTCTTCTCCAACACCACAGTTCAAAAGCATCAATTCTTCAGCACTCAGCTTTCTTTACAGTCCAACTCTCACATGCATATATGACCACTGGAAAAACAATAGCTTTGACTAGATTGACCTTTGTTGGCAAAGTAATGTCTCTGCTTTTTAATATGCTGTCTAGGTTGGTATAGCTCTTCTTCCAAGGAGTAAGCGTCTTTTAATTTCATGGCCACAGTCACCATCTGCAGTGATTTTGGAGCCCGCCAAAAAATCTGTCACTGTTTCCATTGTTGCCCCATCTATTTCCCATGAAGTGATGGGACCAGATGCTATGATCTTAGTTTTCTGAATGTTGCATTTTAAGCCAATTTTTTCCCTCTCCTCTTCCACTTTCATCAAGAGGCCCTTTAGTTCTTCTTCGCTTTCTTCCATAAGGGTGGTGACATCTGCACATCTGAGGTTATTGATATTTCTCCCAGCAATCTTGATTCCAGCTTGTGCTTCATCCAGCCTGGCATTTCGCATACTATACTCTACATATAAAAGTTAAATTAGCAGGGTGACAATATACAGCCTTGATATTCTCCTTTCCCGATTTAGAACCAGTCTGTTGTTCCATGTCCAGTTTTAACTGTTGCTTCTTGACCTGCATACAGATTTTTCAGGAGGCAAGTCAGGTGGTCTGGTATTCCCATGTCTTTACGAATTTTCCACATTTGTGGTGATCCATACAGTCAGAGGCTTTGGCATAGTCAATAAAGCAGAAGTAGGTATTTTTGTGGAACTCAGTTGCTTTTTCTATGATCCAGAGGATGTTGGCAATTTGATCTCTGGTTCCTCTGCCTTTTCTAAATCCAGCTTGAACATCTGGAAGTTCACAGTCCACACACTGTTGAAGCCTTGCTTGGAGAATTTTGAGCATTACTTTGCTAGTGTGTGAGAGGAGTGCAATTGTGCAGTTTGAGCATTCTTTAGCATTGCCTTTCTTTGGGATTGAATTGAAAACTGACCTTTTCCAGTCCTGTGGTCACTGCTGAGTTTTCCAAATTTGCTGGTATATTGAGTGCAGCACTTGAACAGCATCATCTTTTAGGATTTGAAATAGCTCAACTCAAGGAATGAACATTACTTCTGTGTTATACTGACGTCATTAACCTTTTTTCCCACAATTTCTTGTGAGCTGAAATGAATTGCAGAAACATTCATTATTTCAGATAGGATGTGTAGTCCAACTGCCTTTCAGAAAAAGTTGTTTTCTCTCTCATGAATGGTGTCATAAATTTTTTATATTTTCCAGTCTGATTGACAGAAAAACTGGAATACATTTAAATTTGGTAATTCTTGAATGATGTTAAGAGAGACCTTTTTTTTCTTCCAGAGGTTTTGTATAGTGTGTATAAGTAATGTGTCCACTACTCTTGACACTAAAAATATTAACGTGTGGTTTATATGCAGGGAATCAGATAGGTCCTAAATAAACTAAAACAATTTAAATTTTGCCTAAAACTTTTAACAGTGATTAAGAATCTGGAAATTTTTAGGTTTTATCATATAATATGTTGTGAAGAAGTCACCAAAGTTGGCAGTACAAGGTTTAGAATTATGTTAGAAAGATTTTGGGCTTCTCTTGTGGTTCAGGTGGTAAAGAATCCACCTGCAGTATGTGAGACCTGGATTTAGTTCCTGGGTTGGGAAGATCCCCTGGAGAGGAAAAGGCTACCCACTCCAGTATTGTGGCTTAGAGAATTCCATGGACTGTATATGTATAGTCCATGGGGTCGCAAAGAGTCAGACATTTTAGAAACAACATAGCTTTCACCTTATGTAATAGAAAATATCAGGTAAAATATTTGAAATATGTTGGTCATTTCTCCCAGTAGTAGTCTGAGACAATTTTGTGACAGGGTGTGGTAATGTGTTTTCTTCCTCTTAACCCTGCTGCTGCTGCTGCTGCTGCTAAGTTGCTTCAGTCATGTCCAACTCTGTGCGACCCCAGAGACGTCAGCCCACCAGGCTCCGCCGTCCCTGGGATTCTCCAGGCAAGAACACTGGAGTGGGTTGCCATTTCCTTCTCCAATGCATGAAAGTGAAAAGTGAAAGTGAAGTTGCTCAGTCATATCTGACTCTTCGCAACCCCATGAACTGCAGCCTACCGGGCTCCATCCATGGGATTTTCCAGGCAAGAGTACTGGAATGGGTCGCCATTGCCTTCTCTGTCCTCTTAACCCTAATTGCTTTCTTTTCAGAGTTGTCACATGGTCAGCCCTTGGAGGAAGTAGAGAAGCAAAGAAATTAAGATTTCTTTGTTTCCCTGTTTGGATCTTCCTCTCCCCTGTTTTTTGTTTGTTTTGAATGAGTATGTGTGTTCCTTAGGAGACAGTATAAATGAGATTATATTAAATTATCTTATGGAGAAAACACTCATTTTGCAGTCTTGATGTATGAACCATAGGATAAATTTTGGAAAATTTCTTCTTTTTCAATACATGTTTCTATTTTTACCCTACTCCGGAGTCCAGAGAAGTGCATAGTACTGACCTCTGTATATAATTCTCATTGACCCAAAGGATTGAATCTTATCTTTCAAAATGGATAACTTTTCTACACTGAAATCAAGTACATTATTATATTCAGAGAGCTAATCATGTACAGGAATGTACCCGGGAAATTGTTTTACTTGTGAAAGCCTTAAAAAAATGACATCTTAAAATAGTCTTTCTTTAATAACGAAAAGATTTTGGTAATTGCTTTGTTTTTCTATGCTTATGAATATGCAGACACTTCTGGAAACAGTTTGCAGTCTATCTGCCATTGAACTGCATTGCCTTGATGAGAAATTTTTAATTTTGGTTTATAGTAGTTGTGTTCTTTTAAATCATGGGTAGGTAAAGTGACCACAGGTCAAATCAAACCTCCTTCCTGTTTTTTATAAGGCCTCTCACATTTTTAAATAGTTGGAAAAAGACTCAAAAGAATGTCATGACACAACAATATGTGAAATTCTAATTTCATGTAATGCCAGTAAATAAACTTTATTGAAATGCAGCCATGCCCATTCAGTTATATATTGTTTATGGTATTCTTTGGCTGCTTTGGGCCCTATAGTAGCAGAGTTGAGTCGTGGAGACAGGGATGGTATACTCTGCAAAGCCTAGTGTATTTACTTGGCCCTTTAGGGGAAAAGTTTGCCAACTCTTGCTTTGTATCAGGAAAATATATGGAAGCCCTCAGTGGCAGCTGCATTTAATTAAATTGCAGATGGTTAGACAGTTGTGCCTTTTGAAGATCTCTGTAGTAACTCTCAGACTTAATAGGTTTCCAATTTCAGTAGAGCCTTATTAACAAATTGGGCTCTTTTATAAGTTATACAGGAACTGGGAATAATAGTAGTTGATGTCACTCTTGACCTACATGAACCTATCATTCATGTTATTCACTGTTGGCTAGCAACCTCAGGGATCTAAGGACAAGTATTTGTAGTTTTGCTGAAGCATGAATTTAAATTATGACTGTGGCAAAGCATGTTCAATCACCCAATCTGACATTCAAGATACAGTTTCTTTTATGATTACTCGTATAAAATACAGTCAAGTATGATTTTTATAGGGGAATTTATGTAATATAATTGGATTTAAGATGTCATCACAAAGGTCAGGGACTTTATTGCAGGAGGAAGAAAAATTCTTTTACTAAGGCACACTCAGTGTAAGTTTGAAAGCAGGCCTTAGGTCATTCTCCATCGAAAATTGTCCAAAGGGAGAGAAGTTGCTCCAGTTTTATATTTCTTATTCTTCAATTTGTAGATAAGGTGTATCACTGTGATTGATTTGCAGATATTGGAAAATCCTTGCATCCTTGGGATGAATCCCACTAGATCAGTGGTATATGAGCTTTTTAATGTTGTGTTGGATACAATTTGCCAATATTGTGTTGAGGATTTTTGCTTCTATGTTCATCAGTGATATTGGCCCGTAGTTTTCTTTTTTGTGTGTTATCTTTCTCTGGTTTTGGTATCAGGGCAATGGGAGCCTCGTAAAATGAGGAAGTTTTCCTTCCTCTGCAATTTTTTGGAACAGTTTGAGAAGGATAGGTGTTAACTCTTCTCTAAATGTTTGAAAAAAACTTGCCAGTGAAGCTGTCAGGTCCTGGACTTTTGTTTGTTGGGAGATTTTTAATCACAGTTTCAATTTCAGTATTTGTGATTGGTGTGTTTATATTTTCTGTTTCTTCCGGGTTCAATCTTGGGAGACTGTACCTTTCTAAGAATTTGTCCCTGTATTTCTTATATCCTAAAGTGAAAGTCATCAGTTAAGACTTTAGAGCAATCTCTTAAAATTGTTAAGCCAGTCAACTCAGTCATATTGATAGAAACTAACAACTGGTATACTGTTACCTGTTTGATGCCTCTGCTGGCTCTTTGGTCAGTATTTAAATCTAGAGGATGTGTAACATAAAATATTTGTTGAAATAGTAAGGAGCACTGTTATGGTATGACAAATTGTTTCTTTATTATCTTAGAAAATGTGTTATATATACTTTGAGCACTGTCATGTTATTGCTGTTTTTTAAACCTAGCCAGGCATATCTGAATATTTTAGTGCTATGATCTTAGTTTTCACTTCAGTAAAATTTTTATTGTTTCCCTTTGAACTGGGATGAAGTAGAGAATTGCACAAAAATTAGGTTAGTGCAGTAGTCTAATTATCAGAGTACAGATTCCAACCTGATTTTAGCTTTTATATTTTGAGGAATGATGCTTTTTAATTTCATCATATTCTTCTGTATTCATGAGGAATACATCTGTGTTTCGATCATCTCATAGTAAATCAGGGTAATGTTTACCTAAAAATGCAGCATTTGAGAATTTGTAGATCATGATTATGTCACATTGCCAGAGTGATTGTCTTCTCTTTCTTTTATCCTTCCTTGTTATAAGATGGCATGAATTTAACATCCTGTCTTTTCTGTTTGATGAGTGTTAGACTGTTTCTATATGCAGAAATTCACATGGCCAATATAAGGTTGTATAGAAAGATAACTTCCACCTAATGTTGAATTCTTTGCTTTTAACCCATTCTGACTTAAGATATTCTTTCGCCTCTTCCATATAATGCAAGAAATGTGTCAGATTTTGAATGGCAGTGACAGTAAATAATCTATTATTTATACCTTTACGTTATACTAGTTCATGAGAAAACAGAATAAGTGAAGAGGCTGGGGTTTAGAGTCACAGAACTAGATTCAAGTGCTAGCTCTCTCTATCACATCCTGACTGTAATCACGGACCTCTCTGTGTCTAACATGTGAAGGGGTATAATAATCTCAGCTCTACAAAAATTCATAGGTTTGGAAAGCATCCAGAGTATCTGCTGTAGTAAATGCACAGTCTTGTTAGTTATTTTTCTTTTTTATTATTTACATTAAGGTGTCACTAATACTCAATTAAAGCTAACCTCTGTCTTTTGGAGGAAAGTAACAGCATACAAGTAAGCAATAAATATAGTCCAGAACTTCACTGAAGGCATTGTTTAGAATTTTCCCATATTTTCTATGTAAATTTCTAGTACAACAGATCTTGCTGCACTGATATTCTTTTTTCCCATTAGTCATTTCCTGGAGGTTGTAACTTCCGTAATTAATACATTGGATGGAGTTTATGAAGAAGATTCACAGAGAGTGCTATTCCTTCACTATCTGGGGAGAGGAGATTAATGAATACATGTTATTTTAGTTATATAATATGAAATTGTTGGGGTAATTGCAGTTAATGTAAAGAAAAGCTCAAGGCACAGCTGAATTTGTTAGTTCAGTTCAGTCACTCAGTCGTGTCCGACTCTTTGCAACCCCATGAATCACAGCACGCCAGGCCTCTCTGTCCATCACCAACTCCCGGAGTTCACTCAAACTCATGTCCATCGAGTCGGTGATGCCATCCAGCCATCTCATTCTCTGTCGTCCCCTTCTCCTCCCACCCCCAATCCCTCCCAGCATCAGAGTCTTTTCCAGTGAGTCAAATCGTCGCATGAGGTGGCCACAGTATTGGAGCTTCAGCTTCAGCATCAGTCCTTCCAGTGAACGCCCAGGATTGAATTTGTTAGTTGCATTCTGTCAAAGATAGTGAATATTTATTAGTAATTTATGATTATGATTATGATCCCCTTCTCTGTGAGTCTGCATTATAGCCTTATATCTCATTTTTTCTTTTTGCACTTTCACAACATTAGGTCAGTAAATGGAGAAACTTCATTTGGCAACCTGCTAAAACTGTTACAAGATTTGATCTTTTATTCTTTTGTGAGCCTCTTTAAAATGGTAATGATGACTACATTTCTACAGAAATACCTCTTTTTGGGGTGGGGGAACATTTCAGTTTCTCACTCTTAGCATCAAGACTTACTGCCTCACATCATCATTATTTATTGAGCATTTACAGTGTACTAAGCACAATACAATAGAGAACATACAGAAAACACTGTCCCTGCTTCGAAGGAGCTTACATTCAGTTCAGTTCACTCAGTCATGTCTCATGGACTGCAGCACGCCAGGCTTCCCTGTCCATCACCAATTCGTGGAGCTTGCTCAAACTCCTATCGAGTTGGTGATGCCACCCAACCATATCATCCTCTGTTGTCCCCTTCTCCTCCTGCCTTCAATCTTTCCCAGCACATGGTGCTTTCCATTGAGTCAGTTTTCACAGCAGGTGGTGAGCTTTGGGTATAATTTAGCCCCATCATTATTTAAAGAGAGGAAGGGAAAGGATTTAAAAGGCAAAGACAGTGACAGACCTTTCAGGATAGGTAGGGTACATAGGGAGATAAACGTAATCTCATCAGCTCCAGAGAGAGTTGCTGCAGTGAACAGAGGGAAGTAGTCTGTGGGATGCAAGTAAAGGAAGCAGGGTGTCCTTAGGTATTGAATGCAGTCAGAAAGATCATGTGGCCTTTTCCCTAGATACATTCCCATCAAGTGGGAATGGTTGGTGACAAGACAGAAGGCTAAAAAAAAAAGGTAATCGTGCATCTGAGGATCAAAACTGAAACCAGGCTATAAGAATATTAAGAACAATGAAAATGCCTCTTAACTTACAAAGCACTATATGTGGAGAAAGATTTCAGCAACAATAGAACTATCATAGCTGGGCATTGTGTTGGGATAATTTTCATGGGTTTTAATTAATTTCATAGTTAACTCATAAATATGTAAATGGCATGTAAGTAGACTGGTACTATCAACTTTTAATAGTATACTTTTTTTCCTCTAGAAATGAATGGGTCATTATTGAGACGATAACTGCTGTCTAATGATTTTGGAAAAGTAGCTCTTTTTTTCAGCCTGTTGAATTAATAAAAAAAGGTTTAATCACTAAGTTGTGTCCGACACTTTTGCAACCCCATGGACTGTAGCCCACCAGGCTTCTCTGTCCAAGGGATTTTCCAGGCAAGAATACTGCAGTGAGTTGCCATTTCCTTCTCCAGGGGATCCAGCCTGAGTCTTCTGCATTGTCAGATGGATTCTTTACAGCTGAGCCACCAGGGAAACCTAACGTGTTGAATAAATAAAACATAAATAAATACTGAGCAAAACTTACATGTCAGTAGTTTTAATTATAAAAATTTCTGTATAGGAAACTGATTTTATAAATCCTGCCTGTACTTGTCTACAAAGTATTGGCAGTGCTGCTTTAATAGCAGTTTGTACTATTCCCCTCCCCAAAATATAAAGGCTTGGCAGCAGTACCCTAAAAGTAAATTTCATATAAGTCAGCTGTGATACCCATGTAATTGTGTGAATTTTCTGTGTACTCATCATCTTCATACCAGTTAAATATCTAGAATAAGAGTAAGAAGAACAATTATGATAAAGATGAGCATTGAAACTAGAGAAGGCTCACGCTGTGAAAACATAAAACCATAACTCAAACGTTTGAAGACCATCATGTAGGGAAATGATTAGGCTTGTGTTTGACACCAAGGAGTTAAGTTTGGATCTGTGTATGGAAGATAAAGTGAGAAATAATTTGGTATCTGTCGGAACTCTCTGGAAATGGTAATTGTTTTCCTTGGGAAACAGAAAGTTTCCTGTGTTTTGCCTATCATGGACTTCACTGTCACCTCGTGTGCATCAAGAGGGTTAGAGTCTAAACTCCCCATGATATATTCTGTTACTCAAGTAATGAGATTCACTCAGTGTGCAGTGTATTATTAAAGAGGAATGGAGAAAAGGGAGTGTTAAGTTTCTTTACAAAAAGGAAGACAGGTCATGGGCTGGGCTTCCCCCATTGCCCCCATGACAGATTTTACCTACTTTTTTGTGTAACATCTTTCCACTCCAGTATTTGCTTCTGCTGTGAAGCAGCATTTTTGTATATTTTCCAAGGAGAGCATAGGTGATAAGTGTAAGCGTCTTATAGTTTTGTTTGTTGGTGTTCACTAGGTATAAACAAAATATCAGTGTTTACCACAGGAAATGGCAACCCACTCCAGTGTTCTTGCCTGGAGAATCCTAGGGAAGGGGGAGCCTGGTGGGCTTCCGTCTATGGGGTCACACAGAGTCGGACACGACTGAAGTGGCTTAGCAGCACCACAGTATTATTCCAGAAATGCAGAATGGTCCCTTAAAGCAGTGATGAAGTGAGAAGCAAAGTGCTTTACTTGGATAAACTTTAAAGAATGAAGAATGACCTGCTTGATTAGAGACTCTTTGTACTCTTCAGCCTCTTTTTGGCTTTTCCAAATTGCCAAATTATTTTTATTCCCCAGGTAAAATTTTCTTCTTGTAGCACCTTTCTGTTCCCTGGTTTCCATGATCCGCTAGTCCACTTTTAAAAGGGCCGCCAAATTGACAGTGCTGCTTTGTTGTTCTTCCCAGCTCTACTCTAGGGCTCCTGCCGCTGATCTCAAATGCAGGAGCAGCAGAGGTGCTTTGAGAGAGAACAGAATGTCAGAGTCCATCGGGGGACCAACAGATTGTGGGAAACCATGTGACTGTGTGATTCACATCTCCAAGGAGAGAGAACCGGTTGTTTCTGTGTCTAGATCCACCCTGTTATGAGGATAATATCATCAATAACGTAATTTAAATTGCCTGGATGCTTTGACACTGGCTTGAAAAAATAAAACTTTTATCAGTGAAGTTACTGGTCAGATGAGTTTGAGTAGAACTGAATTTGATGGTGTTGAAATCCATACAGTGGCTTGTCTTGTCAAATAATGACTTGTTTAAAACTAATGTTTTAGGTATAGTGGGGAGAGGACAACTCATCTATGTATGTATGTATTGCTTCCCAAAATATTCAACTTGATTTGTTTGCTACCAACCTTAGATGACCTGAAGGTATTTGGTTTGTATATTGCTTCTAACAGTGAAACCCTTAAAAAGGTGACTTATATAAGGCTTACAGTTAGAGAACACATTAGTAGATTTCAAATTTTTCCTTAAGACATTCTTGTCAAAGATCAAATCTTACCATGGATTTATTTCTTAGGGTCTGTTGTTATGTTACTGCTAATGAACTATAACTTACGAATTTGCATTTTTGCATACATTTAGATAAAGGAATTTTCTTCAGTCCTTAGAACATATAGATGGGAAGGTTGGTAACATTAATGTTAGGACAGCGTAACATGGACCTTTCTTTTAATCTATAATTCTAGGACGACATAGACAGCCTAAACCCAGTTCTCAGGGACAACCCGCAACTTCAGGAAGAAGTGAAAGTCTGGGTAAAGGAACAAAAGGTTCAGGAGATTTTTATGCAAGGTAACTGTTTTGAGTTATGCATTAATTTTTTTGTTTTTAGAACTGGGCAATTTCTCGTTTGCTTTTGGTTGTTTAGTTATATGCAGTATAAATAGAAGACCCAGTCTAATATTTTCAATTATATACAGGACACAGAAAATAATAGCAAAATCAGAATAATTTCAATAGGAAGTTGATAACTTCGCTAGTTTACTAATTTGAGCTAAATGCCTGGAATAAAATTATGACCACACAGGTGTTTTGTTGATAGGAAAATTTCCATATTACAGAATGCTTTAGGTGTGTCCTTCCTGGAGAAGGAAGCATTGTTTTCTGTGGAGGGTTGCCCAGAGCCACAGTTGATTTCCTTTGAAGAATGCTGTTGGTATCTGATAAAAGTGGCTTATTTCAGTTTGCCTTCCTCAGCAATGACCACAATACTAGTCTTAGTTTTGTTTCCTTTTTTTAGTAAGATACAAGCTTGTCTTCAGTTGAGATTTTATGATTCTAAATGATTTCTCTTCCTGTCAGTAAAACCATGTATTGAAAACATAAGCTTTTTGTGAAATTGAACTGAAACTGGAACAATACGACATGCAGTGTCAGTATTTGGTTGAATGTTTTTAAAAGGTAATCTTGTTAAATTCCCATGTTTATCTCAGTCTCAGCTTCCATGCCATTTAATTTAAGCATTAATAGAGATAATCTCAGAGTTGTGTCTTCCTTTCTTTGAATGTTTTTTTAATAGCAAATCATCTACTTAATACATTCTTCTTAGGCTAAATATTTTTTAAACTTTTAATATGGAGAATGTGAAACATACACAGAAATAGGCACGTAAAAGTTCACTGAAATATTCTCTCTCAGCCCCAAAGACTATAAAATGAAATCTTGCTAGATTCTGCCCCATCTATACTGTTATTTATTCCCATCAATTTTAAGACATTACTGTGTTCTATTTTTAAACAGATGCCATACTATTATTGTACTGAAAATTAATAGTTCCTCAAATCATGATTACTCAGGTTCAGGTTTCCATTTGTCTCATAAATGTCTTCATTGATTTTTCACAGACTTGATTTTTTTTTTTTTAATCCAGGACCCAAAAAATGTCCACAAATTGACTGGTTGATATGACTTGTCTCTTTTTTTTCCTTCCTTCCTTTCTTTGCACTTTATTGAAGACTCCAGGCTACTATTTTTTTAAGTAACCCTTTTTCCTTGTCATATTCTTAGAGATGAAATGATTAAGACAATAGTCCATTTTATCCTCAGCATAATTATTTGAGACTGACTCCAGATTGTGTTTGGTGGTAGAACAAGACCATTAAGGTAGTATCCTGATGGGAGTTGAAAATTGGCGTATTTGGAGTTTTTCTGTAAGCTTTTTCAATATTCCATTCAGAAAAACTAATTTGGAGTCTATTTCTTCCATAGTTAGAAATTCTGAGGCTTTAGTTTCTATAACTGATTATAGGTATGAATATGTTTAATACAAGTAATATGGAATACTGTCTACAGATCTGTTAATTTGATATATTTAGACTGTTGCTAGCATAGTTTTTTAAAAACTGGCAAACATTAAATCATTCATTGATGTGCTAAATGTCTTAACTCTAGAAGAAAAGATATCAACCTGGGAATCAGAAAAATAAATTCAGTCCTAGCTCTTTCACTTAAAAATTTATTTAACCTATCAACTTCACTTTCTTAGTGTTTATAAACAGGAAAGTATCTCAAAGTTGGAGAAGATTAAATAAGCATTTGTAAATTGTGAAAGCATTTTGTAAATTGTTAATGTATAATGCTATCATTAATAAAGTGTACCAGTTTCCCTCCTTCACAATTCTTTTTAAACTTTCAAATATTTGATATCATTTTAATAGCTGTGAATTGAAGACATTTTTATCTCCATTCTGTTGACATATTTAAATATATACAGATATATGCATATATCTTTTATTATTTAATCATTGCCTATTTTCTGAAAGATACCTATGTATACATACAGATATAGTTGTATTACAACATGAATTTAATCCAAAAGTACACCAGTATGGCATTTTACTGTCATACTTATAAATTCAG